>NW_027436715.1:652948-979422 GCF_047716275.1 Strix uralensis | reverse complement strand
GCTAGCAGGGAATTCTCTGCCTGCTTTTCCCCAGTACTCTGTAAGCTCTCCAGCACAACATAAAATATGGGGCTCTGTGCTTTCTTTCCTTCTGAACAAGTGTTACTGTTTTCTGCACAAAAGCGATTCTGCGAAGCAATGTGAACACTTCTGTTTCCCAGGCACAGAGAAGGTGCTAGCAGGGAATTCTCTGCCTGCCTTTCCCCAGTGCTCTGCAAGCTCTCCAGGACAACATAAAATCTGGGGCTCTGTGCTTTCTTTCGTCTGAACAAGTGTTACTGTTTTCTGCACAAAAGCGATTCTGCGAAGCAATGTGAACAGGCACAGAGAAGGTGCTAGCAGGGAATTCTCTGCCTGCCTTTCCCCAGTGCTCTGCAAGCTCTCCAGGACAACATAAAATCTGGGGCTCTGTGCTTTCTTTCGTTCTGAACAAGTGTTACTGTTTTCTGCACAAAAGCGATTCTGCGAAGAAATGTGAACACTTCTGTTTCCCAGGCACAGAGAAGGTGCTAGCAGGGAATTCTCTGCCTGCTTTTCCCCAGTACTCTGCAAGCTCTCCAGGACAACATAAAATCTGGGGCTCTGTGCTTTCTTTCGTTCTGAACAGGTGTTATTGTTTTCTGCACAAAAGCGATTCTGCGAAGCAATGTGAACACTTCTGCTTCCCAGGCACAGAGAAGGTGCTAGCAGGGAATTCTCTGCCTGCTTTTCCCCAGTGCTCTGCAAGCTCTCCAGGACAACATAAAATCTGGGGCTCTGTGCTTTCTTTCGTTCTGAACAAGTGTTACTGTTTTCTGCACAAAAGCGATTCTGCGAAGCAATGGGAACACTTCTGTTTCCCAGGCACAGAGAAGGTGCTAGCAGGGAATTCTCTGCCTGCTTTTCCCCAGTGCTCTGCAAGCTCTCCAGCACAACATAAAATCTGGGGCTCTGTGCTTTCTTTCGTTCTGAACAAGTGTTACTGTTTTCTGCACAAAAGCGATTCTGCGAAGCAATGTGAACACTTCTGTTTCCCAGGCACAGAGAAGGTGCTAGCAGGGAATTCTCTGCCTGCTTTTCCCCAGTACTCTGCAAGCTCTCCAGGACAACATAGAATCTGGGGCTCTGTGCTTTCTTTCCTTCTGAACAAGTGTTACTGTTTTCTGCACAAAAGCGATACTGCTAAGAAATGTGAACACTTCTGCTTCCCAGGCACCGAGAACGTGCTAGCAGGGAATTCTCTGCCTGCCTTTCCCCAGTGCTCTGCAAGCTCTCCAGGACAACATAAAATCTGGGGCTCTGTGCTTTCTTTCGTTCTGAACAAGTGTTACTGTTTTCTGCACAAAAGCGATTCTGCGAAGCAATGTGAACACTTCTGTTTCCCAGGCACAGAGAAGGTGCTAGCAGGGAATTCTCTGCCTGCTTTTCCCCAGTGCTCTGCAAGCTCTCCAGGACAACATAAAATCTGGGGCTCTGTGCTTTCTTTCGTTCTGAACAAGTGTTATTGTTTTCTGCACAAAAGCGATTCTGCGAAGCAATGTGAAGACTTCTGCTTCCCAGGCACAGAGAAGGTGCTAGCAGGGAATTCTCTGCCTGCCTTTCCCCAGTGCTCTGCAAGCTCTCCAGGACAACATAAAATCTGGGGCTCTGTGCTTTCTTTCGTCTGAACAAGTGTTACTGTTTTCTGCACAAAAGCGATTCTGCGAAGCAATGTGAACACTTCTGTTTCCCAGGCACAGAGAAGGTGCTAGCAGGGAATTCTCTGCCTGCTTTTCCCCAGTGCTCTGCAAGCTCTCCAGGACAACATAAAATCTGGGGCTCTGTGCTTTCTTTCGTCTGAACAAGTGTTACTGTTTTCTGCACAAAAGCGATTCTGCGAAGCAATGTGAACACTTCTGTTTCCCAGGCACAGAGAAGGTGCTAGCAGGGAATTCTCTGCCTGCTTTTCCCCAGTACTCTGCAAGCTCTCCAGCACAACATAAAATATGGGGCTCTGTGCTTTCTTTCCTTCTGAACAAGTGTTACTGTTTTCTGCACAAAAGCGATACTGCTAAGAAATGTGAACACTTCTGCTTCCCAGGCACCGAGAACGTGCTAGCAGGGAATTCTCTGCCTGCCTTTCCCCAGTGCTCTGCAAGCTCTCCAGGACAACATAAAATCTGGGGCTCTGTGCTTTCTTTCGTTCTGAACAAGTGTTACAGTTTTCTGCACAAAAGCGATTCTGCGAAGGAATGTGAACAGGCACAGAGAAGGTGCTAGCAGGGAATTCTCTGCCTGCCTTTCCCCAGTGCTCTGCAAGCTCTCCAGGACAACATAAAATCTGGGGCTCTGTGCTTTCTTTCGTCTGAACAGGTGTTACTGTTTTCTGCACAAAAGCGATTCTGCGAAGCAATGTGAACAGGCACAGAGAAGGTGCTAGCAGTGAATTGTCTGCCTGCCTTTCCCCAGTGCTCTGCAAGCTCTCCAGGACAACATAAAATCTGGGGCTCTGTGCTTTCTTTCGTTCTGAACAAGTGTTACTGATT
This sequence comes from Strix uralensis, assembly GCF_047716275.1. Classification (NCBI taxonomy): domain Eukaryota; kingdom Metazoa; phylum Chordata; class Aves; order Strigiformes; family Strigidae; genus Strix; species Strix uralensis. Next base: position 976,918 of record NW_027436715.1, on the reverse strand, counting down.
TCTGCACAAAAGCGATTCTGCGAAGCAATGTGAACACTTCTGTTTCCCAGGCACAGAGAAGGTGCTAGCAGGGAATTCTCTGCCTGCTTTTCCCCAGTATTCTGCAAGCTCTCCAGCACAACATAAAATCTGGGGCTCTGTGCTTTCTTTCCTTCTGAACAAGTGTTACTGTTTTCTGCACAAAAGCGATACTGCGAAGCAATGTGAACACTTCTGTTTCCCAGGCACAGAGAAGGTGCTAGCAGGGAATTCTCTGCTTGCTTTTCCCCAGTGCTCTGCAAGCTCTCCAGGACAACATAAAATCTGAGGCTCTGTGCTTTCTTTTGTTCTGAAAAAGTGTTACTGTTTTCTGCACAAAAGCGATTCTGCGAAGCAATGTGAACACTTCTGCTTCCCAGGCACAGAGAAGGTGCTAGCAGGGAATTCTCTGCCTGCTTTTCCCCAGTGCTCTGCAAGCTCTCCAGGACAACATAAAATCTGGGGCTCTGTGCTTTCTTTCCTTCTGAACAAGTGTTACTGTTTTCTGCACAAAAGCGATTCTGCCAAGCAATCTGAACACTTCTGCTTCCCAGGCACAGAGAAGGTGCTAGCAGGGAATTCTCTGCCTGCTTTTCCCCAGTACTCTGCAAGCTCTCCAGCACAACATAAAATATGGGGCTCTGTGCTTTCTTTCCTTCTGAACAAGTGTTACTGTTTTCTGCACAAAAGCGATTCTGCGAAGCAATGTGAACACTTCTGTTTCCCAGGCACAGAGAAGGTGCTAGCAGGGAATTCTCTGCCTGCCTTTCCCCAGTGCTCTGCAAGCTCTCCAGGACAACATAAAATCTGGGGCTCTGTGCTTTCTTTCGTCTGAACAAGTGTTACTGTTTTCTGCACAAAAGCGATTCTGCGAAGCAATGTGAACAGGCACAGAGAAGGTGCTAGCAGGGAATTCTCTGCCTGCCTTTCCCCAGTGCTCTGCAAGCTCTCCAGGACAACATAAAATCTGGGGCTCTGTGCTTTCTTTCGTTCTGAACAAGTGTTACTGTTTTCTGCACAAAAGCGATTCTGCGAAGAAATGTGAACACTTCTGTTTCCCAGGCACAGAGAAGGTGCTAGCAGGGAATTCTCTGCCTGCTTTTCCCCAGTACTCTGCAAGCTCTCCAGGACAACATAAAATCTGGGGCTCTGTGCTTTCTTTCGTTCTGAACAGGTGTTATTGTTTTCTGCACAAAAGCGATTCTGCGAAGCAATGTGAACACTTCTGCTTCCCAGGCACAGAGAAGGTGCTAGCAGGGAATTCTCTGCCTGCTTTTCCCCAGTGCTCTGCAAGCTCTCCAGGACAACATAAAATCTGGGGCTCTGTGCTTTCTTTCGTTCTGAACAAGTGTTACTGTTTTCTGCACAAAAGCGATTCTGCGAAGCAATGGGAACACTTCTGTTTCCCAGGCACAGAGAAGGTGCTAGCAGGGAATTCTCTGCCTGCTTTTCCCCAGTGCTCTGCAAGCTCTCCAGGACAACATAAAATCTGGGGCTCTGTGCTTTCTTTCGTTCTGAACAAGTGTTACTGTTTTCTGCACAAAAGCGATTCTGCGAAGCAATGTGAACACTTCTGTTTCCCAGGCACAGAGAAGGTGCTAGCAGGGAATTCTCTGCCTGCTTTTCCCCAGTACTCTGCAAGCTCTCCAGCACAACATAAAATATGGGGCTCTGTGCTTTCTTTCCTTCTGAACAAGTGTTACTGTTTTCTGCACAAAAGCGATACTGCTAAGAAATGTGAACACTTCTGCTTCCCAGGCACCGAGAACGTGCTAGCAGGGAATTCTCTGCCTGCCTTTCCCCAGTGCTCTGCAAGCTCTCCAGGACAACATAAAATCTGGGGCTCTGTGCTTTCTTTCGTTCTGAACAAGTGTTACTGTTTTCTGCACAAAAGCGATTCTGCGAAGCAATGTGAACACTTCTGTTTCCCAGGCACAGAGAAGGTGCTAGCAGGGAATTCTCTGCCTGCTTTTCCCCAGTGCTCTGCAAGCTCTCCAGGACAACATAAAATCTGGGGCTCTGTGCTTTCTTTCGTTCTGAACAAGTGTTATTGTTTTCTGCACAAAAGCGATTCTGCGAAGCAATGTGAAGACTTCTGCTTCCCAGGCACAGAGAAGGTGCTAGCAGGGAATTCTCTGCCTGCCTTTCCCCAGTGCTCTGCAAGCTCTCCAGGACAACATAAAATCTGGGGCTCTGTGCTTTCTTTCGTTCTGAACAAGTGTTACTGTTTTCTGCACAAAAGCGATTCTGCGAAGCAATGTGAACACTTCTGTTTCCCAGGCACAGAGAAGGTGCTAGCAGGGAATTCTCTGCCTGCTTTTCCCCAGTGCTCTGCAAGCTCTCCAGGACAACATAAAATCTGGGGCTCTGTGCTTTCTTTTGTTCTGAACAAGTGTTACTGTTATCTGCACAAAAGCGATTCTGCGAAGCAATGTGAACACTTCTGTTTCCCAGGCACAGAGAAGGTGCTAGCAGGGAATTCTCTGCCTGCTTTTCCCCAGTACTCTGCAAGCTCTCCAGCACAACATAAAATCTGGGGCTCTGTGCTTTCTTTCCTTCTGAACAAGTGTTACTGTTTTCTGCACAAAAGCGATACTGCTAAGAAATGTTAACCCTGCTGTTTCCCATGCACAGAGAAGGTGCTAGCAGGGAATTCTCTGCCTGCTTTTCCCCAGTGCTCTGCAAGCTCTCCAGGACAACATAAAATCTGGGGCTCTGTGCTTTCTTTTCTTCTGAACAAGTGTTACTGTTTTCTGCACAAAAGCGATTCTGCGAAGCAATGGGAACACTTCTCTTTCCCAGGCACAGGGAAGGTGCTAGCAGGGAATTCTCTGCCTGCCTTTCCCCAGTGCTCTGCAAGCTCTCCAGGACAACATAAAATCTGGGGCTCTGTGCTTTCTTCCGTTCTGAACAAGTGTTACTGTTTTCTGCACAAAAGCGATTCTGCGAAGCAATGTGAACACTTCTGTTTCCCAGGCACAGAGAAGGTGCTAGCAGGGAATTCTCTGCTTGCTTTTCCCCAGTGCTCTGCAAGCTCTCCAGGACAACATAAAATCTGAGGCTCTGTGCTTTCTTTTGTTCTGAAAAAGTGTTACTGTTGTCTGCACAAAAGCGATTCTGCGAAGCAATGTGAAGACTTCTGCTTCCCAGGCACAGAGAAGGTGCTAGCAGGGAATTCTCTGCCTGCTTTTCCCCAGTGCTCTGCAAGCTCTCCAGGACAACATAAAATCTGGGGCTCTGTGCTTTCTTTCGTCTGAACAAGTGTTACTGTTTTCTGCACAAAAGCGATTCTGCGAAGCAATGTGAACACTTCTGTTTCCCAGGCACAGAGAAGGTGCTAGCAGGGAATTCTCTGCCTGCTTTTCCCCAGTACTCTGCAAGCTCTCCAGCACAACATAAAATATGGGGCTCTGTGCTTTCTTTCCTTCTGAACAAGTGTTACTGTTTTCTGCACAAAAGCGATTCTGCGAAGCAATGTGAACAGGCACAGAGAAGGTGCTAGCAGGGAATTCTCTGCCTGCCTTTCCCCAGTGCTCTGCAAGCTCTCCAGGACAACATAAAATCTGGGGCTCTGTGCTTTCTTTCGTTCTGAACAAGTGTTACAGTTTTCTGCACAAAAGCGATTCTGCGAAGGAATGTGAACAGGCACAGAGAAGGTGCTAGCAGGGAATTCTCTGCCTGCCTTTCCCCAGTGCTCTGCAAGCTCTCCAGGACAACATAAAATCTGGGGCTCTGTGCTTTCTTTCGTTCTGAACAAGTGTTACTGTTTTCTGCACAAAAGCGATTCTGCGAAGTAATGTGAACAGGCACAGAGAAGGTGCTAGCAGGGAATTCTCTGCCTGCCTTTCCCCAGTGCTCTGCAAGCTCTCCAGGACAACATAAAATCTGGGGCTCTGTGCTTTCTTTCGTCTGAACAGGTGTTACTGTTTTCTGCACAAAAGCGATTCTGCGAAGTAATGTGAACAGGCACAGAGAAGGTGCTAGCAGGGAATTGTCTGCCTGCCTTTCCCCAGTGCTCTGCAAGCTCTCCAGGACAACATAAAATCTGGGGCTCTGTGCTTTCTTTCGTTCTGAACAAGTGTTACTGTTTTCTGCACAAAAGCGATTCTGCGAAGCAATGTGAACACTTCTGTTTCCCAGGCACAGAGAAGGTGCTAGCAGGGAATTCTCTGCCTGCTTTTCCCCAGTATTCTGCAAGCTCTCCAGCACAACATAAAATCTGGGGCTCTGTGCTTTCTTTCCTTCTGAACAAGTGTTACTGTTTTCTGCACAAAAGCGATACTGCGAAGCAATGTGAACACTTCTGTTTCCCAGGCACAGAGAAGGTGCTAGCAGGGAATTCTCTGCTTGCTTTTCCCCAGTGCTCTGCAAGCTCTCCAGGACAACATAAAATCTGAGGCTCTGTGCTTTCTTTTGTTCTGAAAAAGTGTTACTGTTGTCTGCACAAAAGCGATTCTGCGAAGCAATGTGAAGACTTCTGCTTCCCAGGCACAGAGAAGGTGCTAGCAGGGAATTCTCTGCCTGCTTTTCCCCAGTGCTCTGCAAGCTCTCCAGGACAACATAAAATCTGGGGCTCTGTGCTTTCTTTTGTTCTGAACAAGTGTTACTGTTTTCTGCACAAAAGCGATTCTGCCAAGCAATCTGAACACTTCTGCTTCCCAGGCACAGAGAAGGTGCTAGCAGGGAATTCTCTGCCTGCTTTTCCCCAGTACTCTGCAAGCTCTCCAGCACAACATAAAATATGGGGCTCTGTGCTTTCTTTCCTTCTGAACAAGTGTTACTGTTTTCTGCACAAAAGCGATTCTGCGAAGCAATGTGAACACTTCTGTTTCCCAGGCACAGAGAAGGTGCTAGCAGGGAATTCTCTGCCTGCCTTTCCCCAGTGCTCTGCAAGCTCTCCAGGACAACATAAAATCTGGGGCTCTGTGCTTTCTTTCGTCTGAACAAGTGTTACTGTTTTCTGCACAAAAGCGATTCTGCGAAGCAATGTGAACAGGCACAGAGAAGGTGCTAGCAGGGAATTCTCTGCCTGCCTTTCCCCAGTGCTCTGCAAGCTCTCCAGGACAACATAAAATCTGGGGCTCTGTGCTTTCTTTCGTTCTGAACAAGTGTTACTGTTTTCTGCACAAAAGCGATTCTGCGAAGCAATGTGAACACTTCTGCTTCCCAGGCACAGAGAAGGTGCTAGCAGGGAATTCTCTGCCTGCCTTTCCCCAGTGCTCTGCAAGCTCTCCAGCACAACATAAAATCTGGGGCTCTGTGCTTTCTTTCGTTCTGAACAAGTGTTACTGTTTTCTGCACAAAAGCGATTCTGCGAAGCAATGGGAACACTTCTGTTTCCCAGGCACAGAGAAGGTGCTAGCAGGGAATTCTCTGCCTGCTTTTCCCCAGTACTCTGCAAGCTCTCCAGCACAACATAAAATATGGGGCTCTGTGCTTTCTTTCGTCTGAACAAGTGTTACTGTTTTCTGCACAAAAGCGATACTGCTAAGAAATGTGAACACTTCTGCTTCCCAGGCACCGAGAACGTGCTAGCAGGGAATTCTCTGCCTGCCTTTCCCCAGTGCTCTGCAAGCTCTCCAGGACAACATAAAATCTGGGGCTCTGTGCTTTCTTTCGTTCTGAACAAGTGTTACTGTTTTCTGCACAAAAGCGATTCTGCGAAGCAATGTGAACACTTCTGTTTCCCAGGCACAGAGAAGGTGCTAGCAGGGAATTCTCTGCCTGCTTTTCCCCAGTGCTCTGCAAGCTCTCCAGGACAACATAAAATCTGGGGCTCTGTGCTTTCTTTCGTTCTGAACAAGTGTTATTGTTTTCTGCACAAAAGCGATTCTGCGAAGCAATGTGAAGACTTCTGCTTCCCAGGCACAGAGAAGGTGCTAGCAGGGAATTCTCTGCCTGCCTTTCCCCAGTGCTCTGCAAGCTCTCCAGGACAACATAAAATCTGGGGCTCTGTGCTTTCTTTCGTCTGAACAAGTGTTACTGTTTTCTGCACAAAAGCCATTCTGCGAAGCAATGTGAACACTTCTGTTTCCCAGGCACAGAGAAGGTGCTAGCAGGGAATTCTCTGCCTACTTTTCCCCAGTATTCTGCAAGCTCTCCAGGACAACATAAAATCTGGGGCTCTGTGCTTTCTTTTGTTCTGAACAAGTGTTACTGTTATCTGCACAAAAGCGATTCTGCGAAGCAATGTGAACACTTCTGTTTCCCAGGCACAGAGAAGGTGCTAGCAGGGAATTCTCTGCCTGCTTTTCCCCAGTACTCTGCAAGCTCTCCAGCACAACATAAAATATGGGGCTCTGTGCTTTCTTTCCTTCTGAACAAGTGTTACTGTTTTCTGCACAAAAGCGATACTGCTAAGAAATGTGAACACTTCTGCTTCCCAGGCACCGAGAACGTGCTAGCAGGGAATTCTCTGCCTGCCTTTCCCCAGTGCTCTGCAAGCTCTCCAGGACAACATAAAATCTGGGGCTCTGTGCTTTCTTTCGTTCTGAACAAGTGTTACTGTTTTCTGCACAAAAGCGATTCTGCGAAGCAATGTGAACACTTCTGTTTCCCAGGCACAGAGAAGGTGCTAGCAGGGAATTCTCTGCCTGCTTTTCCCCAGTACTCTGCAAGCTCTCCAGCACAACATAAAATATGGGGCTCTGTGCTTTCTTTCCTTCTGAACAAGTGTTACTGTTTTCTGCACAAAAGCGATTCTGCGAAGCAATGTGAAGACTTCTGCTTCCCAGGCACAGAGAAGGTGCTAGCAGGGAATTCTCTGCCTGCCTTTCCCCAGTGCTCTGCAAGCTCTCCAGGACAACATAAAATCTGGGGCTCTGTGCTTTCTTTCGTCTGAACAAGTGTTACTGTTTTCTGCACAAAAGCCATTCTGCGAAGCAATGTGAACACTTCTGTTTCCCAGGCACAGAGAAGGTGCTAGCAGGGAATTCTCTGCCTACTTTTCCCCAGTATTCTGCAAGCTCTCCAGGACAACATAAAATCTGGGGCTCTGTGCTTTCTTTTGTTCTGAACAAGTGTTACTGTTATCTGCACAAAAGCGATTCTGCGAAGCAATGTGAACACTTCTGTTTCCCAGGCACAGAGAAGGTGCTAGCAGGGAATTCTCTGCCTGCTTTTCCCCAGTACTCTGCAAGCTCTCCAGCACAACATAAAATATGGGGCTCTGTGCTTTCTTTCCTTCTGAACAAGTGTTACTGTTTTCTGCACAAAAGCGATACTGCTAAGAAATGTGAACACTTCTGCTTCCCAGGCACCGAGAACGTGCTAGCAGGGAATTCTCTGCCTGCCTTTCCCCAGTGCTCTGCAAGCTCTCCAGGACAACATAAAATCTGGGGCTCTGTGCTTTCTTTCGTTCTGAACAAGTGTTACTGTTTTCTGCACAAAAGCGATTCTGCGAAGCAATGTGAACACTTCTGTTTCCCAGGCACAGAGAAGGTGCTAGCAGGGAATTCTCTGCCTGCTTTTCCCCAGTGCTCTGCAAGCTCTCCAGGACAACATAAAATCTGGGGCTCTGTGCTTTCTTTCGTTCTGAACAAGTGTTATTGTTTTCTGCACAAAAGCGATTCTGCGAAGCAATGTGAAGACTTCTGCTTCCCAGGCACAGAGAAGGTGCTAGCAGGGAATTCTCTGCCTGCCTTTCCCCAGTGCTCTGCAAGCTCTCCAGGACAACATAAAATCTGGGGCTCTGTGCTTTCTTTCGTCTGAACAAGTGTTACTGTTTTCTGCACAAAAGCCATTCTGCGAAGCAATGTGAACACTTCTGTTTCCCAGGCACAGAGAAGGTGCTAGCAGGGAATTCTCTGCCTGCTTTTCCCCAGTATTCTGCAAGCTCTCCAGGACAACATAAAATCTGGGGCTCTGTGCTTTCTTTCCTTCTGAACAAGTGTTACTGTTTTCTGCACAAAAGCGATACTGCTAAGAAATGTTAACCCTTCTGTTTCCCATGCACAGAGAAGGTGCTAGCAGGGAATTCTCTGCCTGCTTTTCCCCAGTGCTCTGCAAGCTCTCCAGGACAACATAAAATCTGGGGCTCTGTGCTTTCTTTCCTTCTGAACTAGTGTTACTGTTTTCTGCACAAAAGCGATTCTGCGAAGCAATGGGAACACTTCTCTTTCCCAGGCACAGGGAAGGTGCTAGCAGGGAATTCTCTGCCTGCCTTTCCCCAGTGCTCTGCAAGCTCTCCAGGACAACATAAAATCTGGGGCTCTGTGCTTTCTTTCGTTCTGAACAAGTGTTACTGTTTTCTGCACAAAAGCGATTCTGCGAAGCAATGTGAAGACTTCTGTTTCCCAGGCACAGAGAAGGTGCTAGCAGGGAATTCTCTGCTTGCTTTTCCCCAGTGCTCTGCAAGCTCTCCAGGACAACATAAAATCTGAGGCTCTGTGCTTTCTTTTGTTCTGAAAAAGTGTTACTGTTGTCTGCACAAAAGCGATTCTGCGAAGCAATGTGAAGACTTCTGCTTCCCAGGCACAGAGAAGGTGCTAGCAGGGAATTCTCTGCCTGCTTTTCCCCAGTGCTCTGCAAGCTCTCCAGGACAACATAAAATCTGGGGCTCTGTGCTTTCTTTTGTTCTGAACAAGTGTTACTGTTTTCTGCACAAAAGCGATTCTGCCAAGCAATCTGAACACTTCTGCTTCCCAGGCACAGAGAAGGTGCTAGCAGGGAATTCTCTGCCTGCTTTTCCCCAGTACTCTGCAAGCTCTCCAGCACAACATAAAATATGGGGCTCTGTGCTTTCTTTCCTTCTGAACAAGTGTTACTGTTTTCTGCACAAAAGCGATTCTGCGAAGCAATGTGAACACTTCTGTTTCCCAGGCACAGAGAAGGTGCTAGCAGGGAATTCTCTGCCTGCCTTTCCCCAGTGCTCTGCAAGCTCTCCAGGACAACATAAAATCTGGGGCTCTGTGCTTTCTTTCGTCTGAACAAGTGTTACTGTTTTCTGCACAAAAGCGATTCTGCGAAGCAATGTGAACAGGCACAGAGAAGGTGCTAGCAGGGAATTCTCTGCCTGCCTTTCCCCAGTGCTCTGCAAGCTCTCCAGCACAACATAAAATCTGGGGCTCTGTGCTTTCTTTCGTTCTGAACAAGTGTTACTGTTTTCTGCACAAAAGCGATTCTGCGAAGTAATGTGAACAGGCACAGAGAAGGTGCTAGCAGGGAATTCTCTGCCTGCCTTTCCCCAGTGCTCTGCAAGCTCTCCAGGACAACATAAAATCTGGGGCTCTGTGCTTTCTTTCGTCTGAACAGGTGTTACTGTTTTCTGCACAAAAGCGATTCTGCGAAGCAATGTGAACAGGCACAGAGAAGGTGCTAGCAGGGAATTGTCTGCCTGCCTTTCCCCAGTGCTCTGCAAGCTCTCCAGGACAACATAAAATCTGGGGCTCTGTGCTTTCTTTCGTTCTGAACAAGTGTTACTGTTTTCTGCACAAAAGCGATTCTGCGAAGCAATGTGAACACTTCTGTTTCCCAGGCACAGAGAAGGTGCTAGCAGGGAATTCTCTGCCTGCTTTTCCCCAGTGCTCTGCAAGCTCTCCAGCACAACATAAAATCTGGGGCTCTGTGCTTTCTTTCCTTCTGAACAAGTGTTACTGTTTTCTGCACAAAAGCGATACTGCGAAGCAATGTGAACACTTCTGTTTCCCAGGCACAGAGAAGGTGCTAGCAGGGAATTCTCTGCTTGCTTTTCCCCAGTGCTCTGCAAGCTCTCCAGGACAACATAAAATCTGAGGCTCTGTGCTTTCTTTTGTTCTGAAAAAGTGTTACTGTTGTCTGCACAAAAGCGATTCTGCGAAGCAATGTGAAGACTTCTGCTTCCCAGGCACAGAGAAGGTGCTAGCAGGGAATTCTCTGCCTGCTTTTCCCCAGTGCTCTGCAAGCTCTCCAGGACAACATAAAATCTGGGGCTCTGTGCTTTCTTTTGTTCTGAACAAGTGTTACTGTTTTCTGCACAAAAGCGATTCTGCCAAGCAATCTGAACACTTCTGCTTCCCAGGCACAGAGAAGGTGCTAGCAGGGAATTCTCTGCCTGCTTTTCCCCAGTACTCTGCAAGCTCTCCAGCACAACATAAAATATGGGGCTCTGTGCTTTCTTTCCTTCTGAACAAGTGTTACTGTTTTCTGCACAAAAGCGATTCTGCGAAGCAATGTGAACACTTCTGTTTCCCAGGCACAGAGAAGGTGCTAGCAGGGAATTCTCTGCCTGCCTTTCCCCAGTGCTCTGCAAGCTCTCCAGGACAACATAAAATCTGGGGCTCTGTGCTTTCTTTCGTCTGAACAAGTGTTACTGTTTTCTGCACAAAAGCGATTCTGCGAAGCAATGTGAACAGGCACAGAGAAGGTGCTAGCAGGGAATTCTCTGCCTGCCTTTCCCCAGTGCTCTGCAAGCTCTCCAGGACAACATAAAATCTGGGGCTCTGTGCTTTCTTTCGTTCTGAACAAGTGTTACTGTTTTCTGCACAAAAGCGATTCTGCGAAGCAATGTGAACACTTCTGCTTCCCAGGCACAGAGAAGGTGCTAGCAGGGAATTCTCTGCCTGCCTTTCCCCAGTGCTCTGCAAGCTCTCCAGCACAACATAAAATCTGGGGCTCTGTGCTTTCTTTCGTTCTGAACAAGTGTTACTGTTTTCTGCACAAAAGCGATTCTGCGAAGCAATGGGAACACTTCTGTTTCCCAGGCACAGAGAAGGTGCTAGCAGGGAATTCTCTGCCTGCTTTTCCCCAGTACTCTGCAAGCTCTCCAGCACAACATAAAATATGGGGCTCTGTGCTTTCTTTCGTCTGAACAAGTGTTACTGTTTTCTGCACAAAAGCGATACTGCTAAGAAATGTGAACACTTCTGCTTCCCAGGCACCGAGAACGTGCTAGCAGGGAATTCTCTGCCTGCCTTTCCCCAGTGCTCTGCAAGCTCTCCAGGACAACATAAAATCTGGGGCTCTGTGCTTTCTTTCGTTCTGAACAAGTGTTACTGTTTTCTGCACAAAAGCGATTCTGCGAAGCAATGTGAACACTTCTGTTTCCCAGGCACAGAGAAGGTGCTAGCAGGGAATTCTCTGCCTGCTTTTCCCCAGTGCTCTGCAAGCTCTCCAGGACAACATAAAATCTGGGGCTCTGTGCTTTCTTTCGTTCTGAACAAGTGTTATTGTTTTCTGCACAAAAGCGATTCTGCGAAGCAATGTGAAGACTTCTGCTTCCCAGGCACAGAGAAGGTGCTAGCAGGGAATTCTCTGCCTGCCTTTCCCCAGTGCTCTGCAAGCTCTCCAGGACAACATAAAATCTGGGGCTCTGTGCTTTCTTTCGTCTGAACAAGTGTTACTGTTTTCTGCACAAAAGCCATTCTGCGAAGCAATGTGAACACTTCTGTTTCCCAGGCACAGAGAAGGTGCTAGCAGGGAATTCTCTGCCTACTTTTCCCCAGTATTCTGCAAGCTCTCCAGGACAACATAAAATCTGGGGCTCTGTGCTTTCTTTTGTTCTGAACAAGTGTTACTGTTATCTGCACAAAAGCGATTCTGCGAAGCAATGTGAACACTTCTGTTTCCCAGGCACAGAGAAGGTGCTAGCAGGGAATTCTCTGCCTGCTTTTCCCCAGTACTCTGCAAGCTCTCCAGCACAACATAAAATATGGGGCTCTGTGCTTTCTTTCCTTCTGAACAAGTGTTACTGTTTTCTGCACAAAAGCGATACTGCTAAGAAATGTGAACACTTCTGCTTCCCAGGCACCGAGAACGTGCTAGCAGGGAATTCTCTGCCTGCCTTTCCCCAGTGCTCTGCAAGCTCTCCAGGACAACATAAAATCTGGGGCTCTGTGCTTTCTTTCGTTCTGAACAAGTGTTACTGTTTTCTGCACAAAAGCGATTCTGCGAAGCAATGTGAACACTTCTGTTTCCCAGGCACAGAGAAGGTGCTAGCAGGGAATTCTCTGCCTGCTTTTCCCCAGTACTCTGCAAGCTCTCCAGCACAACATAAAATATGGGGCTCTGTGCTTTCTTTCCTTCTGAACAAGTGTTACTGTTTTCTGCACAAAAGCGATTCTGCGAAGCAATGTGAAGACTTCTGCTTCCCAGGCACAGAGAAGGTGCTAGCAGGGAATTCTCTGCCTGCCTTTCCCCAGTGCTCTGCAAGCTCTCCAGGACAACATAAAATCTGGGGCTCTGTGCTTTCTTTTGTTCTGAACAAGTGTTACTGTTTTCTGCACAAAAGCCATTCTGCGAAGCAATGTGAACACTTCTGTTTCCCAGGCACAGAGAAGGTGCTAGCAGGGAATTCTCTGCCTGCTTTTCCCCAGTACTCTGCAAGCTCTCCAGCACAACATAAAATATGGGGCTCTGTGCTTTCTTTCCTTCTGAACAAGTGTTACTGTTTTCTGCACAAAAGCGATACTGCTAAGAAATGTGAACACTTCTGCTTCCCAGGCACCGAGAACGTGCTAGCAGGGAATTCTCTGCCTGCCTTTCCCCAGTGCTCTGCAAGCTCTCCAGGACAACATAAAATCTGGGGCTCTGTGCTTTCTTTCGTTCTGAACAAGTGTTACTGTTTTCTGCACAAAAGCGATTCTGCGAAGCAATGTGAACACTTCTGTTTCCCAGGCACAGAGAAGGTGCTAGCAGGGAATTCTCTGCCTGCTTTTCCCCAGTGCTCTGCAAGCTCTCCAGGACAACATAAAATCTGGGGCTCTGTGCTTTCTTTCGTTCTGAACAAGTGTTATTGTTTTCTGCACAAAAGCGATTCTGCGAAGCAATGTGAAGACTTCTGCTTCCCAGGCACAGAGAAGGTGCTAGCAGGGAATTCTCTGCCTGCCTTTCCCCAGTGCTCTGCAAGCTCTCCAGGACAACATAAAATCTGGGGCTCTGTGCTTTCTTTCGTCTGAACAAGTGTTACTGTTTTCTGCACAAAAGCCATTCTGCGAAGCAATGTGAACACTTCTGTTTCCCAGGCACAGAGAAGGTGCTAGCAGGGAATTCTCTGCCTGCTTTTCCCCAGTATTCTGCAAGCTCTCCAGGACAACATAAAATCTGGGGCTCTGTGCTTTCTTTCCTTCTGAACAAGTGTTACTGTTTTCTGCACAAAAGCGATACTGCTAAGAAATGTTAACCCTTCTGTTTCCCATGCACAGAGAAGGTGCTAGCAGGGAATTCTCTGCCTGCTTTTCCCCAGTGCTCTGCAAGCTCTCCAGGACAACATAAAATCTGGGGCTCTGTGCTTTCTTTCCTTCTGAACTAGTGTTACTGTTTTCTGCACAAAAGCGATTCTGCGAAGCAATGGGAACACTTCTCTTTCCCAGGCACAGGGAAGGTGCTAGCAGGGAATTCTCTGCCTGCCTTTCCCCAGTGCTCTGCAAGCTCTCCAGGACAACATAAAATCTGGGGCTCTGTGCTTTCTTTCGTTCTGAACAAGTGTTACTGTTTTCTGCACAAAAGCGATTCTGCGAAGCAATGTGAAGACTTCTGTTTCCCAGGCACAGAGAAGGTGCTAGCAGGGAATTCTCTGCTTGCTTTTCCCCAGTGCTCTGCAAGCTCTCCAGGACAACATAAAATCTGAGGCTCTGTGCTTTCTTTTGTTCTGAAAAAGTGTTACTGTTGTCTGCACAAAAGCGATTCTGCGAAGCAATGTGAAGACTTCTGCTTCCCAGGCACAGAGAAGGTGCTAGCAGGGAATTCTCTGCCTGCTTTTCCCCAGTGCTCTGCAAGCTCTCCAGGACAACATAAAATCTGGGGCTCTGTGCTTTCTTTTGTTCTGAACAAGTGTTACTGTTTTCTGCACAAAAGCGATTCTGCCAAGCAATCTGAACACTTCTGCTTCCCAGGCACAGAGAAGGTGCTAGCAGGGAATTCTCTGCCTGCTTTTCCCCAGTACTCTGCAAGCTCTCCAGCACAACATAAAATATGGGGCTCTGTGCTTTCTTTCCTTCTGAACAAGTGTTACTGTTTTCTGCACAAAAGCGATTCTGCGAAGCAATGTGAACACTTCTGTTTCCCAGGCACAGAGAAGGTGCTAGCAGGGAATTCTCTGCCTGCCTTTCCCCAGTGCTCTGCAAGCTCTCCAGGACAACATAAAATCTGGGGCTCTGTGCTTTCTTTCGTCTGAACAAGTGTTACTGTTTTCTGCACAAAAGCGATTCTGCGAAGCAATGTGAACAGGCACAGAGAAGGTGCTAGCAGGGAATTCTCTGCCTGCCTTTCCCCAGTGCTCTGCAAGCTCTCCAGCACAACATAAAATCTGGGGCTCTGTGCTTTCTTTCGTTCTGAACAAGTGTTACTGTTTTCTGCACAAAAGCGATTCTGCGAAGAAATGTGAACACTTCTGCTTCCCAGGCACAGAGAAGGTGCTAGCAGGGAATTCTCTGCCTGCCTTTCCCCAGTGCTCTGCAAGCTCTCCAGGACAACATAAAATCTGGGGCTCTGTGCTTTCTTTCGTTCTGAACAAGTGTTACTGTTTTCTGCACAAAAGCGATTCTGCGAAGCAATGTGAACAGGCACAGAGAAGGTGCTAGCAGTGAATTGTCTGCCTGCCTTTCCCCAGTGCTCTGCAAGCTCTCCAGGACAACATAAAATCTGGGGCTCTGTGCTTTCTTTCGTTCTGAACAAGTGTTACTGTTTTCTGCACAAAAGCGATTCTGCGAAGCAATGTGAACACTTCTGTTTCCCAGGCACAGAGAAGGTGCTAGCAGTGAATTGTCTGCCTGCTTTTCCCCAGTATTCTGCAAGCTCTCCAGCACAACATAAAATCTGGGGCTCTGTGCTTTCTTTCCTTCTGAACAAGTGTTACTGTTTTCTGCACAAAAGCGATACTGCGAAGCAATGTGAACACTTCTGTTTCCCAGGCACAGAGAAGGTGCTAGCAGGGAATTCTCTGCTTGCTTTTCCCCAGTGCTCTGCAAGCTCTCCAGGACAACATAAAATCTGAGGCTCTGTGCTTTCTTTTGTTCTGAAAAAGTGTTACTGTTGTCTGCACAAAAGCGATTCTGCGAAGCAATGTGAAGACTTCTGCTTCCCAGGCACAGAGAAGGTGCTAGCAGGGAATTCTCTGCTTGCTTTTCCCCAGTGCTCTGCAAGCTCTCCAGGACAACATAAAATCTGGGGCTCTGTGCTTTCTTTTGTTCTGAAAAAGTGTTACTGTTGTCTGCACAAAAGCGATTCTGCGAAGCGATGTGAAGACTTCTGCTTCCCAGGCACAGAGAAGGTGCTAGCAGGGAATTCTCTGCCTGCTTTTCCCCAGTGCTCTGCAAGCTCTCCAGGACAACATAAAATCTGGGGCTCTGTGCTTTCTTTTGTTCTGAACAAGTGTTACTGTTTTCTGCACAAAAGCGATTCTGCCAAGCAATCTGAACACTTCTGCTTCCCAGGCACAGAGAAGGTGCTAGCAGGGAATTCTCTGCCTGCTTTTCCCCAGTACTCTGCAAGCTCTCCAGCACAACATAAAATATGGGGCTCTGTGCTTTCTTTCCTTCTGAACAAGTGTTACTGTTTTCTGCACAAAAGCGATTCTGCGAAGCAATGTGAACACTTCTGTTTCCCAGGCACAGAGAAGGTGCTAGCAGGGAATTCTCTGCCTGCCTTTCCCCAGTGCTCTGCAAGCTCTCCAGGACAACATAAAATCTGGGGCTCTGTGCTTTCTTTCGTTCTGAACAAGTGTTACTGTTTTCTGCACAAAAGCGATTCTGCGAAGCAATGGGAACACTTCTGTTTCCCAGGCACAGACAACGTGCTAGCAGGGAATTCTCTGCCTGCTTTTCCCCAGTGCTCTGCAAGCTCTCCAGGACAACATAAAATCTGGGGCTCTGTGCTTTCTTTCGTTCTGAACAAGTGTTATTGTTTTCTGCACAAAAGCGATTCTGCGAAGCAATGTGAACAGGCACAGAGAAGGTGCTAGCAGGGAATTCTCTGCCTGCCTTTCCCCAGTGCTCTGCAAGCTCTCCAGGACAACATAAAATCTGGGGCTCTGTGCTTTCTTTCGTTCTGAACAAGTGTTACTGTTTTCTGCACAAAAGCGATTCTGCGAAGCAATGTGAACACTTCTGTTTCCCAGGCACAGAGAAGGTGCTAGCAGGGAATTCTCTGCCTGCTTTTCCCCAGTACTCTGCAAGCTCTCCAGCACAACATAAAATATGGGGCTCTGTGCTTTCTTTCCTTCTGAACAAGTGTTACTGTTTTCTGCACAAAAGCGATTCTGCGAAGCAATGTGAACACTTCTGTTTCCCAGGCACAGAGAAGGTGCTAGCAGGGAATTCTCTGCCTGCTTTTCCCCAGTGCTCTGCAAGCTCTCCAGGACAACATAGAATCTGGGGCTCTGTGCTTTCTTTCGTTCTGAACAAGTGTTACTGTTTTCTGCACAAAAGCGATTCTGCCAAGCAATGTGAACACTTCTGCTTCCCAGGCACAGAGAAGGTGCTAGCAGGAAATTCTCTGCCTGCCTTTCCCCAGTGCTCTGCAAGCTCTCCAGGACAACATAAAATCTGGGGCTCTGTGCTTTCTTTCGTCTGAACAAGTGTTACTGTTTTCTGCACAAAAGCGATTCTGCGAAGCAATGTGAACAGGCACAGAGAAGGTGCTAGCAGGGAATTCTCTGCCTGCCTTTCCCCAGTGCTCTGCAAGCTCTCCAGGACAACATAAAATCTGGGGCTCTGTACTTTCTTTCGTTCTGAACAAGTGTTACTGTTTTCTGCACAAAAGCGATTCTGCGAAGCAATGTGAACACTTCTGTTTCCCAGGCACAGAGAAGGTGCTAGCAGGGAATTCTCTGCCTGCTTTTCCCCAGTGCTCTGCAAGCTCTCCAGCACAACATAAAATATGGGGCTCTGTGCTTTCTTTCGTTCTGAACAAGTGTTACTGTTATCTGCACAAAAGCGATTCTGCGAAGCAATGTGAACACTTCTGTTTCCCAGGCACAGAGAAGGTGCTAGCAGGGAATTCTCTGCCTGCTTTTCCCCAGTACTCTGCAAGCTCTCCAGCACAACATAAAATATGGGGCTCTGTGCTTTCTTTCCTTCTGAACAAGTGTTACTGTTTTCTGCACAAAAGCGATTCTGCGAAGCAATGTGAACAGGCACAGAGAAGGTGCTAGCAGTGAATTGTCTGCCTGCCTTTCCCCAGTGCTCTGCAAGCTCTCCAGGACAACATAAAATCTGGGGCTCTGTGCTTTCTTTCGTTCTGAACAAGTGTTACTGTTTTCTGCACAAAAGCGATTCTGCGAAGCAATGTGAACACTTCTGTTTCCCAGGCACAGAGAAGGTGCTAGCAGTGAATTCTCTGCCTGCTTTTCCCCAGTACTCTGCAAGCTCTCCAGCACAACATAAAATCTGGGGCTCTGTGCTTTCTTTCCTTCTGAACAAGTGTTACTGTTTTCTGCACAAAAGCGATACTGCGAAGCAATGTGAACACTTCTGTTTCCCAGGCACAGAGAAGGTGCTAGCAGGGAATTCTCTGCTTGCTTTTCCCCAGTGCTCTGCAAGCTCTCCAGGACAACATAAAATCTGAGGCTCTGTGCTTTCTTTTGTTCTGAAAAAGTGTTACTGTTGTCTGCACAAAAGCGATTCTGCGAAGCAATGTGAAGACTTCTGCTTCCCAGGCACAGAGAAGGTGCTAGCAGGGAATTCTCTGCTTGCTTTTCCCCAGTGCTCTGCAAGCTCTCCAGGACAACATAAAATCTGGGGCTCTGTGCTTTCTTTTGTTCTGAAAAAGTGTTACTGTTGTCTGCACAAAAGCGATTCTGCGAAGCGATGTGAAGACTTCTGCTTCCCAGGCACAGAGAAGGTGCTAGCAGGGAATTCTCTGCCTGCTTTTCCCCAGTGCTCTGCAAGCTCTCCAGGACAACATAAAATCTGGGGCTCTGTGCTTTCTTTTGTTCTGAACAAGTGTTACTGTTTTCTGCACAAAAGCGATTCTGCCAAGCAATCTGAACACTTCTGCTTCCCAGGCACAGAGAAGGTGCTAGCAGGGAATTCTCTGCCTGCTTTTCCCCAGTACTCTGCAAGCTCTCCAGCACAACATAAAATATGGGGCTCTGTGCTTTCTTTCCTTCTGAACAAGTGTTACTGTTTTCTGCACAAAAGCGATTCTGCGAAGCAATGTGAACACTTCTGTTTCCCAGGCACAGAGAAGGTGCTAGCAGGGAATTCTCTGCCTGCCTTTCCCCAGTGCTCTGCAAGCTCTCCAGGACAACATAAAATCTGGGGCTCTGTGCTTTCTTTCGTTCTGAACAAGTGTTACTGTTTTCTGCACAAAAGCGATTCTGCGAAGCAATGGGAACACTTCTGTTTCCCAGGCACAGACAACGTGCTAGCAGGGAATTCTCTGCCTGCTTTTCCCCAGTGCTCTGCAAGCTCTCCAGGACAACATAAAATCTGGGGCTCTGTGCTTTCTTTCGTTCTGAACAAGTGTTATTGTTTTCTGCACAAAAGCGATTCTGCGAAGCAATGTGAACAGGCACAGAGAAGGTGCTAGCAGGGAATTCTCTGCCTGCCTTTCCCCAGTGCTCTGCAAGCTCTCCAGGACAACATAAAATCTGGGGCTCTGTGCTTTCTTTCGTTCTGAACAAGTGTTACTGTTTTCTGCACAAAAGCGATTCTGCGAAGCAATGTGAACACTTCTGTTTCCCAGGCACAGAGAAGGTGCTAGCAGGGAATTCTCTGCCTGCTTTTCCCCAGTACTCTGCAAGCTCTCCAGCACAACATAAAATATGGGGCTCTGTGCTTTCTTTCCTTCTGAACAAGTGTTACTGTTTTCTGCACAAAAGCGATTCTGCGAAGCAATGTGAACACTTCTGTTTCCCAGGCACAGAGAAGGTGCTAGCAGGGAATTCTCTGCCTGCTTTTCCCCAGTGCTCTGCAAGCTCTCCAGGACAACATAGAATCTGGGGCTCTGTGCTTTCTTTCGTTCTGAACAAGTGTTACTGTTTTCTGCACAAAAGCGATTCTGCCAAGCAATGTGAACACTTCTGCTTCCCAGGCACAGAGAAGGTGCTAGCAGGAAATTCTCTGCCTGCCTTTCCCCAGTGCTCTGCAAGCTCTCCAGGACAACATAAAATCTGGGGCTCTGTGCTTTCTTTCGTCTGAACAAGTGTTACTGTTTTCTGCACAAAAGCGATTCTGCGAAGCAATGTGAACAGGCACAGAGAAGGTGCTAGCAGGGAATTCTCTGCCTGCCTTTCCCCAGTGCTCTGCAAGCTCTCCAGGACAACATAAAATCTGGGGCTCTGTACTTTCTTTCGTTCTGAACAAGTGTTACTGTTTTCTGCACAAAAGCGATTCTGCGAAGCAATGTGAACACTTCTGTTTCCCAGGCACAGAGAAGGTGCTAGCAGGGAATTCTCTGCCTGCTTTTCCCCAGTACTCTGCAAGCTCTCCAGCACAACATAAAATATGGGGCTCTGTGCTTTCTTTCGTTCTGAACAAGTGTTACTGTTTTCTGCACAAAAGCGATTCTGCGAAGCAATGTGAACACTTCTGTTTCCCAGGCACAGAGAAGGTGCTAGCAGGGAATTCTCTGCCTGCTTTTCCCCAGTGCTCTGCAAGCTCTCCAGGACAACATAAAATCTGGGGCTCTGTGCTTTCTTTTGTTCTGAACAAGTGTTACTGTTATCTGCACAAAAGCGATTCTGCGAAGCAATGTGAACACTTCTGTTTCCCAGGCACAGAGAAGGTGCTAGCAGGGAATTCTCTGCCTGCTTTTCCCCAGTACTCTGCAAGCTCTCCAGCACAACATAAAATATGGGGCTCTGTGCTTTCTTTCCTTCTGAACAAGTGTTACTGTTTTCTGCACAAAAGCGATACTGCTAAGAAATGTGAACACTTCTGCTTCCCAGGCACCGAGAACGTGCTAGCAGGGAATTCTCTGCCTGCCTTTCCCCAGTGCTCTGCAAGCTCTCCAGGACAACATAAAATCTGGGGCTCTGTGCTTTCTTTCGTTCTGAACAAGTGTTACTGTTTTCTGCACAAAAGCGATTCTGCGAAGCAATGTGAACACTTCTGTTTCCCAGGCACAGAGAAGGTGCTAGCAGGGAATTCTCTGCCTGCTTTTCCCCAGTGCTCTGCAAGCTCTCCAGGACAACATAAAATCTGGGGCTCTGTGCTTTCTTTCGTTCTGAACAAGTGTTATTGTTTTCTGCACAAAAGCGATTCTGCGAAGCAATGTGAAGACTTCTGCTTCCCAGGCACAGAGAAGGTGCTAGCAGGGAATTCTCTGCCTGCCTTTCCCCAGTGCTCTGCAAGCTCTCCAGGACAACATAAAATCTGGGGCTCTGTGCTTTCTTTCGTTCTGAACAAGTGTTACTGTTATCTGCACAAAAGCGATTCTGCGAAGCAATGTGAACACTTCTGTTTCCCAGGCACAGAGAAGGTGCTAGCAGGGAATTCTCTGCCTGCTTTTCCCCAGTACTCTGCAAGCTCTCCAGCACAACATAAAATATGGGGCTCTGTGCTTTCTTTCCTTCTGAACAAGTGTTACTGTTTTCTGCACAAAAGCGATACTGCTAAGAAATGTTAACCCTTCTGTTTCCCATGCACAGAGAAGGTGCTAGCAGGGAATTCTCTGCCTGCTTTTCCCCAGTGCTCTGCAAGCTCTCCAGGACAACATAAAATCTGGGGCTCTGTGCTTTCTTTCCTTCTGAACAAGTGTTACTGTTTTCTGCACAAAAGCGATTCTGCGAAGCAATGGGAACACTTCTCTTTCCCAGGCACAGGGAAGGTGCTAGCAGGGAATTCTCTGCCTGCCTTTCCCCAGTGCTCTGCAAGCTCTCCAGGACAACATAAAATCTGGGGCTCTGTGCTTTCTTTCGTTCTGAACAAGTGTTACTGTTTTCTGCACAAAAGCGATTCTGCGAAGCAATGTGAACACTTCTGTTTCCCAGGCACAGAGAAGGTGCTAGCAGGGAATTCTCTGCTTGCTTTTCCCCAGTGCTCTGCAAGCTCTCCAGGACAACATAAAATCTGAGGCTCTGTGCTTTCTTTTGTTCTGAAAAAGTGTTACTGTTGTCTGCACAAAAGCGATTCTGCGAAGCAATGTGAAGACTTCTGCTTCCCAGGCACAGAGAAGGTGCTAGCAGGGAATTCTCTGCCTGCTTTTCCCCAGTGCTCTGCAAGCTCTCCAGGACAACATAAAATCTGGGGCTCTGTGCTTTCTTTTGTTCTGAACAAGTGTTACTGTTTTCTGCACAAAAGCGATTCTGCGAAGCAATCTGAACACTTCTGCTTCCCAGGCACAGAGAAGGTGCTAGCAGGGAATTCTCTGCCTGCTTTTCCCCAGTACTCTGCAAGCTCTCCAGCACAACATAAAATATGGGGCTCTGTGCTTTCTTTCCTTCTGAACAAGTGTTACTGTTTTCTGCACAAAAGCGATTCTGCGAAGCAATGTGAACACTTCTGTTTCCCAGGCACAGAGAAGGTGCTAGCAGGGAATTCTCTGCCTGCCTTTCCCCAGTGCTCTGCAAGCTCTCCAGGACAACATAAAATCTGGGGCTCTGTGCTTTCTTTCGTCTGAACAAGTGTTACTGTTTTCTGCACAAAAGCGATTCTGCGAAGCAATGTGAACAGGCACAGAGAAGGTGCTAGCAGGGAATTCTCTGCCTGCCTTTCCCCAGTGCTCTGCAAGCTCTCCAGGACAACATAAAATCTGGGGCTCTGTGCTTTCTTTCGTTCTGAACAAGTGTTACTGTTTTCTGCACAAAAGCGATTCTGCGAAGAAATGTGAACACTTCTGCTTCCCAGGCACAGAGAAGGTGCTAGCAGGGAATTCTCTGCCTGCCTTTCCCCAGTGCTCTGCAAGCTCTCCAGGACAACATAAAATCTGGGGCTCTGTGCTTTCTTTCGTCTGAACAAGTGTTACTGTTTTCTGCACAAAAGCGATTCTGCGAAGCAATGTGAACAGGCACAGAGAAGGTGCTAGCAGGGAATTCTCTGCCTGCCTTTCCCCAGTGCTCTGCAAGCTCTCCAGGACAACATAAAATCTGGGGCTCTGTGCTTTCTTTCGTTCTGAACAAGTGTTACTGTTTTCTGCACAAAAGCGATTCTGCGAAGCAATGTGAACACTTCTGTTTCCCAGGCACAGAGAAGGTGCTAGCAGTGAATTGTCTGCCTGCTTTTCCCCAGTATTCTGCAAGCTCTCCAGGACAACATAAAATCTGGGGCTCTGTGCTTTCTTTCGTTCTGAACAAGTGTTACTGTTTTCTGCACAAAAGCGATTCTGCGAAGCAATGTGAACACTTCTGTTTCCCAGGCACAGAGAAGGTGCTAGCAGGGAATTCTCTGCTTGCTTTTCCCCAGTGCTCTGCAAGCTCTCCAGGACAACATAAAATCTGAGGCTCTGTGCTTTCTTTTGTTCTGAAAATTGTTACTGTTGTCTGCACAAAAGCGATTCTGCGAAGCAATGTGAAGACTTCTGCTTCCCAGGCACAGAGAAGGTGCTAGCAGGGAATTCTCTGCCTGCTTTTCCCCAGTGCTCTGCAAGCTCTCCAGGACAACATAAAATCTGGGGCTCTGTGCTTTCTTTCGTTCTGAACAAGTGTTACTGTTTTCTGCACAAAAGCGATTCTGCGAAGCAATCTGAACACTTCTGTTTCCCAGGCACAGAGAAGGTGCTAGCAGGGAATTCTCTGCCTGCTTTTCCCCAGTACTCTGCAAGCTCTCCAGCACAACATAAAATCTGGGGCTCTGTGCTTTCTTTCCTTCTGAACAAGTGTTACTGTTTTCTGCACAAAAGCGATTCTGCGAAGCAATGTGAACACTTCTGTTTCCCAGGCACAGAGAAGGTGCTAGCAGGGAATTCTCTGCCTGCTTTTCCCCAGTGCTCTGCAAGCTCTCCAGGACAACATAGAATCTGGGGCTCTGTGCTTTCTTTCGTTCTGAACAAGTGTTACTGTTTTCTGCACAAAAGCGATTCTGCCAAGCAATGTGAACACTTCTGCTTCCCAGGCACAGAGAAGGTGCTAGCAGGGAATTCTCTGCCTGCCTTTCCCCAGTGCTCTGCAAGCTCTCCAGGACAACATAAAATCTGGGGCTCTGTGCTTTCTTTCGTCTGAACAAGTGTTACTGTTTTCTGCACAAAAGCGATTCTGCGAAGCAATGTGAACAGGCACAGAGAAGGTGCTAGCAGGGAATTCTCTGCCTGCCTTTCCCCAGTGCTCTGCAAGCTCTCCAGGACAACATAAAATCTGGGGCTCTGTGCTTTCTTTCGTTCTGAACAAGTGTTACTGTTTTCTGCACAAAAGCGATTCTGCGAAGCAATGTGAACACTTCTGTTTCCCAGGCACAGAGAAGGTGCTAGCAGGGAATTCTCTGCCTGCTTTTCCCCAGTGCTCTGCAAGCTCTCCAGGACAACATAAAATCTGGGGCTCTGTGCTTTCTTTCATTCTGAACAAGTGTTATTGTTTTCTGCACAAAAGCGATTCTGCGAAGCAATGTGAAGACTTCTGCTTCCCAGGCACAGAGAAGGTGCTAGGAGGGAATTCTCTGCCTGCCTTTCCCCAGTGCTCTGCAAGCTCTCCAGGACAACATAAAATCTGGGGCTCTGTGCTTTCTTTCGTTCTGAACAAGTGTTACTGTTTTCTGCACAAAAGCGATTCTGCGAAGCAATGTGAACACTTCTGTTTCCCAGGCACAGAGAAGGTGCTAGCAGGGAATTCTCTGCCTGCTTTTCCCCAGTGCTCTGCAAGCTCTCCAGGACAACATAAAATCTGGGGCTCTGTGCTTTCTTTCGTTCTGAACAAGTGTTACTGTTATCTGCACAAAAGCGATTCTGCGAAGCAATGTGAACACTTCTGTTTCCCAGGCACAGAGAAGGTGCTAGCAGGGAATTCTCTGCCTGCTTTTCCCCAGTACTCTGCAAGCTCTCCAGCACAACATAAAATATGGGGCTCTGTGCTTTCTTTCGTTCTGAACAAGTGTTACTGTTTTCTGCACAAAAGCGATACTGCTAAGAAATGTTAACCCTTCTGTTTCCCATGCACAGAGAAGGTGCTAGCAGGGAATTCTCTGCCTGCCTTTCCCCAGTGCTCTGCAAGCTCTCCAGGACAACATAAAATCTGGGGCTCTGTGCTTTCTTTCCTTCTGAACAAGTGTTACTGTTTTCTGCACAAAAGCGATTCTGCGAAGCAATGGGAACACTTCTCTTTCCCAGGCACAGGGAAGGTGCTAGCAGGGAATTCTCTGCCTGCCTTTCCCCAGTGCTCTGCAAGCTCTCCAGGACAACATAAAATCTGGGGCTCTGTGCTTTCTTTCGTTCTGAACAAGTGTTACTGTTTTCTGCACAAAAGCGATTCTGCGAAGCAATGGGAACACTTCTGTTTCCCAGGCACAGAGAAGGTGCTAGCAGGGAATTCTCTGCTTGCTTTTCCCCAGTGCTCTGCAAGCTCTCCAGGACAACATAAAATCTGAGGCTCTGTGCTTTCTTTTGTTCTGAAAAAGTGTTACTGTTTTCTGCACAAAAGCGATTCTGCGAAGCAATGTGAACACTTCTGTTTCCCAGGCACAGAGAAGGTGCTAGCAGGGAATTCTCTGCCTGCTTTTCCCCAGTACTCTGCAAGCTCTCCAGCACAACATAAAATATGGGGCTCTGTGCTTTCTTTCCTTCTGAACAAGTGTTACTGTTTTCTGCACAAAAGCGATACTGCTAAGAAATGTGAACACTTCTGCTTCCCAGGCACCGAGAACGTGCTAGCAGGGAATTCTCTGCCTGCCTTTCCCCAGTGCTCTGCAAGCTCTCCAGGACAACATAAAATCTGGGGCTCTGTGCTTTCTTTCGTTCTGAACAAGTGTTACAGTTTTCTGCACAAAAGCGATTCTGCGAAGGAATGTGAACAGGCACAGAGAAGGTGCTAGCAGGGAATTCTCTGCCTGCCTTTCCCCAGTGCTCTGCAAGCTCTCCAGGACAACATAAAATCTGGGGCTCTGTGCTTTCTTTCGTTCTGAACAAGTGTTACTGTTTTCTGCACAAAAGCGATTCTGCGAAGGAATGTGAACAGGCACAGAGAAGGTGCTAGCAGGGACTTCTCTGCCTGCCTTTCCCCAGTGCTCTGCAAGCTCTCCAGGACAACATAAAATCTGGGGCTCTGTGCTTTCTTTCGTCTGAACAGGTGTTACTGTTTTCTGCACAAAAGCGATTCTGCGAAGCAATGTGAACAGGCACAGAGAAGGTGCTAGCAGTGAATTGTCTGCCTGCCTTTCCCCAGTGCTCTGCAAGCTCTCCAGGACAACATAAAATCTGGGGCTCTGTGCTTTCTTTCCTTCTGAACAAGTGTTACTGTTTTCTGCACAAAAGCGATACTGCGAAGCAATGGGAACACTTCTGTTTCCCAGGCACAGAGAAGGTGCTAGCAGGGAATTCTCTGCTTGCTTTTCCCCAGTGCTCTGCAAGCTCTCCAGGACAACATAAAATCTGAGGCTCTGTGCTTTCTTTTGTTCTGAACAAGTGTTACTGTTTTCTGCACAAAAGCGATTCTGCCAAGCAATCTGAACACTTCTGCTTCCCAGGCACAGAGAAGGTGCTAGCAGGGAATTCTCTGCCTGCTTTTCCCCAGTACTCTGCAAGCTCTCCAGCACAACATAAAATATGGGGCTCTGTGCTTTCTTTCCTTCTGAACAAGTGTTACTGTTTTCTGCACAAAAGCGATTCTGCGAAGCAATGTGAACACTTCTGTTTCCCAGGCACAGAGAAGGTGCTAGCAGGGAATTCTCTGCCTGCTTTTCCCCAGTGCTCTGCAAGCTCTCCAGCACAACATAAAATATGGGGCTCTGTGCTTTCTTTCCTTCTGAACAAGTGTTACTGTTTTCTGCACAAAAGCGATTCTGCGAAGCAATGTGAAGACTTCTGCTTCCCAGGCACAGGGAAGGTGCTAGCAGGGAATTCTCTGCCTGCCTTTCCCCAGTGCTCTGCAAGCTCTCCAGGACAACATAAAATCTGGGGCTCTGTGCTTTCTTTCGTTCTGAACAAGTGTTACTGTTTTCTGCACAAAAGCGATTCTGCGAAGCAATGTGAACAGGCACAGAGAAGGTGCTAGCAGGGAATTCTCTGCCTGCCTTTCCCCAGTGCTCTGCAAGCTCTCCAGGACAACATAAAATCTGGGGCTCTGTGCTTTCTTTCGTTCTGAACAAGTGTTACTGTATTCTGCACAAAAGCGATTCTGCGAAGCAATGGGAACACTTCTGCTTCCCAGGCACAGAGAAGGTGCTAGCAGGGAATTCTCTGCCTGCCTTTCCCCAGTGCTCTGCAAGCTCTCCAGGACAACATAAAATCTGGGGCTCTGTGCTTTCTTTCGTTCTGAACAAGTGTTACTGTTTTCTGCACAAAAGTGATACTGCTAAGAAATGTTAACCCTTCTGTTTCCCAGGCACAGAGAAGGTGCTAGCAGGGAATTCTCTGCCTGCTTTTCCCCAGTGCTCTGCAAGCTCTCCAGGACAACATAAAATCTGGGGCTCTGTGCTTTCTTTTGTTCTGAAAAAGTGTTACTGTTATCTGCACAAAAGCGATTCTGCCAAGCAATGTGAACACTTCTGCTTCCCAGGCACAGAGAAGGTGCTAGCAGGGAATTCTCTGCCTGCTTTTCCCCAGTGCTCTGCAAGCTCTCCAGGACAACATAAAATCTGGGGCTCTGTGCTTTCTTTCCTTCTGAACAAGTGTTACTGTTTTCTGCACAAAAGCGATTCTGCGAAGCAATGGGAACACTTCTCTTTCCCAGGCACAGGGAAGGTGCTAGCAGGGAATTCTCTGCCTGCCTTTCCCCAGTGCTCTGCAAGCTCTCCAGGACAACATAAAATCTGGGGCTCTGTGCTTTCTTTCGTTCTGAACAAGTGTTACTGTTTTCTGCACAAAAGCGATTCTGCGAAGCAATGTGAACACTTCTGTTTCCCAGGCACAGAGAAGGTGCTAGCAGGGAATTCTCTGCCTGCTTTTCCCCAGTGCTCTGCAAGCTCTCCAGGACAACATAAAATCTGGGGCTCTGTGCTTTCTTTCGTTCTGAACAAGTGTTACTGTTTTCTGCACAAAAGCGATTCTGCGAAGCAATGTGAACAGGCACAGAGAAGGTGCTAGCAGGGAATTCTCTGCCTGCCTTTCCCCAGTGCTCTGCAAGCTCTCCAGGACAACATAAAATCTGGGGCTCTGTGCTTTCTTTCGTTCTGAACAAGTGTTACTGTTTTCTGCACAAAAGCGATTCTGCGAAGGAATGTGAACAGGCACAGAGAAGGTGCTAGCAGGGAATTCTCTGCCTGCTTTTCCCCAGTGCTCTGTAAGCTCTCCAGGACAACATAAAATCTGGGGCTCTGTGCTTTCTTTCCTTCTGAACAAGTGTTACTGTTTTCTGCACAAAAGCGATTCTGCGAAGCAATCTGAACACTTCTGTTTCCCAGGCACAGAGAAGGTGCTAGCAGGGAATTCTCTGCCTGCTTTTCCCCAGTGCTCTGCAAGCTCTCCAGGACAACATAGAATCTGGGGCTCTGTGCTTTCTTTCGTTCTGAACAAGTGTTACTGTTTTCTGCACAAAAGCGATTCTGCCAAGCAATGTGAACACTTCTGCTTCCCAGGCACAGAGAAGGTGCTAGCAGGAAATTCTCTGCCTGCTTTTCCCCAGTACTCTGCAAGCTCTCCAGCACAACATAAAATCTGGGGCTCTGTGCTTTCTTTCCTTCTGAACAAGTGTTACTGTTTTCTGCACAAAAGCGATTCTGCGAAGCAATGTGAACACTTCTGTTTCCCAGGCACAGAGAAGGTGCTAGCAGGGAATTCTCTGCCTGCTTTTCCCCAGTGCTCTGCAAGCTCTCCAGGACAACATAGAATCTGGGGCTCTGTGCTTTCTTTCGTTCTGAACAAGTGTTACTGTTTTCTGCACAAAAGCGATTCTGCCAAGCAATGTGAACACTTCTGCTTCCCAGGCACAGAGAAGGTGCTAGCAGGAAATTCTCTGCCTGCCTTTCCCCAGTGCTCTGCAAGCTCTCCAGGACAACATAAAATCTGGGGCTCTGTGCTTTCTTTCGTCTGAACAAGTGTTACTGTTTTCTGCACAAAAGCGATTCTGCGAAGCAATGTGAACAGGCACAGAGAAGGTGCTAGCAGGGAATTCTCTGCCTGCCTTTCCCCAGTGCTCTGCAAGCTCTCCAGGACAACATAAAATCTGGGGCTCTGTGCTTTCTTTCGTTCTGAACAAGTGTTACTGTTTTCTGCACAAAAGCGATTCTGCGAAGCAATGTGAACACTTCTGTTTCCCAGGCACAGAGAAGGTGCTAGCAGGGAATTCTCTGCCTGCTTTTCCCCAGTACTCTGCAAGCTCTCCAGCACAACATAAAATATGGGGCTCTGTGCTTTCTTTCGTTCTGAACAAGTGTTACTGTTTTCTGCACAAAAGCGATTCTGCGAAGCAATGTGAACACTTCTGTTTCCCAGGCACAGAGAAGGTGCTAGCAGGGAATTCTCTGCCTGCTTTTCCCCAGTGCTCTGCAAGCTCTCCAGGACAACATAAAATCTGGGGCTCTGTGCTTTCTTTTGTTCTGAACAAGTGTTACTGTTATCTGCACAAAAGCGATTCTGCGAAGCAATGTGAACACTTCTGCTTCCCAGGCACAGAGAAGGTGCTAGCAGGGAATTCTCTGCCTGCTTTTCCCCAGTGCTCTGCAAGCTCTCCAGGACAACATAAAATATGGGGCTCTGTGCTTTCTTTCCTTCTGAACAAGTGTTACTGTTTTCTGCACAAAAGCGATACTGCTAAGAAATGTGAACACTTCTGCTTCCCAGGCACCGAGAACGTGCTAGCAGGGAATTCTCTGCCTGCCTTTCCCCAGTGCTCTGCAAGCTCTCCAGGACAACATAAAATCTGGGGCTCTGTGCTTTCTTTCGTTCTGAACAAGTGTTACTGTTTTCTGCACAAAAGCGATTCTGCGAAGCAATGTGAACACTTCTGTTTCCCAGGCACAGAGAAGGTGCTAGCAGGGAATTCTCTGCCTGCTTTTCCCCAGTGCTCTGCAAGCTCTCCAGGACAACATAAAATCTGGGGCTCTGTGCTTTCTTTCATTCTGAACAAGTGTTATTGTTTTCTGCACAAAAGCGATTCTGCGAAGCAATGTGAAGACTTCTGCTTCCCAGGCACAGGGAAGGTGCTAGCAGGGAATTCTCTGCCTGCCTTTCCCCAGTGCTCTGCAAGCTCTCCAGGACAACATAAAATCTGGGGCTCTGTGCTTTCTTTCCTTCTGAACAAGTGTTACTGTTTTCTGCACAAAAGCGATTCTGCGAAGCAATGTGAACACTTCTGTTTCCCAGGCACAGAGAAGGTGCTAGCAGGGAATTCTCTGCCTGCTTTTCCCCAGTGCTCTGCAAGCTCTCCAGGACAACATAAAATCTGGGGCTCTGTGCTTTCTTTCGTTCTGAACAAGTGTTACTGTTATCTGCACAAAAGCGATTCTGCGAAGCAATGTGAACACTTCTGTTTCCCAGGCACAGAGAAGGTGCTAGCAGGGAATTCTCTGCCTGCTTTTCCCCAGTACTCTGCAAGCTCTCCAGCACAACATAAAATATGGGGCTCTGTGCTTTCTTTCCTTCTGAACAAGTGTTACTGTTTTCTGCACAAAAGCGATACTGCTAAGAAATGTTAACCCTTCTGTTTCCCATGCACAGAGAAGGTGCTAGCAGGGAATTCTCTGCCTGCCTTTCCCCAGTGCTCTGCAAGCTCTCCAGGACAACATAAAATCTGGGGCTCTGTGCTTTCTTTCCTTCTGAACAAGTGTTACTGTTTTCTGCACAAAAGCGATTCTGCGAAGCAATGGGAACACTTCTCTTTCCCAGGCACAGGGAAGGTGCTAGCAGGGAATTCTCTGCCTGCCTTTCCCCAGTGCTCTGCAAGCTCTCCAGGACAACATAAAATCTGGGGCTCTGTGCTTTCTTTCGTTCTGAACAAGTGTTACTGTTTTCTGCACAAAAGCGATTCTGCGAAGCAATGGGAACACTTCTGTTTCCCAGGCACAGAGAAGGTGCTAGCAGGGAATTCTCTGCTTGCTTTTCCCCAGTGCTCTGCAAGCTCTCCAGGACAACATAAAATCTGAGGCTCTGTGCTTTCTTTTGTTCTGAAAAAGTGTTACTGTTGTCTGCACAAAAGCGATTCTGCGAAGCAATGTGAAGACTTCTGCTTCCCAGGCACAGAGAAGGTGCTAGCAGGGAATTCTCTGCTTGCTTTTCCCCAGTGCTCTGCAAGCTCTCCAGGACAACATAAAATCTGGGGCTCTGTGCTTTCTTTCGTCTGAACAAGTGTTACTGTTTTCTGCACAAAAGCGATTCTGCGAAGCAATGTGAACACTTCTGTTTCCCAGGCACAGAGAAGGTGCTAGCAGGGAATTCTCTGCCTGCTTTTCCCCAGTACTCTGCAAGCTCTCCAGCACAACATAAAATATGGGGCTCTGTGCTTTCTTTCCTTCTGAACAAGTGTTACTGTTTTCTGCACAAAAGCGATACTGCTAAGAAATGTGAACACTTCTGCTTCCCAGGCACCGAGAACGTGCTAGCAGGGAATTCTCTGCCTGCCTTTCCCCAGTGCTCTGCAAGCTCTCCAGGACAACATAAAATCTGGGGCTCTGTGCTTTCTTTCGTTCTGAACAAGTGTTACAGTTTTCTGCACAAAAGCGATTCTGCGAAGGAATGTGAACAGGCACAGAGAAGGTGCTAGCAGGGAATTCTCTGCCTGCCTTTCCCCAGTGCTCTGCAAGCTCTCCAGGACAACATAAAATCTGGGGCTCTGTGCTTTCTTTCGTTCTGAACAAGTGTTACTGTTTTCTGCACAAAAGCGATTCTGCGAAGGAATGTGAACAGGCACAGAGAAGGTGCTAGCAGGGAATTCTCTGCCTGCCTTTCCCCAGTGCTCTGCAAGCTCTCCAGGACAACATAAAATCTGGGGCTCTGTGCTTTCTTTCGTCTGAACAGGTGTTACTGTTTTCTGCACAAAAGCGATTCTGCGAAGCAATGTGAACAGGCACAGAGAAGGTGCTAGCAGTGAATTGTCTGCCTGCCTTTCCCCAGTGCTCTGCAAGCTCTCCAGGACAACATAAAATCTGGGGCTCTGTGCTTTCTTTCCTTCTGAACAAGTGTTACTGTTTTCTGCACAAAAGCGATACTGCGAAGCAATGGGAACACTTCTGTTTCCCAGGCACAGAGAAGGTGCTAGCAGGGAATTCTCTGCTTGCTTTTCCCCAGTGCTCTGCAAGCTCTCCAGGACAACATAAAATCTGAGGCTCTGTGCTTTCTTTTGTTCTGAAAAAGTGTTACTGTTGTCTGCACAAAAGCGATTCTGCCAAGCAATCTGAACACTTCTGCTTCCCAGGCACAGAGAAGGTGCTAGCAGGGAATTCTCTGCCTGCTTTTCCCCAGTGCTCTGCAAGCTCTCCAGGACAACATAAAATCTGGGGCTCTGTGCTTTCTTTCCTTCTGAACAAGTGTTACTGTTTTCTGCACAAAAGCGATTCTGCGAAGCAATGTGAACACTTCTGTTTCCCAGGCACAGAGAAGGTGCTAGCAGGGAATTCTCTGCCTGCTTTTCCCCAGTGCTCTGCAAGCTCTCCAGCACAACATAAAATATGGGGCTCTGTGCTTTCTTTCCTTCTGAACAAGTGTTACTGTTTTCTGCACAAAAGCGATTCTGCGAAGCAATGTGAAGACTTCTGCTTCCCAGGCACAGGGAAGGTGCTAGCAGGGAATTCTCTGCCTGCCTTTCCCCAGTGCTCTGCAAGCTCTCCAGGACAACATAAAATCTGGGGCTCTGTGCTTTCTTTCGTTCTGAACAAGTGTTACTGTTTTCTGCACAAAAGCGATTCTGCGAAGCAATGTGAACAGGCACAGAGAAGGTGCTAGCAGGGAATTCTCTGCCTGCCTTTCCCCAGTGCTCTGCAAGCTCTCCAGGACAACATAAAATCTGGGGCTCTGTGCTTTCTTTCGTTCTGAACAAGTGTTACTGTATTCTGCACAAAAGCGATTCTGCGAAGCAATGGGAACACTTCTGCTTCCCAGGCACAGAGAAGGTGCTAGCAGGGAATTCTCTGCCTGCCTTTCCCCAGTGCTCTGCAAGCTCTCCAGGACAACATAAAATCTGGGGCTCTGTGCTTTCTTTCGTTCTGAACAAGTGTTCCTGTTTTCTGCACAAAAGCGATACTGCTAAGAAATGTTAACCCTTCTGTTTCCCAGGCACAGAGAAGGTGCTAGCAGGGAATTCTCTGCCTGCTTTTCCCCAGTGCTCTGCAAGCTCTCCAGGACAACATAAAATCTGGGGCTCTGTGCTTTCTTTTGTTCTGAAAAAGTGTTACTGTTATCTGCACAAAAGCGATTCTGCCAAGCAATGTGAACACTTCTGCTTCCCAGGCACAGAGAAGGTGCTAGCAGGGAATTCTCTGCCTGCTTTTCCCCAGTGCTCTGCAAGCTCTCCAGGACAACATAAAATCTGGGGCTCTGTGCTTTCTTTCCTTCTGAACAAGTGTTACTGTTTTCTGCACAAAAGCGATTCTGCGAAGCAATGGGAACACTTCTCTTTCCCAGGCACAGGGAAGGTGCTAGCAGGGAATTCTCTGCCTGCCTTTCCCCAGTGCTCTGCAAGCTCTCCAGGACAACATAAAATCTGGGGCTCTGTGCTTTCTTTCGTTCTGAACAAGTGTTACTGTTTTCTGCACAAAAGCGATTCTGCGAAGCAATGTGAACACTTCTGTTTCCCAGGCACAGAGAAGGTGCTAGCAGGGAATTCTCTGCCTGCTTTTCCCCAGTGCTCTGCAAGCTCTCCAGGACAACATAAAATCTGGGGCTCTGTGCTTTCTTTCGTTCTGAACAAGTGTTACTGTTTTCTGCACAAAAGCGATTCTGCGAAGCAATGTGAACAGGCACAGAGAAGGTGCTAGCAGGGAATTCTCTGCCTGCCTTTCCCCAGTGCTCTGCAAGCTCTCCAGGACAACATAAAATCTGGGGCTCTGTGCTTTCTTTCGTTCTGAACAAGTGTTACTGTATTCTGCACAAAAGCGATTCTGCGAAGCAATGGGAACACTTCTGTTTCCCAGGCACAGAGAAGGTGCTAGCAGGGAATTCTCTGCCTGCTTTTCCCCAGTGCTCTGCAAGCTCTCCAGGACAACATAAAATCTGGGGCTCTGTGCTTTCTTTCGTTCTGAACAGGTGTTATTGTTTTCTGCACAAAACGATTCTGCGAAGCAATGTGAACACTTCTGCTTCCCAGGCACAGAGAAGGTGCTAGCAGGGAATTCTCTGCCTGCTTTTCCCCAGTGCTCTGCAAGCTCTCCAGCACAACATAAAATATGGGGCTCTGTGCTTTCTTTCCTTCTGAACAAGTGTTACTGTTTTCTGCACAAAAGCGATACTGCTAAGAAATGTTAACCCTTCTGTTTCCCAGGCACAGAGAAGGTGCTAGCAGGGAATTCTCTGCCTGCCTTTCCCCAGTGCTCTGCAAGCTTTCCAGGACAACATAAAATCTGGGGCTCTGTGCTTTCTTTCGTCTGAACAAGTGTTACTGTTTTCTGCACAAAAGCGATTCTGCGAAGCAATGTGAACAGGCACAGAGAAGGTGCTAGCAGGGAATTCTCTGCCTGCCTTTCCCCAGTGCTCTGCAAGCTCTCCAGGACAACATAAAATCTGGGGCTCTGTGCTTTCTTTCGTTCTGAACAAGTGTTACTGTTTTCTGCACAAAAGCGATTCTGCGAAGGAATGTGAACAGGCACAGAGAACTTGCTAGCAGGGAATTCTCTGCCTGCCTTTCCCCAGTGCTCTGCAAGCTCTCCAGGACAACATAAAATCTGGGGCTCTGTGCTTTCTTTCGTCTGAACAAGTGTTACTGTTTTCTGCACAAAAGCGATTCTGCGAAGCAATGTGAACAGGCACAGAGAAGGTGCTAGCAGGGAATTCTCTGCCTGCCTTTCCCCAGTGCTCTGCAAGCTCTCCAGGACAACATAAAATCTGGGGCTCTGTGCTTTCTTTCGTTCTGAACAAGTGTTACTGTTTTCTGCACAAAAGCGATTCTGCGAAGGAATGTGAACAGGCACAGAGAACTTGCTAGCAGGGAATTCTCTGCCTGCCTTTCCCCAGTGCTCTGCAAGCTCTCCAGGACAACATAAAATCTGGGGCTCTGTGCTTTCTTTCGTCTGAACAGGTGTTACTGTTTTCTGCACAAAAGCGATTCTGCGAAGCAATGTGAACAGCACAGAGAAGGTGCTAGCAGTGAATTGTTTGCCTGCCTTTCCCCAGTGCTCTGCAAGCTCTCCAGGACAACATAAAATCTGGGGCTCTGTGCTTTCTTTTGTTCTGAAAAAGTGTTACTGTTGTCTGCACAAAAGCGATTCTGCGAAGCAATGTGAAGACTTCTGCTTCCCAGGCACAGAGAAGGTGCTAGCAGGGAATTCTCTGCCTGCTTTTCCCCAGTGCTCTGCAAGCTCTCCAGGACAACATAAAATATGGGGCTCTGTGCTTTCTTTCGTCTGAACAAGTGTTACTGTTTTCTGCACAAAAGCGATTCTGCGAAGCAATGTGAACACTTCTGTTTCCCAGGCACAGAGAAGGTGCTAGCAGGGAATTCTCTGCCTGCTTTTCCCCAGTGCTCTGCAAGCTCTCCAGGACAACATAAAATCTGGGGCTCTGTGCTTTCTTTTGTTCTGAACAAGTGTTAGTGTTTTCTGCACAAAAGCGATTCTGCGAAGCAATGTGAACACTTCTGTTTCCCAGGCACAGAGAAGGTGCTAGCAGGGAATTCTCTGCCTGCTTTTCCCCAGTACTCTGCAAGCTCTCCAGCACAACATAAAATATGGGGCTCTGTGCTTTCTTTCCTTCTGAACAAGTGTTACTGTTTTCTGCACAAAAGCGATACTGCTAAGAAATGTGAACACTTCTGCTTCCCAGGCACCGAGAACGTGCTAGCAGGGAATTCTCTGCCTGCCTTTCCCCAGTGCTCTGCAAGCTCTCCAGGACAACATAAAATCTGGGGCTCTGTGCTTTCTTTCGTTCTGAACAAGTTTTACAGTTTTCTGCACAAAAGCGATTCTGCGAAGGAATGTGAATAGGCACAGAGAAGGTGCTAGCAGGGAATTCTCTGCCTGCCTTTCCCCAGTGCTCTGCAAGCTCTCCAGGACAACATAAAATCTGGGGCTCTGTGCTTTCTTTCGTTCTGAACAAGTGTTACTGTTTTCTGCACAAAAGCGATTCTGCGAAGAAATGTGAACACTTCTGTTTCCCAGGCACAGAGAAGGTGCTAGCAGGGAATTCTCTGCCTGCTTTTCCCCAGTGCTCTGCAAGCTCTCCAGGACAACATAAAATCTGGGGCTCTGTGCTTTCTTTCGTTCTGAACAAGTGTTACTGTTTTCTGCACAAAAGCGATTCTGCGAAGCAATGTGAACACTTCTGCTTCCCAGGCACAGAGAAGGTGCTAGCAGGGACTTCTCTGCCTGCCTTTCCCCAGTGCTCTGCAAGCTCTCCAGGACAACATAAAATCTGGGGCTCTGTGCTTTCTTTCGTCTGAACAAGTGTTACTGTTTTCTGCACAAAAGCGATTCTGCGAAGCAATGTGAACACTTCTGTTTCCCAGGCACAGAGAAGGTGCTAGCAGGGAATTCTCTGCCTGCTTTTCCCCAGTGCTCTGCAAGCTCTCCAGGACAACATAAAATCTGGGGCTCTGTGCTTTCTTTTGTTCTGAACAAGTGTTACTGTTATCTGCACAAAAGCGATTCTGCGAAGCAATGTGAACACTTCTGCTTCCCAGGCACAGAGAAGGTGCTAGCAGGGAATTCTCTGCCTGCTTTTCCCCAGTGCTCTGCAAGCTCTCCAGCACAACATAAAATATGGCTCTCTGTGCTTTCTTTCCTTCTGAACAAGTGTTACTGTTTTCTGCACAAAAGCGATACTGCTAAGAAATGTTAACCCTTCTGTTTCCCAGGCACAGAGAAGGTGCTAGCAGGGAATTCTCTGCCTGCTTTTCCCCAGTGCTCTGCAAGCTCTCCAGGACAACAGCAAATCTGGGGCTCTGTGCTTTCTTTCGTTCTGAACAAGTGTTACTGTTTTCTGCACAAAAGCGATTCTGCGAAGCAATGTGAAGACTTCTGCTTCCCAGGCACCGAGAACGTGCTAGCAGGGAATTCTCTGCCTGCCTTTCCCCAGTGCTCTGCAAGCTCTCCAGGACAACATAAAATCTGGGGCTCTGTGCCATCTTTCGTTCTGAACAAGTGTTACTGTTTTCTGCACAAAAGCGATTCTGCGAAGCAATGTGAACACTTCTGTTTCCCAGGCACAGAGAAGGTGCTAGCAGGGAATTCTCTGCCTGCTTTTCCCCAGTGCTCTGCAAGCTCTCCAGGACAACATAAAATCTGGGGCTCTGTGCTTTCTTTCGTTCTGAACAAGTGTTACTGTTTTCTGCACAAAAGCGATTCTGCGAAGCAATGTGAACAGGCACAGAGAAGGTGCTAGCAGGGAATTCTCTGCCTGCCTTTCCGCAGTGCTCTGCAAGCTCTCCAGGACAACATAAAATCTGGGGCTCTGTGCTTTCTTTCGTTCTGAACAGGTGTTATTGTTTTCTGCACAAAACGATTCTGCGAAGCAATGTGAACACTTCTGCTTCCCAGGCACAGAGAAGGTGCTAGCAGGGAATTCTCTGCCTGCCTTTCCCCAGTGCTCTGCAAGCTCTCCAGGACAACATAAAATCTGGGGCTCTGTGCTTTCTTTCGTTCTGAACAGGTGTTATTGTTTTCTGCACAAAACGATTCTGCGAAGCAATGTGAAGACTTCTGCTTCCCAGGCACAGAGAAGGTGCTAGCAGGGAATTCTCTGCCTGCTTTTCCCCAGTGCTCTGCAAGCTCTCCAGGACAACATAAAATCTGGGGCTCTGTGCTTTCTTTCGTCTGAACAAGTGTTACTGTTTTCTGCACAAAAGCGATTCTGCGAAGCAATGTGAACACTTCTGTTTCCCAGGCACAGAGAAGGTGCTAGCAGGGAATTCTCTGCCTGCTTTTCCCCAGTGCTCTGCAAGCTCTCCAGCACAACATAAAATATGGGGCTCTGTGCTTTCTTTCCTTCTGAACAAGTGTTACTGTTTTCTGCACAAAAGCGATACTGCTAAGAAATGTTAACCCTTCTGTTTCCCAGGCACAGAGAAGGTGCTAGCAGGGAATTCTCTGCCTGCTTTTCCCCAGTGCTCTGCAAGCTCTCCAGGACAACATAAAATCTGGGGCTCTGTGCTTTCTTTTGTTCTGAAAAAGTGTTACTGTTATCTGCACAAAAGCGATTCTGCCAAGCAATGTGAACACTTCTGCTTCCCAGGCACAGAGAAGGTGCTAGCAGGGAATTCTCTGCCTGCTTTTCCCCAGTGCTCTGCAAGCTCTCCAGGACAACATAAAATCTGGGGCTCTGTGCTTTCTTTCCTTCTGAACAAGTGTTACTGTTTTCTGCACAAAAGCGATTCTGCGAAGCAATGGGAACACTTCTCTTTCCCAGGCACAGGGAAGGTGCTAGCAGGGAATTCTCTGCCTGCCTTTCCCCAGTGCTCTGCAAGCTCTCCAGGACAACATAAAATCTGGGGCTCTGTGCTTTCTTTCGTTCTGAACAAGTGTTACTGTTTTCTGCACAAAAGCGATTCTGCGAAGCAATGTGAACACTTCTGCTTCCCAGGCACAGAGAAGGTGCTAGCAGGGAATTCTCTGCCTGCCTTTCCCCAGTGCTCTGCAAGCTCTCCAGGACAACATAAAATCTGGGGCTCTGTGCTTTCTTTCGTTCTGAACAAGTGTTACTGTTTTCTGCACAAAAGCGATACTGCTAAGAAATGTTAACCCTTCTGTTTCCCAGGCACAGAGAAGGTGCTAGCAGGGAATTCTCTGCCTGCTTTTCCCCAGTGCTCTGCAAGCTCTCCAGGACAACATAAAATCTGGGGCTCTGTGCTTTCTTTTGTTCTGAAAAAGTGTTACTGTTATCTGCACAAAAGCGATTCTGCCAAGCAATGTGAACACTTCTGCTTCCCAGGCACAGAGAAGGTGCTAGCAGGGAATTCTCTGCCTGCTTTTCCCCAGTGCTCTGCAAGCTCTCCAGGACAACATAAAATCTGGGGCTCTGTGCTTTCTTTCCTTCTGAACAAGTGTTACTGTTTTCTGCACAAAAGCGATTCTGCGAAGCAATGGGAACACTTCTCTTTCCCAGGCACAGGGAAGGTGCTAGCAGGGAATTCTCTGCCTGCCTTTCCCCAGTGCTCTGCAAGCTCTCCAGGACAACATAAAATCTGGGGCTCTGTGCTTTCTTTCGTTCTGAACAAGTGTTACTGTTTTCT
This sequence comes from Strix uralensis, assembly GCF_047716275.1. Taxonomy (NCBI): domain Eukaryota; kingdom Metazoa; phylum Chordata; class Aves; order Strigiformes; family Strigidae; genus Strix; species Strix uralensis. The sequence goes on along the minus strand of NW_027436715.1, from coordinate 938,655 downwards.
GCACAAAAGCGATTCTGCGAAGCAATGTGAACACTTCTGTTTCCCAGGCACTGAGAAGGTGCTAGCAGGGAATTCTCTGCCTGCTTTTCCCCAGTGCTCTGTAAGCTCTCCAGGACAACATAAAATCTGGGGCTCTGTGCTTTCTTTCGTTCTGAACAAGTGTTACTGTTTTCTGCACAAAAGCGATTCTGCGAAGCAATGTGAACACTTCTGCTTCCCAGGCACAGAGAAGGTGCTAGCAGGGAATTCTCTGCCTGCCTTTCCCCAGTGCTCTGCAAGCTCTCCAGGACAACAGCAAATCTGGGGCTCTGTGCTTTCTTTCGTTCTGAACAAGTGTTACTGTTTTCTGCACAAAAGCGATTCTGCGAAGCAATGTGAAGACTTCTGCTTCCCAGGCACAGAGAAGGTGCTAGCAGGGAATTCTCTGCCTGCCTTTCCCCAGTGCTCTGCAAGCTCTCCAGGACAACATAAAATCTGGGGCTCTGTGCTTTCTTTCGTTCTGAACAAGTGTTACTGTTTTCTGCACAAAAGCGATTCTGCGAAGCAATGTGAACACTTCTGTTTCCCAGGCACAGAGAAGGTGCTAGCAGGGAATTCTCTGCCTGCTTTTCCCCAGTGCTCTGCAAGCTCTCCAGGACAACATAAAATCTGGGGCTCTGTGCTTTCTTTCGTTCTGAACAAGTGTTACTGTTTTCTGCACAAAAGCGATTCTGCGAAGCAATGTGAACACTTCTGCTTCCCAGGCACAGAGAAGGTGCTAGCAGGGAATTCTCTGCCTGCTTTTCCCCAGTGCTCTGCAAGCTCTCCAGGACAACATAAAATCTGGGGCTCTGTGCTTTCTTTCGTACTGAACAAGTGTTACTGTTTTCTGCACAAAAGCGATTCTGCGAAGCAATGTGAACACTTCTGCTTCCCAGGCACAGAGAAGGTGCTAGCAGGAAATTCTCTGCCTGCCTTTCCCCAGTGCTCTGCAAGCTCTCCAGGACAACATAGAATCTGGGGCTCTGTGCTTTCTTTTGTTCTGAACAAGTGTTACTGTTTTCTGCACAAAAGCGATTCTGCGAAGCAATGTGAAGACTTCTGCTTCCCAGGCACAGAGAAGGTGCTAGCAGGGAATTCTCTGCCTGCCTTTCCCCAGTGCTCTGCAAGCTCTCCAGGACAACATAAAATCTGGGGCTCTGTGCTTTCTTTCGTTCTGAACAAGTGTTACTGTTTTCTGCACAAAAGCGATTCTGCGAAGCAATGTGAACAGGCACAGAGAAGGTGCTAGCAGGGAATTCTCTGCCTGCCTTTCCCCAGTGCTCTGCAAGCTCTCCAGGACAACATAAAATCTGGGGCTCTGTGCTTTCTTTCGTTCTGAACAAGTGTTACTGTATTCTGCACAAAACGATTCTGCGAAGCAATGTGAACACTTCTGCTTCCCAGGCACAGAGAAGGTGCTAGCAGGGAATTCTCTGCCTGCCTTTCCCCAGTGCTCTGCAAGCTCTCCAGGACAACATAAAATCTGGGGCTCTGTGCTTTCTTTCGTTCTGAACAGGTGTTATTGTTTTCTGCACAAAACGATTCTGCGAAGCAATGTGAACACTTCTGCTTCCCAGGCACAGAGAAGGTGCTAGCAGGGAATTCTCTGCCTGCCTTTCCCCAGTGCTCTGCAAGCTCTCCAGGACAACATAAAATCTGGGGCTCTGTGCTTTCTTTCGTCTGAACAAGTGTTACTGTTTTCTGCACAAAAGCGATTCTGCGAAGCAATGTGAACACTTCTGTTTCCCAGGCACAGAGAAGGTGCTAGCAGGGAATTCTCTGCCTGCTTTTCCCCAGTGCTCTGCAAGCTCTCCAGCACAACATAAAATATGGGGCTCTGTGCTTTCTTTCCTTCTGAACAAGTGTTACTGTTTTCTGCACAAAAGCGATACTGCTAAGAAATGTTAACCCTTCTGTTTCCCAGGCACAGAGAAGGTGCTAGCAGGGAATTCTCTGCCTGCTTTTCCCCAGTGCTCTGCAAGCTCTCCAGGACAACATAAAATCTGGGGCTCTGTGCTTTCTTTTGTTCTGAAAAAGTGTTACTGTTATCTGCACAAAAGCGATTCTGCCAAGCAATGTGAACACTTCTGCTTCCCAGGCACAGAGAAGGTGCTAGCAGGGAATTCTCTGCCTGCTTTTCCCCAGTGCTCTGCAAGCTCTCCAGGACAACATAAAATCTGGGGCTCTGTGCTTTCTTTCCTTCTGAACAAGTGTTACTGTTTTCTGCACAAAAGCGATTCTGCGAAGCAATGGGAACACTTCTCTTTCCCAGGCACAGGGAAGGTGCTAGCAGGGAATTCTCTGCCTGCCTTTCCCCAGTGCTCTGCAAGCTCTCCAGGACAACATAAAATCTGGGGCTCTGTGCTTTCTTTCGTTCTGAACAAGTGTTACTGTTTTCTGCACAAAAGCGATTCTGCGAAGCAATGTGAACACTTCTGCTTCCCAGGCACAGAGAAGGTGCTAGCAGGGAATTCTCTGCCTGCCTTTCCCCAGTGCTCTGCAAGCTCTCCAGGACAACATAAAATCTGGGGCTCTGTGCTTTCTTTCGTTCTGAACAAGTGTTACTGTTTTCTGCACAAAAGCGATACTGCTAAGAAATGTTAACCCTTCTGTTTCCCAGGCACAGAGAAGGTGCTAGCAGGGAATTCTCTGCCTGCTTTTCCCCAGTGCTCTGCAAGCTCTCCAGGACAACATAAAATCTGGGGCTCTGTGCTTTCTTTTGTTCTGAAAAAGTGTTACTGTTATCTGCACAAAAGCGATTCTGCCAAGCAATGTGAACACTTCTGCTTCCCAGGCACAGAGAAGGTGCTAGCAGGGAATTCTCTGCCTGCTTTTCCCCAGTGCTCTGCAAGCTCTCCAGGACAACATAAAATCTGGGGCTCTGTGCTTTCTTTCCTTCTGAACAAGTGTTACTGTTTTCTGCACAAAAGCGATTCTGCGAAGCAATGGGAACACTTCTCTTTCCCAGGCACAGGGAAGGTGCTAGCAGGGAATTCTCTGCCTGCCTTTCCCCAGTGCTCTGCAAGCTCTCCAGGACAACATAAAATCTGGGGCTCTGTGCTTTCTTTCGTTCTGAACAAGTGTTACTGTTTTCTGCACAAAAGCGATTCTGCGAAGCAATGTGAACACTTCTGTTTCCCAGGCACAGAGAAGGTGCTAGCAGGGAATTCTCTGCCTGCTTTTCCCCAGTGCTCTGTAAGCTCTCCAGGACAACATAAAATCTGGGGCTCTGTGCTTTCTTTCGTTCTGAACAAGTGTTACTGTTTTCTGCACAAAAGCGATTCTGCGAAGCAATGTGAAGACTTCTGCTTCCCAGGCACAGAGAAGGTGCTAGCAGGGAATTCTCTGCCTGCCTTTCCCCAGTGCTCTGCAAGCTCTCCAGGACAACATAAAATCTGGGGCTCTGTGCTTTCTTTCGTTCTGAACAAGTGTTACTGTTTTCTGCACAAAAGCGATTCTGCGAAGCAATGTGAACACTTCTGTTTCCCAGGCACAGAGAAGGTGCTAGCAGGGAATTCTCTGCCTGCTTTTCCCCAGTGCTCTGCAAGCTCTCCAGGACAACATAAAATCTGGGGCTCTGTGCTTTCTTTCGTTCTGAACAAGTGTTACTGTTTTCTGCACAAAAGCGATTCTGCGAAGCAATGTGAACACTTCTGCTTCCCAGGCACAGAGAAGGTGCTAGCAGGGAATTCTCTGCCTGCTTTTCCCCAGTGCTCTGCAAGCTCTCCAGGACAACATAAAATCTGGGGCTCTGTGCTTTCTTTCGTACTGAACAAGTGTTACTGTTTTCTGCACAAAAGCGATTCTGCGAAGCAATGTGAACACTTCTGCTTCCCAGGCACAGAGAAGGTGCTAGCAGGAAATTCTCTGCCTGCCTTTCCCCAGTGCTCTGCAAGCTCTCCAGGACAACATAGAATCTGGGGCTCTGTGCTTTCTTTTGTTCTGAACAAGTGTTACTGTTTTCTGCACAAAAGCGATTCTGCGAAGCAATGTGAAGACTTCTGCTTCCCAGGCACAGAGAAGGTGCTAGCAGGGAATTCTCTGCCTGCCTTTCCCCAGTGCTCTGCAAGCTCTCCAGGACAACATAAAATCTGGGGCTCTGTGCTTTCTTTCGTTCTGAACAAGTGTTACTGTTTTCTGCACAAAAGCGATTCTGCGAAGCAATGTGAACAGGCACAGAGAAGGTGCTAGCAGGGAATTCTCTGCCTGCCTTTCCCCAGTGCTCTGCAAGCTCTCCAGGACAACATAAAATCTGGGGCTCTGTGCTTTCTTTCGTTCTGAACAAGTGTTACTGTATTCTGCACAAAAGCGATTCTGCGAAGCAATGGGAACACTTCTGTTTCCCAGGCACAGAGAAGGTGCTAGCAGGGAATTCTCTGCCTGCTTTTCCCCAGTGCTCTGCAAGCTCTCCAGGACAACATAAAATCTGGGGCTGTGTGCTTTCTTTCGTTCTGAACAAGTGTTATTGTTTTCTGCACAAAAGCGATTCTGCGAAGCAATGTGAAGACTTCTGCTTCCCAGGCACAGAGAAGGTGCTAGCAGGGAATTGTCTGCCTGCCTTTCCCCAGTGCTCTGCAAGCTCTCCAGGACAACATAAAATCTGGGGCTCTGTGCTTTCTTTCGTTCTGAACAAGTGTTATTGTTTTCTGCACAAAAGCGATTCTGCGAAGCAATGTGAACACTTCTGTTTCCCAGGCACAGAGAAGGTGCTAGCAGGGAATTCTCTGCCTGCTTTTCCCCAGTGCTCTGCAAGCTCTCCAGGACAACATAAAATCTGGGGCTCTGTGCTTTCTTTCCTTCTGAACAAGTGTTACTGTTTTCTGCACAAAAGCGATTCTGCGAAGCAATGGGAACACTTCTCTTTCCCAGGCACAGGGAAGGTGCTAGCAGGGAATTCTCTGCCTGCCTTTCCCCAGTGCTCTGCAAGCTCTCCAGGACAACATAAAATCTGGGGCTCTGTGCTTTCTTTCGTTCTGAACAAGTGTTACTGTTTTCTGCACAAAAGCGATTCTGCGAAGCAATGTGAACACTTCTGTTTCCCAGGCACTGAGAAGGTGCTAGCAGGGAATTCTCTGCCTGCTTTTCCCCAGTGCTCTGTAAGCTCTCCAGGACAACATAAAATCTGGGGCTCTGTGCTTTCTTTCGTTCTGAACAAGTGTTACTGTTTTCTGCACAAAAGCGATTCTGCGAAGCAATGTGAACACTTCTGCTTCCCAGGCACAGAGAAGGTGCTAGCAGGGAATTCTCTGCCTGCCTTTCCCCAGTGCTCTGCAAGCTCTCCAGGACAACAGCAAATCTGGGGCTCTGTGCTTTCTTTCGTTCTGAACAAGTGTTACTGTTTTCTGCACAAAAGCGATTCTGCGAAGCAATGTGAACACTTCTGCTTCCCAGGCACAGAGAAGGTGCTAGCAGGGAATTCTCTGCCTGCCTTTCCCCAGTGCTCTGCAAGCTCTCCAGGACAACATAAAATCTGGGGCTCTGTGCTTTCTTTCGTTCTGAACAAGTGTTACTGTTTTCTGCACAAAAGCGATTCTGCGAAGCAATGTGAACACTTCTGTTTCCCAGGCACAGAGAAGGTGCTAGCAGGGAATTCTCTGCCTGCTTTTCCCCAGTGCTCTGCAAGCTCTCCAGGACAACATAAAATCTGGGGCTCTGTGCTTTCTTTCGTTCTGAACAAGTGTTACTGTTTTCTGCACAAAAGCGATTCTGCGAAGCAATGTGAACACTTCTGCTTCCCAGGCACAGAGAAGGTGCTAGCAGGGAATTCTCTGCCTGCTTTTCCCCAGTGCTCTGCAAGCTCTCCAGGACAACATAAAATCTGGGGCTCTGTGCTTTCTTTCGTACTGAACAAGTGTTACTGTTTTCTGCACAAAAGCGATTCTGCGAAGCAATGTGAACACTTCTGCTTCCCAGGCACAGAGAAGGTGCTAGCAGGAAATTCTCTGCCTGCCTTTCCCCAGTGCTCTGCAAGCTCTCCAGGACAACATAGAATCTGGGGCTCTGTGCTTTCTTTTGTTCTGAACAAGTGTTACTGTTTTCTGCACAAAAGCGATTCTGCGAAGCAATGTGAAGACTTCTGCTTCCCAGGCACAGAGAAGGTGCTAGCAGGGAATTCTCTGCCTGCCTTTCCCCAGTGCTCTGCAAGCTCTCCAGGACAACATAAAATCTGGGGCTCTGTGCTTTCTTTCGTTCTGAACAAGTGTTACTGTTTTCTGCACAAAAGCGATTCTGCGAAGCAATGTGAACAGGCACAGAGAAGGTGCTAGCAGGGAATTCTCTGCCTGCCTTTCCCCAGTGCTCTGCAAGCTCTCCAGGACAACATAAAATCTGGGGCTCTGTGCTTTCTTTCGTTCTGAACAGGTGTTATTGTTTTCTGCACAAAACGATTCTGCGAAGCAATGTGAACACTTCTGCTTCCCAGGCACAGAGAAGGTGCTAGCAGGGAATTCTCTGCCTGCCTTTCCCCAGTGCTCTGCAAGCTCTCCAGGACAACATAAAATCTGGGGCTCTGTGCTTTCTTTCGTTCTGAACAGGTGTTATTGTTTTCTGCACAAAACGATTCTGCGAAGCAATGTGAACACTTCTGCTTCCCAGGCACAGAGAAGGTGCTAGCAGGGAATTCTCTGCCTGCCTTTCCCCAGTGCTCTGCAAGCTCTCCAGGACAACATAAAATCTGGGGCTCTGTGCTTTCTTTCGTCTGAACAAGTGTTACTGTTTTCTGCACAAAAGCGATTCTGCGAAGCAATGTGAACACTTCTGTTTCCCAGGCACAGAGAAGGTGCTAGCAGGGAATTCTCTGCCTGCTTTTCCCCAGTGCTCTGCAAGCTCTCCAGCACAACATAAAATATGGGGCTCTGTGCTTTCTTTCCTTCTGAACAAGTGTTACTGTTTTCTGCACAAAAGCGATACTGCTAAGAAATGTTAACCCTTCTGTTTCCCAGGCACAGAGAAGGTGCTAGCAGGGAATTCTCTGCCTGCTTTTCCCCAGTGCTCTGCAAGCTCTCCAGGACAACATAAAATCTGGGGCTCTGTGCTTTCTTTTGTTCTGAAAAAGTGTTACTGTTATCTGCACAAAAGCGATTCTGCCAAGCAATGTGAACACTTCTGCTTCCCAGGCACAGAGAAGGTGCTAGCAGGGAATTCTCTGCCTGCTTTTCCCCAGTGCTCTGCAAGCTCTCCAGGACAACATAAAATCTGGGGCTCTGTGCTTTCTTTCCTTCTGAACAAGTGTTACTGTTTTCTGCACAAAAGCGATTCTGCGAAGCAATGGGAACACTTCTCTTTCCCAGGCACAGGGAAGGTGCTAGCAGGGAATTCTCTGCCTGCCTTTCCCCAGTGCTCTGCAAGCTCTCCAGGACAACATAAAATCTGGGGCTCTGTGCTTTCTTTCGTTCTGAACAAGTGTTACTGTTTTCTGCACAAAAGCGATTCTGCGAAGCAATGTGAACACTTCTGCTTCCCAGGCACAGAGAAGGTGCTAGCAGGGAATTCTCTGCCTGCCTTTCCCCAGTGCTCTGCAAGCTCTCCAGGACAACATAAAATCTGGGGCTCTGTGCTTTCTTTCGTTCTGAACAAGTGTTACTGTTTTCTGCACAAAAGCGATACTGCTAAGAAATGTTAACCCTTCTGTTTCCCAGGCACAGAGAAGGTGCTAGCAGGGAATTCTCTGCCTGCTTTTCCCCAGTGCTCTGCAAGCTCTCCAGGACAACATAAAATCTGGGGCTCTGTGCTTTCTTTTGTTCTGAAAAAGTGTTACTGTTATCTGCACAAAAGCGATTCTGCCAAGCAATGTGAACACTTCTGCTTCCCAGGCACAGAGAAGGTGCTAGCAGGGAATTCTCTGCCTGCTTTTCCCCAGTGCTCTGCAAGCTCTCCAGGACAACATAAAATCTGGGGCTCTGTGCTTTCTTTCCTTCTGAACAAGTGTTACTGTTTTCTGCACAAAAGCGATTCTGCGAAGCAATGGGAACACTTCTCTTTCCCAGGCACAGGGAAGGTGCTAGCAGGGAATTCTCTGCCTGCCTTTCCCCAGTGCTCTGCAAGCTCTCCAGGACAACATAAAATCTGGGGCTCTGTGCTTTCTTTCGTTCTGAACAAGTGTTACTGTTTTCTGCACAAAAGCGATTCTGCGAAGCAATGTGAACACTTCTGTTTCCCAGGCACAGAGAAGGTGCTAGCAGGGAATTCTCTGCCTGCTTTTCCCCAGTGCTCTGTAAGCTCTCCAGGACAACATAAAATCTGGGGCTCTGTGCTTTCTTTCGTTCTGAACAAGTGTTACTGTTTTCTGCACAAAAGCGATTCTGCGAAGCAATGTGAAGACTTCTGCTTCCCAGGCACAGAGAAGGTGCTAGCAGGGAATTCTCTGCCTGCCTTTCCCCAGTGCTCTGCAAGCTCTCCAGGACAACATAAAATCTGGGGCTCTGTGCTTTCTTTCGTTCTGAACAAGTGTTACTGTTTTCTGCACAAAAGCGATTCTGCGAAGCAATGTGAACACTTCTGTTTCCCAGGCACAGAGAAGGTGCTAGCAGGGAATTCTCTGCCTGCTTTTCCCCAGTGCTCTGCAAGCTCTCCAGGACAACATAAAATCTGGGGCTCTGTGCTTTCTTTCGTTCTGAACAAGTGTTACTGTTTTCTGCACAAAAGCGATTCTGCGAAGCAATGTGAACACTTCTGCTTCCCAGGCACAGAGAAGGTGCTAGCAGGGAATTCTCTGCCTGCTTTTCCCCAGTGCTCTGCAAGCTCTCCAGGACAACATAAAATCTGGGGCTCTGTGCTTTCTTTCGTACTGAACAAGTGTTACTGTTTTCTGCACAAAAGCGATTCTGCGAAGCAATGTGAACACTTCTGCTTCCCAGGCACAGAGAAGGTGCTAGCAGGAAATTCTCTGCCTGCCTTTCCCCAGTGCTCTGCAAGCTCTCCAGGACAACATAGAATCTGGGGCTCTGTGCTTTCTTTTGTTCTGAACAAGTGTTACTGTTTTCTGCACAAAAGCGATTCTGCGAAGCAATGTGAAGACTTCTGCTTCCCAGGCACAGAGAAGGTGCTAGCAGGGAATTCTCTGCCTGCCTTTCCCCAGTGCTCTGCAAGCTCTCCAGGACAACATAAAATCTGGGGCTCTGTGCTTTCTTTCGTTCTGAACAAGTGTTACTGTTTTCTGCACAAAAGCGATTCTGCGAAGCAATGTGAACAGGCACAGAGAAGGTGCTAGCAGGGAATTCTCTGCCTGCCTTTCCCCAGTGCTCTGCAAGCTCTCCAGGACAACATAAAATCTGGGGCTCTGTGCTTTCTTTCGTTCTGAACAAGTGTTACTGTATTCTGCACAAAAGCGATTCTGCGAAGCAATGGGAACACTTCTGTTTCCCAGGCACAGAGAAGGTGCTAGCAGGGAATTCTCTGCCTGCTTTTCCCCAGTGCTCTGCAAGCTCTCCAGGACAACATAAAATCTGGGGCTCTGTGCTTTCTTTCGTTCTGAACAAGTGTTATTGTTTTCTGCACAAAAGCGATTCTGCGAAGCAATGTGAAGACTTCTGTTTCCCAGGCACAGAGAAGGTGCTAGCAGGGAATTCTCTGCCTGCTTTTCCCCAGTACTCTGCAAGCTCTCCAGCACAACATAAAATATGGGGCTCTGTGCTTTCTTTCCTTCTGAACAAGTGTTACTGTTTTCTGCACAAAAGCGATTCTGCGAAGCAATGTGAACACTTCTGTTTCCCAGGCACAGAGAAGGTGCTAGCAGGGAATTCTCTGCCTGCTTTTCCCCAGTGCTCTGCAAGCTCTCCAGGACAACATAGAATCTGGGGCTCTGTGCTTTCTTTCGTTCTGAACAAGTGTTACTGTTTTCTGCACAAAAGCGATTCTGCCAAGCAATGTGAACACTTCTGCTTCCCAGGCACAGAGAAGGTGCTAGCAGGAAATTCTCTGCCTGCCTTTCCCCAGTGCTCTGCAAGCTCTCCAGGACAACATAAAATCTGGGGCTCTGTGCTTTCTTTCGTTCTGAACAAGTGTTACTGTTTTCTGCACAAAAGCGATTCTGCGAAGCAATGTGAACACTTCTGTTTCCCAGGCACAGAGAAGGTGCTAGCAGGGAATTCTCTGCCTGCTTTTCCCCAGTGCTCTGCAAGCTCTCCAGGACAACATAAAATCTGGGGCTCTGTGCTTTCTTTCGTACTGAACAAGTGTTACTGTATTCTGCACAAAAGCGATTCTGCGAAGCAATGGGAACACTTCTGTTTCCCAGGCACAGAGAAGGTGCTAGCAGGGAATTCTCTGCCTGCTTTTCCCCAGTGCTCTGCAAGCTCTCCATGACAACATAAAATCTGGGGCTGTGTGCTTTCTTTCGTTCTGAACAAGTGTTATTGTTTTCTGCACAAAAGCGATTCTGCGAAGCAATGTGAAGACTTCTGCTTCCCAGGCACAGAGAAGGTGCTAGCAGGGAATTGTCTGCCTGCCTTTCCCCAGTGCTCTGCAAGCTCTCCAGGACAACATAAAATCTGGGGCTCTGTGCTTTCTTTCGTTCTGAACAAGTGTTATTGTTTTCTGCACAAAAGCGATTCTGCGAAGCAATGTGAACACTTCTGTTTCCCAGGCACAGAGAAGGTGCTAGCAGGGAATTCTCTGCCTGCCTTTCCCCAGTGCTCTGCAAGCTCTCCAGGACAACATAAAATCTGGGGCTCTGTGCTTTCTTTCGTTCTGAACAAGTGTTACTGTTGTCTGCACAAAAGCGATTCTGCGAAGCAATGTGAAGACTTCTGTTTCCCAGGCACAGAGAAGGTGCTAGCAGGGAATTCTCTGCCTGCTTTTCCCCAGTGCTCTGCAAGCTCTCCAGGACAACATAGAATCTGGGGCTCTGTGCTTTCTTTCGTTCTGAACAAGTGTTACTGTTTTCTGCACAAAAGCGATTCTGCCAAGCAATGGGAACACTTCTGCTTCCCAGGCACAGAGAAGGTGCTAGCAGGAAATTCTCTGCCTGCCTTTCCCCAGTGCTCTGCAAGCTCTCCAGGACAACATAAAATCTGGGGCTCTGTGCTTTCTTTCGTCTGAACAAGTGTTAGTGTTTTCTGCACAAAAGCGATTCTGCGAAGCAATGTGAACAGGCACAGAGAAGGTGCTAGCAGGGAATTCTCTGCCTGCCTTTCCCCAGTGCTCTGCAAGCTCTCCAGGACAACATAAAATCTGGGGCTCTGTGCTTTCTTTCGTTCTGAACAAGTGTTACTGTTTTCTGCACAAAAGCGATTCTGCGAAGCAATGTGAACACTTCTGTTTCCCAGGCACAGAGAAGGTGCTAGCAGGGAATTCTCTGCCTGCTTTTCCCCAGTATTCTGCAAGCTCTCCAGCACAACATAAAATATGGGGCTCTGTGCTTTCTTTCCTTCTGAACAAGTGTTACTGTTTTCTGCACAAAAGCGATACTGCGAAGCAATGTGAACACTTCTGTTTCCCAGGCACAGAGAAGGTGCTAGCAGGGAATTCTCTGCTTGCTTTTCCCCAGTGCTCTGCAAGCTCTCCAGGACAACATAAAATCTGGGGCTCTGTGCTTTCTTTTGTTCTGAAAAAGTGTTACTGTTGTCTGCACAAAAGCGATTCTGGGAAGCAATGTGAAGACTTCTGCTTCCCAGGCACAGAGAAGGTGCTAGCAGGGAATTCTCTGCCTGCTTTTCCCCAGTGCTCTGCAAGCTCTCCAGGACAACATAAAATCTGGGGCTCTGTGCTTTCTTTCGTCTGAACAAGTGTTACTGTTTTCTGCACAAAAGCGATTCTGCGAAGCAATGTGAACACTTCTGTTTCCCAGGCACAGAGAAGGTGCTAGCAGGGAATTCTCTGCCTGCCTTTCCCCAGTGCTCTGCAAGCTCTCCAGGACAACATAAAATCTGGGGCTCTGTGCTTTCTTTCGTTCTGAACAAGTGTTACTGTTTTCTGCACAAAAACGATTCTGCGAAGCAATGTGAACACTTCTGTTTCCCAGGCACAGAGAAGGTGCTAGCAGGGAATTCTCTGCCTGCTTTTCCCCAGTGCTCTGCAAGCTCTCCAGGACAACATAAAATCTGGGGCTCTGTGCTTTCTTTCGTTCTGAACAAGTGTTAGTGTTTTCTGCACAAAAGCGATTCTGCGAAGCAATGTGAAGACTTCTGCTTCCCAGGCACAGAGAAGGTGCTAGCAGGGAATTCTCTGCCTGCCTTTCCCCAGTGCTCTGCAAGCTCTCCAGGACAACATAAAATCTGGGGCTCTGTGCTTTCTTTCGTTCTGAACAAGTGTTACTGTTTTCTGCACAAAAGCGATTCTGCGAAGCAATGTGAACAGGCACAGAGAAGGTGCTAGCAGGGAATTCTCTGCCTGCCTTTCCCCAGTGCTCTGCAAGCTCTCCAGGACAACATAAAATCTGGGGCTCTGTGCTTTCTTTCGTTCTGAACAAGTGTTACTGTATTCTGCACAAAAGCGATTCTGCGAAGCAATGGGAACACTTCTGTTTCCCAGGCACAGAGAAGGTGCTAGCAGGGAATTCTCTGCCTGCTTTTCCCCAGTGCTCTGCAAGCTCTCCAGGACAACATAAAATCTGGGGCTCTGTGCTTTCTTTCGTTCTGAACAAGTGTTATTGTTTTCTGCACAAAAGCGATTCTGCGAAGCAATGTGAAGACTTCTGCTTCCCAGGCACAGAGAAGGTGCTAGCAGGGAATTGTCTGCCTGCCTTTCCCCAGTGCTCTGCAAGCTCTCCAGGACAACATAAAATCTGGGGCTCTGTGCTTTCTTTCGTTCTGAACAAGTGTTATTGTTTTCTGCACAAAAGCGATTCTGCGAAGCAATGTGAACAGGCACAGAGAAGGTGCTAGCAGGGAATTCTCTGCCTGCCTTTCCCCAGTGCTCTGCAAGCTCTCCAGGACAACATAAAATCTGGGGCTCTGTGCTTTCTTTCCTTCTGAACAAGTGTTACTGTTTTCTGCACAAAAGCGATTCTGCGAAGCAATGTGAACACTTCTGTTTCCCAGGCACAGAGAAGGTGCTAGCAGGGAATTCTCTGCCTGCTTTTCCCCAGTACTCTGCAAGCTCTCCAGCACAACATAAAATATGGGGCTCTGTGCTTTCTTTCCTTCTGAACAAGTGTTACTGTTTTCTGCACAAAAGCGATTCTGCGAAGCAATGTGAACACTTCTGTTTCCCAGGCACAGAGAAGGTGCTAGCAGGGAATTCTCTGCCTGCTTTTCCCCAGTGCTCTGCAAGCTCTCCAGGACAACATAGAATCTGGGGCTCTGTGCTTTCTTTCGTTCTGAACAAGTGTTACTGTTTTCTGCACAAAAGCGATTCTGCCAAGCAATGTGAACACTTCTGCTTCCCAGGCACAGAGAAGGTGCTAGCAGGAAATTCTCTGCCTGCCTTTCCCCAGTGCTCTGCAAGCTCTCCAGGACAACATAAAATCTGGGGCTCTGTGCTTTCTTTCGTTCTGAACAAGTGTTACTGTTTTCTGCACAAAAGCGATTCTGCGAAGCAATGTGAACACTTCTGTTTCCCAGGCACAGAGAAGGTGCTAGCAGGGAATTCTCTGCCTGCTTTTCCCCAGTGCTCTGCAAGCTCTCCAGGACAACATAAAATCTGGGGCTCTGTGCTTTCTTTCGTACTGAACAAGTGTTACTGTATTCTGCACAAAAGCGATTCTGCGAAGCAATGGGAACACTTCTGTTTCCCAGGCACAGAGAAGGTGCTAGCAGGGAATTCTCTGCCTGCTTTTCCCCAGTGCTCTGCAAGCTCTCCATGACAACATAAAATCTGGGGCTGTGTGCTTTCTTTCGTTCTGAACAAGTGTTATTGTTTTCTGCACAAAAGCGATTCTGCGAAGCAATGTGAAGACTTCTGCTTCCCAGGCACAGAGAAGGTGCTAGCAGGGAATTGTCTGCCTGCCTTTCCCCAGTGCTCTGCAAGCTCTCCAGGACAACATAAAATCTGGGGCTCTGTGCTTTCTTTCGTTCTGAACAAGTGTTATTGTTTTCTGCACAAAAGCGATTCTGCGAAGCAATGTGAACACTTCTGTTTCCCAGGCACAGAGAAGGTGCTAGCAGGGAATTCTCTGCCTGCCTTTCCCCAGTGCTCTGCAAGCTCTCCAGGACAACATAAAATCTGGGGCTCTGTGCTTTCTTTCGTTCTGAACAAGTGTTACTGTTGTCTGCACAAAAGCGATTCTGCGAAGCAATGTGAAGACTTCTGTTTCCCAGGCACAGAGAAGGTGCTAGCAGGGAATTCTCTGCCTGCTTTTCCCCAGTGCTCTGCAAGCTCTCCAGGACAACATAGAATCTGGGGCTCTGTGCTTTCTTTCGTTCTGAACAAGTGTTACTGTTTTCTGCACAAAAGCGATTCTGCCAAGCAATGGGAACACTTCTGCTTCCCAGGCACAGAGAAGGTGCTAGCAGGAAATTCTCTGCCTGCCTTTCCCCAGTGCTCTGCAAGCTCTCCAGGACAACATAAAATCTGGGGCTCTGTGCTTTCTTTCGTCTGAACAAGTGTTAGTGTTTTCTGCACAAAAGCGATTCTGCGAAGCAATGTGAACAGGCACAGAGAAGGTGCTAGCAGGGAATTCTCTGCCTGCCTTTCCCCAGTGCTCTGCAAGCTCTCCAGGACAACATAAAATCTGGGGCTCTGTGCTTTCTTTCGTTCTGAACAAGTGTTACTGTTTTCTGCACAAAAGCGATTCTGCGAAGCAATGTGAACACTTCTGTTTCCCAGGCACAGAGAAGGTGCTAGCAGGGAATTCTCTGCCTGCTTTTCCCCAGTATTCTGCAAGCTCTCCAGCACAACATAAAATATGGGGCTCTGTGCTTTCTTTCCTTCTGAACAAGTGTTACTGTTTTCTGCACAAAAGCGATACTGCGAAGCAATGTGAACACTTCTGTTTCCCAGGCACAGAGAAGGTGCTAGCAGGGAATTCTCTGCTTGCTTTTCCCCAGTGCTCTGCAAGCTCTCCAGGACAACATAAAATCTGGGGCTCTGTGCTTTCTTTTGTTCTGAAAAAGTGTTACTGTTGTCTGCACAAAAGCGATTCTGGGAAGCAATGTGAAGACTTCTGCTTCCCAGGCACAGAGAAGGTGCTAGCAGGGAATTCTCTGCCTGCTTTTCCCCAGTGCTCTGCAAGCTCTCCAGGACAACATAAAATCTGGGGCTCTGTGCTTTCTTTCGTCTGAACAAGTGTTAGTGTTTTCTGCACAAAAGCGATTCTGCGAAGCAATGTGAACACTTCTGTTTCCCAGGCACAGAGAAGGTGCTAGCAGGGAATTCTCTGCCTGCTTTTCCCCAGTAGTCTGCAAGCTCTCCAGCACAACATAAAATCTGGGGCTCTGTGCTTTCTTTCGTTCTGAACAAGTGTTACTGTTTTCTGCACAAAAGCGATACTGCTAAGAAATGTGAACACTTCTGCTTCCCAGGCACCGAGAACGTGCTAGCAGGGAATTCTCTGCCTGCCTTTCCCCAGTGCTCTGCAAGCTCTCCAGGACAACATAAAATCTGGGGCTCTGTGCTTTCTTTCGTTCTGAACAAGTGTTACAGTTTTCTGCACAAAAGCGATTCTGCGAAGCAATGTGAACAGGCACAGAGAAGGTGCTAGCAGGGAATTCTCTGCCTGCCTTTCCCCAGTGATCTGCAAGCTCTCCAGGACAACATAAAATCTGGGGCTCTGTGCTTTCTTTCGTTCTGAACAAGTGTTACTGTATTCTGCACAAAAGCGATTCTGCGAAGCAATGGGAACACTTCTGTTTCCCAGGCACAGAGAAGGTGCTAGCAGGGAATTCTCTGCCTGCTTTTCCCCAGTGCTCTGCAAGCTCTCCAGGACAACATAAAATCTGGGGCTCTGTGCTTTCTTTCGTTCTGAACAGGTGTTATTGTTTTCTGCACAAAACGATTCTGCGAAGCAATGTGAACACTTCTGCTTCCCAGGCACAGAGAAGGTGCTAGCAGGGAATTCTCTGCCTGCCTTTCCCCAGTGCTCTGCAAGCTCTCCAGGACAACATAAAATCTGGGGCTCTGTGCTTTCTTTCGTTCTGAACAAGTGTTACTGTATTCTGCACAAAAGCGATTCTGCGAAGCAATGGGAACACTTCTGTTTCCCAGGCACAGAGAAGGTGCTAGCAGGGAATTCTCTGCCTGCTTTTCCCCAGTGCTCTGCAAGCTCTCCAGGACAACATAAAATCTGGGGCTCTGTGCTTTCTTTCGTTCTGAACAGGTGTTATTGTTTTCTGCACAAAACGATTCTGCGAAGCAATGTGAACACTTCTGCTTCCCAGGCACAGAGAAGGTGCTAGCAGGGAATTCTCTGCCTGCCTTTCCCCAGTGCTCTGCAAGCTCTCCAGGACAACATAAAATCTGGGGCTCTGTGCTTTCTTTCGTTCTGAACAAGTGTTACTGTTTTCTGCACAAAAGCGATTCTGCGAAGCAATGTGAACACTTCTGTTTCCCAGGCACAGAGAAGGTGCTAGCAGGGAATTCTCTGCCTGCTTTTCCCCAGTGCTCTGCAAGCTCTCCAGCACAACATAAAATATGGGGCTCTGTGCTTTCTTTTGTTCTGAAAAAGTGTTACTGTTATCTGCACAAAAGCGATTCTGCCAAGCAATGTGAACACTTCTGCTTCCCAGGCACAGAGAAGGTGCTAGCAGGGAATTCTCTGCCTGCTTTTCCCCAGTGCTCTGCAAGCTCTCCAGGACAACATAAAATCTGGGGCTCTGTGCTTTCTTTCCTTCTGAACAAGTGTTACTGTTTTCTGCACAAAAGCGATTCTGCGAAGCAATGGGAACACTTCTCTTTCCCAGGCACAGGGAAGGTGCTAGCAGGGAATTCTCTGCCTGCTTTTCCCCAGTGCTCTGTAAGCTCTCCAGGACAACATAAAATCTGGGGCTCTGTGCTTTCTTTCGTTCTGAACAAGTGTTACAGTTTTCTGCACAAAAGCGATTCTGCGAAGCAATGTGAACAGGCACAGAGAAGGTGCTAGCAGGGAATTCTCTGCCTGCCTTTCCCCAGTGCTCTGCAAGCTCTCCAGGACAACATAAAATCTGGGGCTCTGTGCTTTCTTTCGTTCTGAACAAGTGTTACTGTATTCTGCACAAAAGCGATTCTGCGAAGCAATGGGAACACTTCTGTTTCCCAGGCACAGAGAAGGTGCTAGCAGGGAATTCTCTGCCTGCTTTTCCCCAGTGCTCTGCAAGCTCTCCAGGACAACATAAAATCTGGGGCTCTGTGCTTTCTTTCGTTCTGAACAGGTGTTATTGTTTTCTGCACAAAACGATTCTGCGAAGCAATGTGAACACTTCTGCTTCCCAGGCACAGAGAAGGTGCTAGCAGGGAATTCTCTGCCTGCCTTTCCCCAGTGCTCTGCAAGCTCTCCAGGACAACATAAAATCTGGGGCTCTGTGCTTTCTTTCGTTCTGAACAAGTGTTACTGTTTTCTGCACAAAACGATTCTGCGAAGCAATGTGAACACTTCTGCTTCCCAGGCACAGAGAAGGTGCTAGCAGGGAATTCTCTGCCTGCCTTTCCCCAGTGCTCTGCAAGCTCTCCAGGACAACATAAAATCTGGGGCTCTGTGCTTTCTTTCGTTCTGAACAAGTGTTACTGTTTTCTGCACAAAAGCGATTCTGCGAAGCAATGTGAACACTTCTGTTTCCCAGGCACAGAGAAGGTGCTAGCAGGGAATTCTCTGCCTGCTTTTCCCCAGTGCTCTGCAAGCTCTCCAGCACAACATAAAATATGGGGCTCTGTGCTTTCTTTTGTTCTGAAAAAGTGTTACTGTTATCTGCACAAAAGCGATTCTGCCAAGCAATGTGAACACTTCTGCTTCCCAGGCACAGAGAAGGTGCTAGCAGGGAATTCTCTGCCTGCTTTTCCCCAGTGCTCTGCAAGCTCTCCAGGACAACATAAAATCTGGGGCTCTGTGCTTTCTTTCCTTCTGAACAAGTGTTACTGTTTTCTGCACAAAAGCGATTCTGCGAAGCAATGGGAACACTTCTCTTTCCCAGGCACAGGGAAGGTGCTAGCAGGGAATTCTCTGCCTGCTTTTCCCCAGTGCTCTGTAAGCTCTCCAGGACAACATAAAATCTGGGGCTCTGTGCTTTCTTTCGTTCTGAACAAGTGTTACTGTTTTCTGCACAAAAGCGATTCTGCGAAGCAATGTGAACACTTCTGCTTCCCAGGCACAGAGAAGGTGCTAGCAGGGAATTCTCTGCCTGCCTTTCCCCAGTGCTCTGCAAGCTCTCCAGGACAACAGCAAATCTGGGGCTCTGTGCTTTCTTTCGTTCTGAACAAGTGTTACTGTTTTCTGCACAAAAGCGATTCTGCGAAGCAATGTGAAGACTTCTGCTTCCCAGGCACAGAGAAGGTGCTAGCAGGGAATTCTCTGCCTGCCTTTCCCCAGTGCTCTGCAAGCTCTCCAGGACAACATAAAATCTGGGGCTCTGTGCTTTCTTTCGTTATGAACAAGTGTTACTGTTTTCTGCACAAAAGCGATTCTGCGAAGCAATGTGAACACTTCTGTTTCCCAGGCACAGAGAAGGTGCTAGCAGGGAATTCTCTGCCTGCTTTTCCCCAGTGCTCTGCAAGCTCTCCAGGACAACATAAAATCTGGGGCTCTGTGCTTTCTTTCGTTCTGAACAAGTGTTACTGTTTTCTGCACAAAAGCGATTCTGCGAAGCAATGTGAACAGGCACAGAGAAGGTGCTAGCAGGGAATTCACTGCCTGCCTTTCCCCAGTGCTCTGCAAGCTCTCCAGGACAACATAAAATCTGGGGCTCTGTGCTTTCTTTCGTTCTGAACAAGTGTTACTGTTTTCTGCACAAAAGCGATTCTGCGAAGCAATGTGAACACTTCTGTTTCCCAGGCACAGAGAAGGTGCTAGCAGGGAATTCTCTGCCTGCTTTTCCCCAGTGCTCTGCAAGCTCTCCAGCACAACATAAAATATGGGGCTCTGTGCTTTCTTTCCTTCTGAACAAGTGTTACTGTTTTCTGCACAAAAGCGATACTGCTAAGAAATGTTAACCCTTCTGTTTCCCAGGCACAGAGAAGGTGCTAGCAGGGAATTCTCTGCCTGCTTTTCCCCAGTGCTCTGCAAGCTCTCCAGGACAACATAAAATCTGGGGCTCTGTGCTTTCTTTTGTTCTGAACAAGTGTTACTGTTATCTGCACAAAAGCGATTCTGCCAAGCAATGTGAACACTTCTGCTTCCCAGGCACAGAGAAGGTGCTAGCAGGGAATTCTCTGCCTGCTTTTCCCCAGTGCTCTGCAAGCTCTCCAGGACAACATAAAATCTGGGGCTCTGTGCTTTCTTTCCTTCTGAACAAGTGTTACTGTTTTCTGCACAAAAGCGATTCTGCGAAGCAATGGGAACACTTCTCTTTCCCAGGCACAGGGAAGGTGCTAGCAGGGAATTCTCTGCCTGCCTTTCCCCAGTGCTCTGCAAGCTCTCCAGGACAACATAAAATCTGGGGCTCTGTGCTTTCTTTCGTTCTGAACAAGTGTTACTGTTTTCTGCACAAAAGCGATTCTGCGAAGCAATGTGAACACTTCTGTTTCCCAGGCACAGAGAAGGTGCTAGCAGGGAATTCTCTGCCTGCTTTTCCCCAGTGCTCTGCAAGCTCTCCAGGACAACATAAAATCTGGGGCTCTGTGCTTTCTTTCGTTCTGAACAAGTGTTACTGTTTTCTGCACAAAAGCGATTCTGCGAAGCAATGTGAACACTTCTGCTTCCCAGGCACAGAGAAGGTGCTAGCAGGGAATTCTCTGCCTGCCTTTCCCCAGTGCTCTGCAAGCTCTCCAGGACAACAGCAAATCTGGGGCTCTGTGCTTTCTTTCGTTCTGAACAAGTGTTACTGTTTTCTGCACAAAAGCGATTCTGCGAAGCAATGTGAAGACTTCTGCTTCCCAGGCACAGAGAAGGTGCTAGCAGGGAATTCTCTGCCTGCCTTTCCCCAGTGCTCTGCAAGCTCTCCAGGACAACATAAAATCTGGGGCTCTGTGCTTTCTTTCGTTCTGAACAAGTGTTACTGTTTTCTGCACAAAAGCGATTCTGCGAAGCAATGTGAACAGGCACAGAGAAGGTGCTAGCAGGGAATTCTCTGCCTGCCTTTCCCCAGTGCTCTGCAAGCTCTCCAGGACAACATAAAATCTGGGGCTCTGTGCTTTCTTTCGTTCTGAACAAGTGTTATTGTTTTCTGCACAAAAGCGATTCTGCGAAGCAATGTGAAGACTTCTGCTTCCCAGGCACAGAGAAGGTGCTAGCAGGGAATTCTCTGCCTGCCTTTCCCCAGTGCTCTGCAAGCTCTCCAGGACAACATAAAATCTGGGGCTCTGTGCTTTCTTTCCTTCTGAACAAGTGTTACTGTTTTCTGCACAAAAGCGATTCTGCGAAGCAATGTGAACACTTCTGTTTCCCAGGCACAGAGAAGGTGCTAGCAGGGAATTCTCTGCCTGCTTTTCCCCAGTGCTCTGTAAGCTCTCCAGGACAACATAAAATCTGGGGCTCTGTGCTTTCTTTCGTTCTGAACAAGTGTTACTGTTTTCTGCACAAAAGCGATTCTGCCAAGCAATGTGAACACTTCTGCTTCCCAGGCACAGAGAAGGTGCTAGCAGGGAATTCTCTGCCTGCTTTTCCCCAGTACTCTGCAAGCTCTGCAGCACAACATAAAATCTGGGGCTCTGTGCTTTCTTTCCTTCTGAACAAGTGTTACTGTTTTCTGCACAAAAGCGATTCTGCGAAGCAATGGGAACACTTCTCTTTCCCAGGCACAGGGAAGGTGCTAGCAGGGAATTCTCTGCCTGCCTTTCCCCAGTGCTCTGCAAGCTCTCCAGGACAACATAAAATCTGGGGCTCTGTGCTTTCTTTCGTTCTGAACAAGTGTTACTGTTTTCTGCACAAAAGCGATTCTGCGAAGCAATGTGAACACTTCTGTTTCCCAGGCACAGAGAAGGTGCTAGCAGGGAATTCTCTGCCTGCTTTTCCCCAGTGCTCTGCAAGCTCTCCAGCACAACATAAAATCTGGGGCTCTGTGCTTTCTTTCGTTCTGAACAAGTGTTACTGTTTTCTGCACAAAAGCGATTCTGCGAAGCAATGTGAAGACTTCTGCTTCCCAGGCACAGAGAAGGTGCTAGCAGGGAATTCTCTGCCTGCTTTTCCCCAGTGCTCTGCAAGCTCTCCAGGACAACATAAAATCTGGGGCTCTGTGCTTTCTTTCGTACTGAACAAGTGTTACTGTTTTCTGCACAAAAGCGATTCTGCGAAGCAATGTGAACACTTCTGCTTCCCAGGCACAGAGAAGGTGCTAGCAGGAAATTCTCTGCCTGCCTTTCCCCAGTGCTCTGCAAGCTCTCCAGGACAACATAGAATCTGGGGCTCTGTGCTTTCTTTTGTTCTGAACAAGTGTTACTGTTTTCTGCACAAAAGCGATTCTGCGAAGCAATGTGAAGACTTCTGCTTCCCAGGCACAGAGAAGGTGCTAGCAGGGAATTCTCTGCCTGCCTTTCCCCAGTGCTCTGCAAGCTCTCCAGGACAACATAAAATCTGGGGCTCTGTGCTTTCTTTCGTTCTGAACAAGTGTTACTGTTTTCTGCACAAAAGCGATTCTGCGAAGCAATGTGAACAGGCACAGAGAAGGTGCTAGCAGGGAATTCTCTGCCTGCCTTTCCCCAGTGCTCTGCAAGCTCTCCAGGACAACATAAAATCTGGGGCTCTGTGCTTTCTTTCGTTCTGAACAAGTGTTACTGTATTCTGCACAAAAGCGATTCTGCGAAGCAATGGGAACACTTCTGTTTCCCAGGCACAGAGAAGGTGCTAGCAGGGAATTCTCTGCCTGCTTTTCCCCAGTGCTCTGCAAGCTCTCCAGGACAACATAAAATCTGGGGCTCTGTGCTTTCTTTCGTTCTGAACAAGTGTTATTGTTTTCTGCACAAAAGCGATTCTGCGAAGCAATGTGAAGACTTCTGCTTCCCAGGCACAGAGAAGGTGCTAGCAGGGAATTGTCTGCCTGCCTTTCCCCAGTGCTCTGCAAGCTCTCCAGGACAACATAAAATCTGGGGCTCTGTGCTTTCTTTCGTTCTGAACAAGTGTTATTGTTTTCTGCACAAAAGCGATTCTGCGAAGAAATGTGAACAGGCACAGAGAAGGTGCTAGCAGGGAATTCTCTGCCTGCCTTTCCCCAGTGCTCTGCAAGCTCTCCAGGACAACATAAAATCTGGGGCTCTGTGCTTTCTTTCCTTCTGAACAAGTGTTACTGTTTTCTGCACAAAAGCGATTCTGCGAAGCAATGTGAACACTTCTGTTTCCCAGGCACAGAGAAGGTGCTAGCAGGGAATTCTCTGCCTGCTTTTCCCCAGTGCTCTGTAAGCTCTCCAGGACAACATAAAATCTGGGGCTCTGTGCTTTCTTTCGTTCTGAACAAGTGTTACTGTTTTCTGCACAAAAGCGATTCTGCGAAGCAATGTGAACACTTCTGCTTCCCAGGCACAGAGAAGGTGCTAGCAGGGAATTCTCTGCCTGCCTTTCCCCAGTGCTCTGCAAGCTCTCCAGGACAACAGCAAATCTGGGGCTCTGTGCTTTCTTTCGTTCTGAACAAGTGTTACTGTTTTCTGCACAAAAGCGATTCTGCGAAGCAATGTGAAGACTTCTGCTTCCCAGGCACAGAGAAGGTGCTAGCAGGGAATTCTCTGCCTGCCTTTCCCCAGTGCTCTGCAAGCTCTCCAGGACAACATAAAATCTGGGGCTCTGTGCTTTCTTTCGTTCTGAACAAGTGTTACTGTTTTCTGCACAAAAGCGATTCTGCGAAGCAATGTGAACACTTCTGTTTCCCAGGCACAGAGAAGGTGCTAGCAGGGAATTCTCTGCCTGCTTTTCCCCAGTGCTCTGCAAGCTCTCCAGGACAACATAAAATCTGGGGCTCTGTGCTTTCTTTCGTTCTGAACAAGTGTTACTGTTTTCTGCACAAAAGCGATTCTGCGAAGCAATGTGAAGACTTCTGCTTCCCAGGCACAGAGAAGGTGCTAGCAGGGAATTCTCTGCCTGCCCTTCCCCAGTGCTCTGCAAGCTCTCCAGGACAACATAAAATCTGGGGCTCTGTGCTTTCTTTCGTTCTGAACAAGTGTTACTGTTTTCTGCACAAAAGCGATTCTGCGAAGCAATGTGAACAGGCACAGAGAAGGTGCTAGCAGGGAATTCTCTGCCTGCCTTTCCCCAGTGCTCTGCAAGCTCTCCAGGACAACATAAAATCTGGGGCTCTGTGCTTTCTTTCGTTCTGAACAAGTGTTACTGTATTCTGCACAAAAGCGATTCTGCGAAGCAATGGGAACACTTCTGTTTCCCAGGCACAGAGAAGGTGCTAGCAGGGAATTCTCTGCCTGCTTTTCCCCAGTGCTCTGCAAGCTCTCCAGGACAACATAAAATCTGGGGCTCTGTGCTTTCTTTTGTTCTGAACAAGTGTTATTGTTTTCTGCACAAAAGCGATTCTGCGAAGCAATGTGAAGACTTCTGCTTCCCAGGCACAGAGAAGGTGCTAGCAGGGAATTGTCTGCCTGCCTTTCCCCAGTGCTCTGCAAGCTCTCCAGGACAACATAAAATCTGGGGCTCTGTGCTTTCTTTCGTTCTGAACAAGTGTTATTGTTTTCTGCACAAAAGCGATTCTGCGAAGCAATGTGAACAGGCACAGAGAAGGTGCTAGCAGGGAATTCTCTGCCTGCCTTTCCCCAGTGCTCTGCAAGCTCTCCAGGACAACATAAAATCTGGGGCTCTGTGCTTTCTTTCCTTCTGAACAAGTGTTACTGTTTTCTGCACAAAAGCGATTCTGCGAAGCAATGTGAACACTTCTGTTTCCCAGGCACAGAGAAGGTGCTAGCAGGGAATTCTCTGCCTGCTTTTCCCCAGTACTCTGCAAGCTCTCCAGCACAACATAAAATATGGGGCTCTGTGCTTTCTTTCCTTCTGAACAAGTGTTACTGTTTTCTGCACAAAAGCGATTCTGCGAAGCAATGTGAACACTTCTGTTTCCCAGGCACAGAGAAGGTGCTAGCAGGGAATTCTCTGCCTGCTTTTCCCCAGTGCTCTGCAAGCTCTCCAGGACAACATAGAATCTGGGGCTCTGTGCTTTCTTTCGTTCTGAACAAGTGTTACTGTTTTCTGCACAAAAGCGATTCTGCCAAGCAATGTGAACACTTCTGCTTCCCAGGCACAGAGAAGGTGCTAGCAGGAAATTCTCTGCCTGCCTTTCCCCAGTGCTCTGCAAGCTCTCCAGGACAACATAAAATCTGGGGCTCTGTGCTTTCTTTCGTTCTGAACAAGTGTTACTGTTTTCTGCACAAAAGCGATTCTGCGAAGCAATGTGAACACTTCTGTTTCCCAGGCACAGAGAAGGTGCTAGCAGGGAATTCTCTGCCTGCTTTTCCCCAGTGCTCTGCAAGCTCTCCACGACAACATAAAATCTGGGGCTCTGTGCTTTCTTTCGTACTGAACAAGTGTTACTGTATTCTGCACAAAAGCGATTCTGCGAAGCAATGGGAACACTTCTGTTTCCCAGGCACAGAGAAGGTGCTAGCAGGGAATTCTCTGCCTGCTTTTCCCCAGTGCTCTGCAAGCTCTCCATGACAACATAAAATCTGGGGCTGTGTGCTTTCTTTCGTTCTGAACAAGTGTTATTGTTTTCTGCACAAAAGCGATTCTGCGAAGCAATGTGAAGACTTCTGCTTCCCAGGCACAGAGAAGGTGCTAGCAGGGAATTGTCTGCCTGCCTTTCCCCAGTGCTCTGCAAGCTCTCCAGGACAACATAAAATCTGGGGCTCTGTGCTTTCTTTCGTTCTGAACAAGTGTTATTGTTTTCTGCACAAAAGCGATTCTGCGAAGCAATGTGAACACTTCTGCTTCCCAGGCACAGAGAAGGTGCTAGCAGGGAATTCTCTGCCTGCCTTTCCCCAGTGCTCTGCAAGCTCTCCAGGACAACATAAAATCTGGGGCTCTGTGCTTTCTTTCGTTCTGAACAAGTGTTACTGTTGTCTGCACAAAAGCGATTCTGCGAAGCAATGTGAAGACTTCTGTTTCCCAGGCACAGAGAAGGTGCTAGCAGGGAATTCTCTGCCTGCTTTTCCCCAGTGCTCTGCAAGCTCTCCAGGACAACATAGAATCTGGGGCTCTGTGCTTTCTTTCGTTCTGAACAAGTGTTACTGTTTTCTGCACAAAAGCGATTCTGCGAAGCAATGTGAACAGGCACAGAGAAGGTGCTAGCAGGGAATTCTCTGCCTGCCTTTCCCCAGTGCTCTGCAAGCTCTCCAGGACAACATAAAATCTGGGGCTCTGTGCTTTCTTTCGTCTGAACAAGTGTTACTGTTTTCTGCACAAAAGCGATTCTGCGAAGCAATGTGAACACTTCTGTTTCCCAGGCACAGAGAAGGTGCTAGCAGGGAATTCTCTGCCTGCTTTTCCCCAGTACTCTGCAAGCTCTCCAGCACAACATAAAATCTGGGGCTCTGTGCTTTCTTTCGTTCTGAACAAGTGTTACTGTTTTCTGCACAAAAGCGATACTGCTAAGAAATGTGAACACTTCTGCTTCCCAGGCACCGAGAACGTGCTAGCAGGGAATTCTCTGCCTGCCTTTCCCCAGTGCTCTGCAAGCTCTCCAGGACAACATAAAATCTGGGGCTCTGTGCTTTCTTTCGTTCTGAACAAGTGTTACAGTTTTCTGCACAAAAGCGATTCTGCGAAGCAATGTGAACAGGCACAGAGAAGGTGCTAGCAGGGAATTCTCTGCTTGCCTTTCCCCAGTGATCTGCAAGCTCTCCAGGACAACATAAAATCTGGGGCTCTGTGCTTTCTTTCGTTCTGAACAAGTGTTACTGTATTCTGCACAAAAGCGATTCTGCGAAGCAATGGGAACACTTCTGTTTCCCAGGCACAGAGAAGGTGCTAGCAGGGAATTCTCTGCCTGCTTTTCCCCAGTGCTCTGCAAGCTCTCCAGGACAACATAAAATCTGGGGCTCTGTGCTTTCTTTCGTTCTGAACAGGTGTTATTGTTTTCTGCACAAAACGATTCTGCGAAGCAATGTGAACACTTCTGTTTCCCAGGCACAGAGAAGGTGCTAGCAGGGAATTCTCTGCCTGCTTTTCCCCAGTGCTCTGTAAGCTCTCCAGGACAACATAAAATCTGGGGCTCTGTGCTTTCTTTCGTTCTGAACAAGTGTTACTGTTTTCTGCACAAAAGCGATTCTGCGAAGCAATGTGAACAGGCACAGAGAAGGTGCTAGCAGGGAATTCTCTGCCTGCCTTTCCCCAGTGCTCTGCAAGCTCTCCAGGACAACATAAAATCTGGGGCTCTGTGCTTTCTTTCGTTCTGAACAAGTGTTACTGTTTTCTGCACAAAAGCGATTCTGCGAAGCAATGTGAACACTTCTGTTTCCCAGGCACAGAGAAGGTGCTAGCAGGGAATTCTCTGCCTGCTTTTCCCCAGTGCTCTGCAAGCTCTCCAGCACAACATAAAATATGGGGCTCTGTGCTTTCTTTCCTTCTGAACAAGTGTTACTGTTTTCTGCACAAAAGCGATACTGCTAAGAAATGTTAACCCTTCTGTTTCCCAGGCACAGAGAAGGTGCTAGCAGGGAATTCTCTGCCTGCTTTTCCCCAGTGCTCTGCAAGCTCTCCAGGACAACATAAAATCTGGGGCTCTGTGCTTTCTTTTGTTCTGAAAAATTGTTACTGTTATCTGCACAAAAGCGATTCTGCCAAGCAATGTGAACACTTCTGCTTCCCAGGCACAGAGAAGGTGCTAGCAGGGAATTCTCTGCCTGCTTTTCCCCAGTGCTCTGCAAGCTCTCCAGGACAACATAAAATCTGGGGCTCTGTGCTTTCTTTCCTTCTGAACAAGTGTTACTGTTTTCTGCACAAAAGCGATTCTGCGAAGCAATGTGAACACTTCTGTTTCCCAGGCACAGAGAAGGTGCTAGCAGGGAATTCTCTGCTTGCTTTTCCCCAGTGCTCTGCAAGCTCTCCAGGACAACATAAAATCTGGGGCTCTGTGCTTTCTTTTGTTCTGAAAAAGTGTTACTGTTGTCTGCACAAAAGCGATTCTGCGAAGCAATGTGAAGACTTCTGCTTCCCAGGCACAGAGAAGGTGCTAGCAGGGAATTCTCTGCCTGCTTTTCCCCAGTGCTCTGCAAGCTCTCCAGGACAACATAAAATCTGGGGCTCTGTGCTTTCTTTTGTTCTGAACAAGTGTTACTGTTTTCTGCACAAAAGCGATTCTGCGAAGCAATGTGAACACTTCTGTTTCCCAGGCACAGAGAAGGTGCTAGCAGGGAATTCTCTGCCTGCTTTTCCCCAGTACTCTGCAAGCTCTCCAGCACAACATAAAATCTGGGGCTCTGTGCTTTCTTTCGTTCTGAACAAGTGTTACTGTTTTCTGCACAAAAGCGATACTGCTAAGAAATGTGAACACTTCTGCTTCCCAGGCACCGAGAACGTGCTAGCAGGGAATTCTCTGCCTGCCTTTCCCCAGTGCTCTGCAAGCTCTCCAGGACAACATAAAATCTGGGGCTCTGTGCTTTCTTTCGTTCTGAACAAGTGTTACAGTTTTCTGCACAAAAGCGATTCTGCGAAGCAATGTGAACAGGCACAGAGAAGGTGCTAGCAGGGAATTCTCTGCCTGCCTTTCCCCAGTGCTCTGCAAGCTCTCCAGGACAACATAAAATCTGGGGCTCTGTGCTTTCTTTCGTTCTGAACAAGTGTTACTGTATTCTGCACAAAAGCGATTCTGCGAAGCAATGGGAACACTTCTGTTTCCCAGGCACAGAGAAGGTGCTAGCAGGGAATTCTCTGCCTGCTTTTCCCCAGTGCTCTGCAAGCTCTCCAGGACAACATAAAATCTGGGGCTCTGTGCTTTCTTTCGTTCTGAACAGGTGTTATTGTTTTCTGCACAAAACGATTCTGCGAAGCAATGTGAACACTTCTGCTTCCCAGGCACAGAGAAGGTGCTAGCAGGGAATTCTCTGCCTGCCTTTCCCCAGTGCTCTGCAAGCTCTCCAGGACAACATAAAATCTGGGGCTCTGTGCTTTCTTTCGTTCTGAACAAGTGTTAGTGTTTTCTGCACAAAAGCGATTCTGCGAAGCAATGTGAACACTTCTGTTTCCCAGGCACAGAGAAGGTGCTAGCAGGGAATTCTCTGCCTGCTTTTCCCCAGTGCTCTGCAAGCTCTCCAGCACAACATAAAATATGGGGCTCTGTGCTTTCTTTTGTTCTGAAAAAGTGTTACTGTTATCTGCACAAAAGCGATTCTGCCAAGCAATGTGAACACTTCTGCTTCCCAGGCACAGAGAAGGTGCTAGCAGGGAATTCTCTGCCTGCTTTTCCCCAGTGCTCTGCAAGCTCTCCAGGACAACATAAAATCTGGGGCTCTGTGCTTTCTTTCCTTCTGAACAAGTGTTACTGTTTTCTGCACAAAAGCGATTCTGCGAAGCAATGGGAACACTTCTCTTTCCCAGGCACAGGGAAGGTGCTAGCAGGGAATTCTCTGCCTGCTTTTCCCCAGTGCTCTGTAAGCTCTCCAGGACAACATAAAATCTGGGGCTCTGTGCTTTCTTTCGTTCTGAACAAGTGTTACTGTTTTCTGCACAAAAGCGATTCTGCGAAGCAATGTGAACACTTCTGCTTCCCAGGCACAGAGAAGGTGCTAGCAGGGAATTCTCTGCCTGCCTTTCCCCAGTGCTCTGCAAGCTCTCCAGGACAACAGCAAATCTGGGGCTCTGTGCTTTCTTTCGTTCTGAACAAGTGTTACTGTTTTCTGCACAAAAGCGATTCTGCGAAGCAATGTGAAGACATCTGCTTCCCAGGCACAGAGAAGGTGCTAGCAGGGAATTCTCTGCCTGCCTTTCCCCAGTGCTCTGCAAGCTCTCCAGGACAACATAAAATCTGGGGCTCTGTGCTTTCTTTCGTTCTGAACAAGTGTTACTGTTTTCTGCACAAAAGCGATTCTGCGAAGCAATGTGAACACTTCTGTTTCCCAGGCACAGAGAAGGTGCTAGCAGGGAATTCTCTGCCTGCTTTTCCCCAGTGCTCTGCAAGCTCTCCAGGACAACATAAAATCTGGGGCTCTGTGCTTTCTTTCGTTCTGAACAAGTGTTACTGTTTTCTGCACAAAAGCGATTCTGCCAAGCAATGTGAACAGGCACAGAGAAGGTGCTAGCAGGGAATTCTCTGCCTGCCTTTCCCCAGTGCTCTGCAAGCTCTCCAGGACAACATAAAATCTGGGGCTCTGTGCTTTCTTTCGTTCTGAACAAGTGTTACTGTTTTCTGCACAAAAGCGATTCTGCGAAGCAATGTGAACACTTCTGTTTCCCAGGCACAGAGAAGGTGCTAGCAGGGAATTCTCTGCCTGCTTTTCCCCAGTGCTCTGCAAGCTCTCCAGCACAACATAAAATATGGGGCTCTGTGCTTTCTTTCCTTCTGAACAAGTGTTACTGTTTTCTGCACAAAAGCGATACTGCTAAGAAATGTTAACCCTTCTGTTTCCCAGGCACAGAGAAGGTGCTAGCAGGGAATTCTCTGCCTGCTTTTCCCCAGTGCTCTGCAAGCTCTCCAGGACAACATAAAATCTGGGGCTCTGTGCTTTCTTTTGTTCTGAACAAGTGTTACTGTTATCTGCACAAAAGCGATTCTGCCAAGCAATGTGAACACTTCTGCTTCCCAGGCACAGAGAAGGTGCTAGCAGGGAATTCTCTGCCTGCTTTTCCCCAGTGCTCTGCAAGCTCTCCAGGACAACATAAAATCTGGGGCTCTGTGCTTTCTTTCGTCTGAACAAGTGTTACTGTTTTCTGCACAAAAGCGATTCTGCGAAGCAATGGGAACACTTCTCTTTCCCAGGCACAGGGAAGGTGCTAGCAGGGAATTCTCTGCCTGCCTTTCCCCAGTGCTCTGCAAGCTCTCCAGGACAACATAAAATCTGGGGCTCTGTGCTTTCTTTCGTTCTGAACAAGTGTTACTGTTTTCTGCACAAAAGCGATACTGCGAAGCAATGTGAACACTTCTGTTTCCCAGGCACAGAGAAGGTGCTAGCAGGGAATTCTCTGCCTGCTTTTCCCCAGTGCTCTGTAAGCTCTCCAGGACAACATAAAATCTGGGGCTCTGTGCTTTCTTTCGTTCTGAACAAGTGTTACTGTTTTCTGCACAAAAGCGATTCTGCGAAGCAATGTGAACACTTCTGCTTCCCAGGCACAGAGAAGGTGCTAGCAGGGAATTCTCTGCCTGCCTTTCCCCAGTGCTCTGCAAGCTCTCCAGGACAACAGCAAATCTGGGGCTCTGTGCTTTCTTTCGTTCTGAACAAGTGTTACTGTTTTCTGCACAAAAGCGATTCTGCGAAGCAATGTGAACACTTCTGCTTCCCAGGCACAGAGAAGGTGCTAGCAGGGAATTCTCTGCCTGCCTTTCCCCAGTGCTCTGCAAGCTCTCCAGGACAACATAAAATCTGGGGCTCTGTGCTTTCTTTCGTTCTGAACAAGTGTTACTGTTTTCTGCACAAAAGCGATTCTGCGAAGCAATGTGAACACTTCTGTTTCCCAGGCACAGAGAAGGTGCTAGCAGGGAATTCTCTGCCTGCTTTTCCCCAGTGCTCTGTAAGCTCTCCAGGACAACATAAAATCTGGGGCTCTGTGCTTTCTTTCGTTCTGAACAAGTGTTACTGTTTTCTGCACAAAAGCGATTCTGCGAAGCAATGTGAACAGGCACAGAGAAGGTGCTAGCAGGGAATTCTCTGCCTGCCTTTCCCCAGTGCTCTGCAAGCTCTCCAGGACAACATAAAATCTGGGGCTCTGTGCTTTCTTTCGTTCTGAACAAGTGTTACTGTTTTCTGCACAAAAGCGATTCTGCGAAGCAATGTGAACACTTCTGTTTCCCAGGCACAGAGAAGGTGCTAGCAGGGAATTCTCTGCCTGCTTTTCCCCAGTGCTCTGCAAGCTCTCCAGGACAACATAAAATATGGGGCTCTGTGCTTTCTTTCCTTCTGAACAAGTGTTACTGTTTTCTGCACAAAAGCGATACTGCTAAGAAATGTTAACCCTTCTGTTTCCCAGGCACAGAGAAGGTGCTAGCAGGGAATTCTCTGCCTGCTTTTCCCCAGTGCTCTGCAAGCTCTGCAGGACAACATAAAATCTGGGGCTCTGTGCTTTCTTTTGTTCTGAAAAATTGTTACTGTTATCTGCACAAAAGCGATTCTGCCAAGCAATGTGAACACTTCTGCTTCCCAGGCACAGAGAAGGTGCTAGCAGGGAATTCTCTGCCTGCTTTTCCCCAGTGCTCTGCAAGCTCTCCAGGACAACATAGAATCTGGGGCTCTGTGCTTTCTTTCGTTCTGAACAAGTGTTACTGTTTTCTGCACAAAAGCGATTCTGCGAAGCAATGTGAACACTTCTGTTTCCCAGGCACAGAGAAGGTGCTAGCAGGAAATTCTCTGCCTGCCTTTCCCCAGTGCTCTGCAAGCTCTCCAGGACAACATAAAATCTGGGGCTCTGTGCTTTCTTTCCTTCTGAACAAGTGTTACTGTTTTCTGCACAAAAGCGATTCTGCGAAGCAATGTGAACACTTCTGTTTCCCAGGCACAGAGAAGGTGCTAGCAGGGAATTCTCTGCCTGCTTTTCCCCAGTGCTCTGCAAGCTCTCCAGCACAACATAAAATCTGGGGCTCTGTGCTTTCTTTCGTACTGAACAAGTGTTACTGTATTCTGCACAAAAGCGATTCTGCGAAGCAATGGGAACACTTCTGTTTCCCAGGCACAGAGAAGGTGCTAGCAGGGAATTCTCTGCCTGCTTTTCCCCAGTGCTCTGCAAGCTCTCCAGGACAACATAAAATCTGGGGCTCTGTGCTTTCTTTCGTTCTGAACAAGTGTTACTGTTTTCTGCACAAAATCGATTCTGCGAAGCAATGTGAACACTTCTGCTTCCCAGGCACAGAGAAGGTGCTAGCAGGGAATTCTCTGCCTGCTTTTCCCCAGTACTCTGCAAGCTCTCCAGCACAACATAAAATATGGGGCTCTGTGCTTTCTTTCCTTCTGAACAAGTGTTACTGTTTTCTGCACAAAAGCGATTCTGCGAAGCAATGTGAACACTTCTGTTTCCCAGGCACAGAGAAGGTGCTAGCAGGGAATTCTCTGCCTGCTTTTCCCCAGTGCTCTGCAAGCTCTCCAGGACAACATAGAATCTGGGGCTCTGTGCTTTCTTTCGTTCTGAACAAGTGTTACTGTTTTCTGCACAAAAGCGATTCTGCCAAGCAATGTGAACACTTCTGCTTCCCAGGCACAGAGAAGGTGCTAGCAGGAAATTCTCTGCCTGCCTTTCCCCAGTGCTCTGCAAGCTCTCCAGGACAACATAAAATCTGGGGCTCTGTGCTTTCTTTCGTTCTGAACAAGTGTTACTGTTTTCTGCACAAAAGCGATTCTGCGAAGCAATGTGAACAGGCACAGAGAAGGTGCTAGCAGGGAATTCTCTGCCTGCCTTTCCCCAGTGCTCTGCAAGCTCTCCAGGACAACATAAAATCTGGGGCTCTGTGCTTTCTTTCGTTCTGAACAAGTGTTACTGTTTTCTGCACAAAAGCGATTCTGCGAAGCAATGTGAACACTTCTGTTTCCCAGGCACAGAGAAGGTGCTAGCAGGGAATTCTCTGCCTGCTTTTCCCCAGTGCTCTGCAAGCTCTCCAGCACAACATAAAATATGGGGCTCTGTGCTTTCTTTCCTTCTGAACAAGTGTTACTGTTTTCTGCACAAAAGCGATACTGCTAAGAAATGTTAACCCTTCTGTTTCCCAGGCACAGAGAAGGTGCTAGCAGGGAATTCTCTGCCTGCTTTTCCCCAGTGCTCTGCAAGCTCTCCAGGACAACATAAAATCTGGGGCTCTGTGCTTTCTTTTGTTCTGAAAAATTGTTACTGTTATCTGCACAAAAGCGATTCTGCCAAGCAATGTGAACACTTCTGCTTCCCAGGCACAGAGAAGGTGCTAGCAGGGAATTCTCTGCCTGCTTTTCCCCAGTGCTCTGCAAGCTCTCCAGGACAACATAAAATCTGGGGCTCTGTGCTTTCTTTCCTTCTGAACAAGTGTTACTGTTTTCTGCACAAAAGCGATTCTGCGAAGCAATGTGAACACTTCTGTTTCCCAGGCACAGAGAAGGTGCTAGCAGGGAATTCTCTGCTTGCTTTTCCCCAGTGCTCTGCAAGCTCTCCAGGACAACATAAAATCTGGGGCTCTGTGCTTTCTTTTGTTCTGAAAAAGTGTTACTGTTGTCTGCACAAAAGCGATTCTGCGAAGCAATGTGAAGACTTCTGCTTCCCAGGCACAGAGAAGGTGCTAGCAGGGAATTCTCTGCCTGCTTTTCCCCAGTGCTCTGCAAGCTCTCCAGGACAACATAAAATCTGGGGCTCTGTGCTTTCTTTCGTCTGAACAAGTGTTACTGTTTTCTGCACAAAAGCGATTCTGCGAAGCAATGTGAACACTTCTGTTTCCCAGGCACAGAGAAGGTGCTAGCAGGGAATTCTCTGCCTGCTTTTCCCCAGTACTCTGCAAGCTCTCCAGCACAACATAAAATCTGGGGCTCTGTGCTTTCTTTCGTTCTGAACAAGTGTTACTGTTTTCTGCACAAAAGCGATACTGCTAAGAAATGTGAACACTTCTGCTTCCCAGGCACCGAGAACGTGCTAGCAGGGAATTCTCTGCCTGCCTTTCCCCAGTGCTCTGCAAGCTCTCCAGGACAACATAAAATCTGGGGCTCTGTGCTTTCTTTCGTTCTGAACAAGTGTTACAGTTTTCTGCACAAAAGCGATTCTGCGAAGCAATGTGAACAGGCACAGAGAAGGTGCTAGCAGGGAATTCTCTGCCTACCTTTCCCCAGTGCTCTGCAAGCTCTCCAGGACAACATAAAATCTGGGGCTCTGTGCTTTCTTTCGTTCTGAACAAGTGTTACTGTATTCTGCACAAAAGCGATTCTGCGAAGCAATGGGAACACTTCTGTTTCCCAGGCACAGAGAAGGTGCTAGCAGGGAATTCTCTGCCTGCTTTTCCCCAGTGCTCTGCAAGCTCTCCAGGACAACATAAAATCTGGGGCTCTGTGCTTTCTTTCGTTCTGAACAGGTGTTATTGTTTTCTGCACAAAACGATTCTGCGAAGCAATGTGAACACTTCTGCTTCCCAGGCACAGAGAAGGTGCTAGCAGGGAATTCTCTGCCTGCCTTTCCCCAGTGCTCTGCAAGCTCTCCAGGACAACATAAAATCTGGGGCTCTGTGCTTTCTTTCGTTCTGAACAAGTGTTACTGTTTTCTGCACAAAAGCGATTCTGCGAAGCAATGTGAACACTTCTGTTTCCCAGGCACAGAGAAGGTGCTAGCAGGGAATTCTCTGCCTGCCTTTCCCCAGTGCTCTGCAAGCTCTCCAGGACAACATAAAATCTGGGGCTCTGTGCTTTCTTTCGTTCTGAACAAGTGTTACTGTTTTCTGCACAAAAGCGATTCTGCGAAGCAATGTGAACAGGCACAGAGAAGGTGCTAGCAGGGAATTCTCTGCCTGCCTTTCCCCAGTGCTCTGCAAGCTCTCCAGGACAACATAAAATCTGGGGCTCTGTGCTTTCTTTCCTTCTGAACAAGTGTTACTGTTTTCTGCACAAAAGCGATTCTGCGAAGCAATGGGAACACTTCTGTTTCCCAGGCACAGAGAAGGTGCTAGCAGGGAATTCTCTGCCTGCTTTTCCCCAGTGCTCTGCAAGCTCTCCAGGACAACATAAAATCTGGGGCTCTGTGCTTTCTTTCGTTCTGAACAAGTGTTATTGTTTTCTGCACAAAAGCGATTCTGCGAAGCAATGTGAACACTTCTGCTTCCCAGGCACAGAGAAGGTGCTAGCAGGGAATTGTCTGCCTGCCTTTCCCCAGTGCTCTGCAAGCTCTCCAGGACAACATAAAATCTGGGGCTCTGTGCTTTCTTTCGTTCTGAACAAGTGTTATTGTTTTCTGCACAAAAGCGATTCTGCGAAGCAATGTGAACACTTCTGTTTCCCAGGCACAGAGAAGGTGCTAGCAGGGAATTCTCTGCTTGCCTTTCCCCAGTGCTCTGCAAGCTCTCCAGGACAACATAAAATCTGGGGCTCTGTGCTTTCTTTCGTTCTGAACAAGTGTTATTGTTTTCTGCACAAAAGCGATTCTGCGAAGCAATGTGAACAGGCACAGAGAAGGTGCTAGCAGGGAATTCTCTGCCTGCCTTTCCCCAGTGCTCTGCAAGCTCTC
The DNA here is from genome assembly GCF_047716275.1 of Strix uralensis. NCBI lineage: Eukaryota > Metazoa > Chordata > Aves > Strigiformes > Strigidae > Strix > Strix uralensis. The sequence goes on along the minus strand of NW_027436715.1, from coordinate 903,407 downwards.
CAGGACAACATAAAATCTGGGGCTCTGTGCTTTCTTTCCTTCTGAACAAGTGTTACTGTTTTCTGCACAAAAGCGATTCTGCGAAGCAATGGGAACACTTCTGCTTCCCAGGCACAGAGAAGGTGCTAGCAGGGAATTCTCTGCCTGCTTTTCCCCAGTACTCTGCAAGCTCTCCAGCACAACATAAAATATGGGGCTCTGTGCTTTCTTTTGTTCTGAATAAGTGTTACTGTTTTCTGCACAAAAGCGATTCTGCGAAGCAATGTGAACACTTCTGTTTCCCAGGCACAGAGAAGGTGCTAGCAGGGAATTCTCTGCCTGCTTTTCCCCAGTGCTCTGCAAGCTCTCCAGGACAACATAGAATCTGGGGCTCTGTGCTTTCTTTCGTTCTGAACAAGTGTTACTGTTTTCTGCACAAAAGCGATTCTGCGAAGCAATGTGAACACTTCTGTTTCCCAGGCACAGAGAAGGTGCTAGCAGGAAATTCTCTGCCTGCCTTTCCCCAGTGCTCTGCAAGCTCTCCAGGACAACATAAAATCTGGGGCTCTGTGCTTTCTTTCGTTCTGAACAAGTGTTACTGTTTTCTGCACAAAAGCGATTCTGCGAAGCAATGTGAACACTTCTGTTTCCCAGGCACAGAGAAGGTGCTAGCAGGGAATTCTCTGCCTGCTTTTCCCCAGTGCTCTGCAAGCTCTCCAGGACAACATAAAATCTGGGGCTCTGTGCTTTCTTTCGTACTGAACAAGTGTTACTGTATTCTGCACAAAAGCGATTCTGCGAAGCAATGGGAACACTTCTGTTTCCCAGGCACAGAGAAGGTGCTAGCAGGGAATTCTCTGCCTGCTTTTCCCCAGTGCTCTGCAAGCTCTCCAGGACAACATAAAATCTGGGGCTCTGTGCTTTCTTTCGTTCTGAACAAGTGTTAATGTTTTCTGCACAAAAGCGATTCTGCGAAGCAATGTGAACACTTCTGCTTCCCAGGCACAGAGAAGGTGCTAGCAGGGAATTCTCTGCCTGCTTTTCCCCAGTACTCTGCAAGCTCTCCAGCACAACATAGAATATGGGGCTCTGTGCTTTCTTTCCTTCTGAACAAGTGTTACTGTTTTCTGCACAAAAGCGATTCTGCGAAGCAATGTGAACAGGCACAGAGAAGGTGCTAGCAGGGAATTCTCTGCCTGCCTTTCCCCAGTGCTCTGCAAGCTCTCCAGGACAACATAAAATCTGGGGCTCTGTGCTTTCTTTCGTTCTGAACAAGTGTTACTGTATTCTGCACAAAAGCGATTCTGCGAAGCAATGGGAACACTTCTGTTTCCCAGGCACAGAGAAGGTGCTAGCAGGGAATTCTCTGCCTGCTTTTCCCCAGTGCTCTGCAAGCTCTCCAGGACAACATAAAATCTGGGGCTCTGTGCTTTCTTTCGTTCTGAACAAGTGTTATTGTTTTCTGCACAAAAGCGATTCTGCGAAGCAATGTGAACACTTCTGCTTCCCAGGCACAGAGAAGGTGCTAGCAGGGAATTGTCTGCCTGCCTTTCCCCAGTGCTCTGCAAGCTCTCCAGGACAACATAAAATCTGGGGCTCTGTGCTTTCTTTCGTTCTGAACAAGTGTTATTGTTTTCTGCACAAAAGCGATTCTGCGAAGCAATGTGAACACTTCTGTTTCCCAGGCACAGAGAAGGTGCTAGCAGGGAATTCTCTGCTTGCCTTTCCCCAGTGCTCTGCAAGCTCTCCAGGACAACATAAAATCTGGGGCTCTGTGCTTTCTTTCGTTCTGAACAAGTGTTATTGTTTTCTGCACAAAAGCGATTCTGCGAAGCAATGTGAACAGGCACAGAGAAGGTGCTAGCAGGGAATTCTCTGCCTGCCTTTCCCCAGTGCTCTGCAAGCTCTCCAGGACAACATAAAATCTGGGGCTCTGTGCTTTCTTTCCTTCTGAACAAGTGTTACTGTTTTCTGCACAAAAGCGATTCTGCGAAGCAATGGGAACACTTCTGCTTCCCAGGCACAGAGAAGGTGCTAGCAGGGAATTCTCTGCCTGCTTTTCCCCAGTACTCTGCAAGCTCTCCAGCACAACATAAAATATGGGGCTCTGTGCTTTCTTTTGTTCTGAATAAGTGTTACTGTTTTCTGCACAAAAGCGATTCTGCGAAGCAATGTGAACACTTCTGTTTCCCAGGCACAGAGAAGGTGCTAGCAGGGAATTCTCTGCCTGCTTTTCCCCAGTGCTCTGCAAGCTCTCCAGGACAACATAGAATCTGGGGCTCTGTGCTTTCTTTCGTTCTGAACAAGTGTTACTGTTTTCTGCACAAAAGCGATTCTGCGAAGCAATGTGAACACTTCTGTTTCCCAGGCACAGAGAAGGTGCTAGCAGGAAATTCTCTGCCTGCCTTTCCCCAGTGCTCTGCAAGCTCTCCAGGACAACATAAAATCTGGGGCTCTGTGCTTTCTTTCGTTCTGAACAAGTGTTACTGTTTTCTGCACAAAAGCGATTCTGCGAAGCAATGTGAACACTTCTGTTTCCCAGGCACAGAGAAGGTGCTAGCAGGGAATTCTCTGCCTGCTTTTCCCCAGTGCTCTGCAAGCTCTCCAGGACAACATAAAATCTGGGGCTCTGTGCTTTCTTTCGTACTGAACAAGTGTTACTGTATTCTGCACAAAAGCGATTCTGCGAAGCAATGGGAACACTTCTGTTTCCCAGGCACAGAGAAGGTGCTAGCAGGGAATTCTCTGCCTGCTTTTCCCCAGTGCTCTGCAAGCTCTCCAGGACAACATAAAATCTGGGGCTCTGTGCTTTCTTTCGTTCTGAACAAGTGTTACTGTTTTCTGCACAAAAGCGATTCTGCGAAGCAATGTGAACACTTCTGCTTCCCAGGCACAGAGAAGGTGCTAGCAGGGAATTCTCTGCCTGCTTTTCCCCAGTACTCTGCATGCTCTCCAGCACAACATAGAATATGGGGCTCTGTGCTTTCTTTCCTTCTGAACAAGTGTTACTGTTTTCTGCACAAAAGCGATTCTGCGAAGCAATGTGAACACTTCTGTTTCCCAGGCACAGAGAAGGTGCTAGCAGGGAATTCTCTGCCTGCTTTTCCCCAGTGCTCTGCAAGCTCTCCAGGACAACATAAAATCTGGGGCTCTGTGCTTTCTTTCGTTCTGAACAAGTGTTACTGTTTTCTGCACAAAAGCGATTCTGCCAAGCAATGTGAACACTTCTGCTTCCCAGGCACAGAGAAGGTGCTAGCAGGAAATTCTCTGCCTGCCTTTCCCCAGTGCTCTGCAAGCTCTCCAGGACAACATAAAATCTGGGGCTCTGTGCTTTCTTTCGTCTGAACAAGTGTTACTGTTTTCTGCACAAAAGCGATTCTGCGAAGCAATGTGAACAGGCACAGAGAAGGTGCTAGCAGGGAATTCTCTGCCTGCCTTTCCCCAGTGCTCTGCAAGCTCTCCAGGACAACATAAAATCTGGGGCTCTGTGCTTTCTTTCGTTCTGAACAAGTGTTACTGTTTTCTGCACAAAAGCGATTCTGCGAAGCAATGTGAACACTTCTGTTTCCCAGGCACAGAGAAGGTGCTAGCAGGGAATTCTCTGCCTGCTTTTCCCCAGTATTCTGCAAGCTCTCCAGCACAACATAAAATATGGGGCTCTGTGCTTTCTTTCCTTCTGAACAAGTGTTACTGTTTTCTGCACAAAAGCGATACTGCGAAGCAATGTGAACACTTCTGTTTCCCAGGCACAGAGAAGGTGCTAGCAGGGAATTCTCTGCTTGCTTTTCCCCAGTGCTCTGCAAGCTCTCCAGGACAACATAAAATCTGGGGCTCTGTGCTTTCTTTTGTTCTGAAAAAGTGTTACTGTTGTCTGCACAAAAGCGATTCTGCGAAGCAATGTGAAGACTTCTGCTTCCCAGGCACAGAGAAGGTGCTAGCAGGGAATTCTCTGCCTGCTTTTCCCCAGTGCTCTGCAAGCTCTCCAGGACAACATAAAATCTGGGGCTCTGTGCTTTCTTTCGTTCTGAACAAGTGTTACTGTTTTCTGCACAAAAGCGATTCTGCGAAGCAATGTGAACAGGCACAGAGAAGGTGCTAGCAGGGAATTCTCTGCCTGCCTTTCCCCAGTGCTCTGCAAGCTCTCCAGGACAACATAAAATCTGGGGCTCTGTGCTTTCTTTCCTTCTGAACAAGTGTTACTGTTTTCTGCACAAAAGCGATTCTGCGAAGCAATGTGAACACTTCTGTTTCCCAGGCACAGAGAAGGTGCTAGCAGGGAATTCTCTGCCTGCTTTTCCCCAGTATTCTGCAAGCTCTCCAGCACAACATAAAATATGGGGCTCTGTGCTTTCTTTCCTTCTGAACAAGTGTTACTGTTTTCTGCACAAAAGCGATACTGCGAAGCAATGTGAACACTTCTGTTTCCCAGGCACAGAGAAGGTGCTAGCAGGGAATTCTCTGCCTGCCTTTCCCCAGTGCTCTGCAAGCTCTCCAGGACAACATAAAATCTGGGGCTCTGTGCTTTCTTTTGTTCTGAAAAAGTGTTACTGTTGTCTGCACAAAAGCGATTCTGCGAAGCAATGTGAAGACTTCTGCTTCCCAGGCACAGAGAAGGTGCTAGCAGGGAATTCTCTGCCTGCTTTTCCCCAGTGCTCTGCAAGCTCTCCAGGACAACATAAAATCTGGGGCTCTGTGCTTTCTTTCGTCTGAACAAGTGTTACTGTTTTCTGCACAAAAGCGATTCTGCGAAGCAATGTGAACACTTCTGTTTCCCAGGCACAGAGAAGGTGCTAGCAGGGAATTCTCTGCCTGCTTTTCCCCAGTACTCTGCAAGCTCTCCAGCACAACATAAAATATGGGGCTCTGTGCTTTCTTTCCTTCTGAACAAGTGTTACTGTTTTCTGCACAAAAGCGATACTGCTAAGAAATGTGAACACTTCTGCTTCCCAGGCACCGAGAACGTGCTAGCAGGGAATTCTCTGCCTACCTTTCCCCAGTGCTCTGCAAGCTCTCCAGGACAACATAAAATCTGGGGCTCTGTGCTTTCTTTCGTTCTGAACAAGTGTTACAGTTTTCTGCACAAAAGCGATTCTGCGAAGGAATGTGAACAGGCACAGAGAAGGTGCTAGCAGGGAATTCTCTGCCTGCCTTTCCCCAGTGCTCTGCAAGCTCTCCAGGACAACATAAAATCTGGGGCTCTGTGCTTTCTTTCGTTCTGAACAAGTGTTACTGTTTTCTGCACAAAAGCGATTCTGCGAAGGAATGTGAACAGGCACAGAGAAGGTGCTAGCAGGGAATTCTCTGCCTGCCTTTCCCCAGTGCTCTGCAAGCTCTCCAGGACAACATAAAATCTGGGGCTCTGTGCTTTCTTTCGTCTGAACAGGTGTTACTGTTTTCTGCACAAAAGCGATTCTGCGAAGCAATGTGAACAGGCACAGAGAAGGTGCTAGCAGTGAATTGTCTGCCTGCCTTTCCCCAGTGCTCTGCAAGCTCTCCAGGACAACATAAAATCTGGGGCTCTGTGCTTTCTTTCGTTCTGAACAAGTGTTACTGTTTTCTGCACAAAAGCGATTCTGCGAAGCAATGTGAACACGTCTGTTTCCCAGGCACAGAGAAGGTGCTAGCAGGGAATTCTCTGCCTGCTTTTCCCCAGTATTCTGCAAGCTCTCCAGCACAACATAAAATCTGGGGCTCTGTGCTTTCTTTCGTACTGAACAAGTGTTACTGTTTTCTGCACAAAAGCGATACTGCGAAGCAATGTGAACACTTCTGTTTCCCAGGCACAGAGAAGGTGCTAGCAGGGAATTCTCTGCTTGATTTTCCCCAGTGCTCTGCAAGCTCTCCAGGACAACATAAAATCTGAGGCTCTGTGCTTTCTTTTGTTCTGAAACAGTGTTACTGTTGTCTGTACAAAAGCGATTCTGCGAAGCAATGTGAAGACTTCTGCTTCCCAGGCACAGAGAAGGTGCTAGCAGGGAATTCTCTGCCTGCTTTTCCCCAGTGCTCTGCAAGCTCTCCAGGACAACATAAAATCTGGGGCTCTGTGCTTTCTTTCGTTCTGAACAAGTGTTACTGTTTTCTGCACAAAAGCGATTCTGCCAAGCAATCTGAACACTTCTGCTTCCCAGGCACAGAGAAGGTGCTAGCAGGGAATTCTCTGCCTGCTTTTCCCCAGTACTCTGCAAGCTCTCCAGCACAACATAAAATCTGGGGCTCTGTGCTTTCTTTCGTTCTGAACAAGTGTTACTGTTTTCTGCACAAAAGCGATACTGCTAAGAAATGTGAACACTTCTGCTTCCCAGGCACCGAGAACGTGCTAGCAGGGAATTCTCTGCCTGCCTTTCCCCAGTGCTCTGCAAGCTCTCCAGGACAACATAAAATCTGGGGCTCTGTGCTTTCTTTCGTTCTGAACAAGTGTTACAGTTTTCTGCACAAAAGCGATTCTGCGAAGCAATGTGAACAGGCACAGAGAAGGTGCTAGCAGGGAATTCTCTGCTTGATTTTCCCCAGTGCTCTGCAAGCTCTCCAGGACAACATAAAATCTGAGGCTCTGTGCTTTCTTTTGTTCTGAAACAGTGTTACTGTTGTCTGTACAAAAGCGATTCTGCGAAGCAATGTGAAGACTTCTGCTTCCCAGGCACAGAGAAGGTGCTAGCAGGGAATTCTCTGCCTGCTTTTCCCCAGTGCTCTGCAAGCTCTCCAGGACAACATAAAATCTGGGGCTCTGTGCTTTCTTTCGTTCTGAACAAGTGTTACTGTTTTCTGCACAAAAGCGATTCTGCCAAGCAATCTGAACACTTCTGCTTCCCAGGCACAGAGAAGGTGCTAGCAGGGAATTCTCTGCCTGCTTTTCCCCAGTACTCTGCAAGCTCTCCAGCACAACATAAAATCTGGGGCTCTGTGCTTTCTTTCGTTCTGAACAAGTGTTACTGTTTTCTGCACAAAAGCGATACTGCTAAGAAATGTGAACACTTCTGCTTCCCAGGCACCGAGAACGTGCTAGCAGGGAATTCTCTGCCTGCCTTTCCCCAGTGCTCTGCAAGCTCTCCAGGACAACATAAAATCTGGGGCTCTGTGCTTTCTTTCGTTCTGAACAAGTGTTACTGTTATCTGCACAAAAGCGATTCTGCGAAGCAATGGGAACACTTCTGTTTCCCAGGCACAGAGAAGGTGCTAGCAGGGAATTCTCTGCCTGCTTTTCCCCAGTGCTCTGTAAGCTCTCCAGGACAACATAAAATCTGGGGCTCTGTGCTTTCTTTCGTTCTGAACAAGTGTTACTGTTTTCTGCACAAAAGCGATTCTGCGAAGCAATGTGAACACTTCTGCTTCCCAGGCACAGAGAAGGTGCTAGCAGGGAATTCTCTGCCTGCCTTTCCCCAGTGCTCTGCAAGCTCTCCAGGACAACATAAAATCTGGGGCTCTGTGCTTTCTTTCGTTCTGAACAAGTGTTACTGTTTTCTGCACAAAAGCGATTCTGCGAAGCAATGGGAACACTTCTGTTTCCCAGGCACAGAGAAGGTGCTAGCAGGGAATTCTCTGCCTGCTTTTCCCCAGTACTCTGCAAGCTCTCCAGCACAACATAAAATCTGGGGCTCTGTGCTTTCTTTCGTTCTGAACAAGTGTTACTGTTTTCTGCACAAAAGCGATACTGCTAAGAAATGTGAACACTTCTGCTTCCCAGGCACCGAGAACGTGCTAGCAGGGAATTCTCTGCCTGCCTTTCCCCAGTGCTCTGCAAGCTCTCCAGGACAACATAAAATCTGGGGCTCTGTGCTTTCTTTCGTTCTGAACAAGTGTTACTGTTATCTGCACAAAAGCGATTCTGCGAAGCAATGGGAACACTTCTGTTTCCCAGGCACAGAGAAGGTGCTAGCAGGGAATTCTCTGCCTGCTTTTCCCCAGTGCTCTGTAAGCTCTCCAGGACAACATAAAATCTGGGGCTCTGTGCTTTCTTTCGTTCTGAACAAGTGTTACTGTTTTCTGCACAAAAGCGATTCTGCGAAGCAATGTGAACACTTCTGCTTCCCAGGCACAGAGAAGGTGCTAGCAGGGAATTCTCTGCCTGCCTTTCCCCAGTGCTCTGCAAGCTCTCCAGGACAACATAAAATCTGGGGCTCTGTGCTTTCTTTCGTTCTGAACAAGTGTTACTGTTTTCTGCACAAAAGCGATTCTGCGAAGCAATGGGAACACTTCTGTTTCCCAGGCACAGAGAAGGTGCTAGCAGGGAATTCTCTGCCTGCTTTTCCCCAGTGCTCTGTAAGCTCTCCAGGACAACATAAAATCTGGGGCTCTGTGCTTTCTTTCGTTCTGAACAAGTGTTACTGTTTTCTGCACAAAAGCGATTCTGCGAAGCAATGTGAAGACTTCTGCTTCCCAGGCACAGAGAAGGTGCTAGCAGGGAATTCTCTGCCTGCCTTTCCCCAGTGCTCTGCAAGCTCTCCAGGACAACATAAAATCTGGGGCTCTGTGCTTTCTTTCGTTCTGAACAAGTGTTACAGTTTTCTGCACAAAAGCGATTCTGCGAAGCAATGTGAACAGGCACAGAGAAGGTGCTAGCAGGGAATTCTCTGCCTACCTTTCCCCAGTGCTCTGCAAGCTCTCCAGGACAACATAAAATCTGGGGCTCTGTGCTTTCTTTCGTTCTGAACAAGTGTTACTGTATTCTGCACAAAAGCGATTCTGCGAAGCAATGGGAACACTTCTGTTTCCCAGGCACAGAGAAGGTGCTAGCAGGGAATTCTCTGCCTGCTTTTCCCCAGTGCTCTGCAAGCTCTCCAGGACAACATAAAATCTGGGGCTCTGTGCTTTCTTTCGTTCTGAACAAGTGTTACTGTTTTCTGCACAAAAGCGATTCTGCGAAGCAATGTGAACAGGCACAGAGAAGGTGCTAGCAGGGAATTCTCTGCCTGCCTTTCCCCAGTGCTCTGCAAGCTCTCCAGGACAACATAAAATCTGGGGCTCTGTGCTTTCTTTCGTTCTGAACAAGTGTTACTGTTTTCTGCACAAAAGCGATTCTGCGAAGCAATGTGAACACTTCTGTTTCCCAGGCACAGAGAAGGTGCTAGCAGGGAATTCTCTGCCTGCTTTTCCCCAGTGCTCTGCAAGCTCTCCAGCACAACATAAAATATGGGGCTCTGTGCTTTCTTTCCTTCTGAACAAGTGTTACTGTTTTCTGCACAAAAGCGATACTGCTAAGAAATGTTAACCCTTCTGTTTCCCAGGCACAGAAAAGGTGCTAGCAGGGAATTCTCTGCCTGCTTTTCCCCAGTGCTCTGCAAGCTCTCCAGGACAACATAAAATCTGGGGCTCTGTGCTTTCTTTCCTTCTGAACAAGTGTTACTGTTTTCTGCACAAAAGCGATTCTGCGAAGCAATGGGAACACTTCTCTTTCCCAGGCACAGGGAAGGTGCTAGCAGGGAATTCTCTGCCTGCCTTTCCCCAGTGCTCTGCAAGCTCTCCAGGACAACATAAAATCTGGGGCTCTGTGCTTTCTTTCGTTCTGAACAAGTGTTACTGTTTTCTGCACAAAAGCGATTCTGCGAAGCAATGTGAACACTTCTGTTTCCCAGGCACAGAGAAGGTGCTAGCAGGGAATTCTCTGCCTGCTTTTCCCCAGTGCTCTGTAAGCTCTCCAGGACAACATAAAATCTGGGGCTCTGTGCTTTCTTTCGTTCTGAACAAGTGTTACTGTTTTCTGCACAAAAGCGATTCTGCAAAGCAATGTGAACACTTCTGCTTCCCAGGCACAGAGAAGGTGCTAGCAGGGAATTCTCTGCCTGCCTTTCCCCAGTGCTCTGCAAGCTCTCCAGGACAACAGCAAATCTGGGGCTCTGTGCTTTCTTTCGTTCTGAACAAGTGTTACTGTTTTCTGCACAAAAGCGATTCTGCGAAGCAATGTGAAGACTTCTGCTTCCCAGGCACAGAGAAGGTGCTAGCAGGGAATTCTCTGCCTGCCTTTCCCCAGTGCTCTGCAAGCTCTCCAGGACAACATAAAATCTGGGGCTCTGTGCTTTCTTTCCTTCTGAACAAGTGTTACTGTTTTCTGCACAAAAGCGATTCTGCGAAGCAATGTGAACAGGCACAGAGAAGGTGCTAGCAGGGAATTCTCTGCCTGCCTTTCCCCAGTGCTCTGCAAGCTCTCCAGGACAACATAAAATCTGGGGCTCTGTGCTTTCTTTCGTTCTGAACAAGTGTTACTGTATTCTGCACAAAAGCGATTCTGCGAAGCAATGTGAACACTTCTGCTTCCCAGGCACAGAGAAGGTGCTAGCAGGGAATTCTCTGCCTGCCTTTCCCCAGTGCTCTGCAAGCTCTCCAGGACAACATAAAATCTGGGGCTCTGTGCTTTCTTTCCTTCTGAACAAGTGTTACTGTTTTCTGCACAAAAGCGATACTGCTAAGAAATGTTAACCCTTCTGTTTCCCAGGCACAGAGAAGGTGCTAGCAGGGAATTCTCTGCCTGCTTTTCCCCAGTGCTCTGCAAGCTCTCCAGGACAACATAAAATCTGGGGCTCTGTGCTTTCTTTTGTTCTGAAAAAGTGTTACTGTTATCTGCACAAAAGCGATTCTGCCAAGCAATGTGAACACTTCTGCTTCCCAGGCACAGAGAAGGTGCTAGCAGGGAATTCTCTGCCTGCTTTTCCCCAGTGCTCTGCAAGCTCTCCAGGACAACATAAAATCTGGGGCTCTGTGCTTTCTTTCCTTCTGAACAAGTGTTACTGTTTTCTGCACAAAAGCGATTCTGCGAAGCAATGGGAACACTTCTCTTTCCCAGGCACAGGGAAGGTGCTAGCAGGGAATTCTCTGCCTGCCTTTCCCCAGTGCTCTGCAAGCTCTCCAGGACAACAGCAAATCTGGGGCTCTGTGCTTTCTTTCGTTCTGAACAAGTGTTACTGTTTTCTGCACAAAAGCGATTCTGCGAAGCAATGTGAACACTTCTGCTTCCCAGGCACAGAGAAGGTGCTAGCAGGGAATTCTCTGCCTGCCTTTCCCCAGTGCTCTGCAAGCTCTCCAGGACAACATAAAATCTGGGGCTCTGTGCTTTCTTTCGTTCTGAACAAGTGTTACTGTTTTCTGCACAAAAGCGATTCTGCGAAGCAATGTGAACACTTCTGTTTCCCAGGCACAGAGAAGGTGCTAGCAGGGAATTCTCTGCCTGCTTTTCCCCAGTGCTCTGCAAGCTCTCCAGGACAACATAAAATCTGGGGCTCTGTGCTTTCTTTCGTTCTGAACAAGTGTTACTGTTTTCTGCACAAAAGCGATTCTGCGAAGCAATGTGAACACTTCTGTTTCCCAGGCACAGAGAAGGTGCTAGCAGGGAATTCTCTGCCTGCTTTTCCCCAGTGCTCTGCAAGCTCTCCAGGACAACATAAAATCTGGGGCTCTGTGCTTTCTTTCGTACTGAACAAGTGTTACTGTTTTCTGCACAAGAGCGATACTGCGAAGCAATGTGAACACTTCTGCTTCCCAGGCACAGAGAAGGTGCTAGCAGGAAATTCTCTGCCTGCCTTTCCCCAGTGCTCTGCAAGCTCTCCAGGACAACATAGAATCTGGGGCTCTGTGCTTTCTTTTGTTCTGAACAAGTGTTACTGTTTTCTGCACAAAAGCGATTCTGCGAAGCAATGTGAAGACTTCTGCTTCCCAGGCACAGAGAAGGTGCTAGCAGGGAATTCTCTGCCTGCCTTTCCCCAGTGCTCTGCAAGCTCTCCAGGACAACATAAAATCTGGGGCTCTGTGCTTTCTTTCGTTCTGAACAAGTGTTACTGTTTTCTGCACAAAAGCGATTCTGCGAAGCAATGTGAACAGGCACAGAGAAGGTGCTAGCAGGGAATTCTCTGCCTGCCTTTCCCCAGTGCTCTGCAAGCTCTCCAGGACAACATAAAATCTGGGGCTCTGTGCTTTCTTTCGTTCTGAACAAGTGTTACTGTATTCTGCACAAAAGCGATTCTGCGAAGCAATGGGAACACTTCTGTTTCCCAGGCACAGAGAAGGTGCTAGCAGGGAATTCTCTGCCTGCTTTTCCCCAGTGCTCTGCAAGCTCTCCAGGACAACATAAAATCTGGGGCTCTGTGCTTTCTTTCATTCTGAACAAGTGTTATTGTTTTCTGCACAAAAGGGATTCTGCGAAGCAATGTGAAGACTTCTGTTTCCCAGGCACAGAGAAGGTGCTAGCAGGGAATTCTCTGCCTGCTTTTCCCCAGTACTCTGCAAGCTCTCCAGCACAACATAAAATATGGGGCTCTGTGCTTTCTTTCCTTCTGAATAAGTGTTACTGTTTTCTGCACAAAAGCGATTCTGCGAAGCAATGTGAACACTTCTGTTTCCCAGGCACAGAGAAGGTGCTAGCAGGGAATTCTCTGCCTGCTTTTCCCCAGTGCTCTGCAAGCTCTCCAGGACAACATAGAATCTGGGGCTCTGTGCTTTCTTTCGTTCTGAACAAGTGTTACTGTTTTCTGCACAAAAGCGATTCTGCGAAGCAATGTGAACACTTCTGTTTCCCAGGCACAGATAAGGTGCTAGCAGGAAATTCTCTGCCTGCCTTTCCCCAGTGCTCTGCAAGCTCTCCAGGACAACATAAAATCTGGGGCTCTGTGCTTTCTTTCGTTCTGAACAAGTGTTACTGTTTTCTGCACAAAAGCGATTCTGCGAAGCAATGTGAACACTTCTGTTTCCCAGGCACAGAGAAGGTGCTAGCAGGGAATTCTCTGCCTGCTTTTCCCCAGTGCTCTGCAAGCTCTCCAGGACAACATAAAATCTGGGGCTCTGTGCTTTCTTTCGTACTGAACAAGTGTTACTGTATTCTGCACAAAAGCGATTCTGCGAAGCAATGGGAACACTTCTGTTTCCCAGGCACAGAGAAGGTGCTAGCAGGGAATTCTCTGCCTGCTTTTCCCCAGTGCTCTGCAAGCTCTCCATGACAACATAAAATCTGGGGCTCTGTGCTTTCTTTCGTTCTGAACAAGTGTTATTGTTTTCTGCACAAAAGCGATTCTGCGAAGCAATGTGAAGACTTCTGCTTCCCAGGCACAGAGAAGGTGCTAGCAGGGAATTGTCTGCCTGCCTTTCCCCAGTGCTCTGCAAGCTCTCCAGGACAACATAAAATCTGGGGCTCTGTGCTTTCTTTCGTTCTGAACAAGTGTTATTGTTTTCTGCACAAAAGCGATTCTGCGAAGCAATGTGAACACTTCTGTTTCCCAGGCACAGAGAAGGTGCTAGCAGGGAATTCTCTGCCTGCTTTTCCCCAGTGCTCTGCAAGCTCTCCAGGACAACATAAAATCTGGGGCTCTGTGCTTTCTTTCGTTCTGAACAAGTGTTACTGTTTTCTGCACAAAAGCGATTCTGCGAAGCAATGTGAACACTTCTGCTTCCCAGGCACAGAGAAGGTGCTAGCAGGGAATTCTCTGCCTGCTTTTCCCCAGTACTCTGCAAGCTCTCCAGCACAACATAAAATATGGGGCTCTGTGCTTTCTTTCCTTCTGAACAAGTGTTACTGTTTTCTGCACAAAAGCGATTCTGCGAAGCAATGTGAACACTTCTGTTTCCCAGGCACAGAGAAGGTGCTAGCAGGGAATTCTCTGCCTGCTTTTCCCCAGTGCTCTGCAAGCTCTCCAGGACAACATAGAATCTGGGGCTCTGTGCTTTCTTTCGTTCTGAACAAGTGTTACTGTTTTCTGCACAAAAGCGATTCTGCCAAGCAATGTGAACACTTCTGCTTCCCAGGCACAGAGAAGGTGCTAGCAGGAAATTCTCTGCCTGCCTTTCCCCAGTGCTCTGCAAGCTCTCCAGGACAACATAAAATCTGGGGCTCTGTGCTTTCTTTCGTCTGAACAAGTGTTACTGTTTTCTGCACAAAAGCGATTCTGCGAAGCAATGTGAACAGGCACAGAGAAGGTGCTAGCAGGGAATTCTCTGCCTGCCTTTCCCCAGTGCTCTGCAAGCTCTCCAGGACAACATAAAATCTGGGGCTCTGTGCTTTCTTTCGTTCTGAACAAGTGTTACTGTTTTCTGCACAAAAGCGATTCTGCGAAGCAATGTGATCACTTCTGCTTCCCAGGCACAGAGAAGGTGCTAGCAGGGAATTCTCTGCCTGCTTTTCCCCAGTATTCTGCAAGCTCTCCAGCACAACATAAAATCTGGGGCTCTGTGCTTTCTTTCGTTCTGAACAAGTGTTACTGTTTTCTGCACAAAAGCGATACTGCGAAGCAATGTGAACACTTCTGTTTCCCAGGCACAGAGAAGGTGCTAGCAGGGAATTCTCTGCTTGCTTTTCCCCAGTGCTCTGCAAGCTCTCCAGGACAACATAAAATCTGGGGCTCTGTGCTTTCTTTTGTTCTGAACAAGTGTTACTGTTTTCTGCACAAAAGCGATTCTGCGAAGCAATGTGAACAGGCACAGAGAAGGTGCTAGCAGGGAATTCTCTGCCTGCCTTTCCCCAGTGCTCTGCAAGCTCTCCAGGACAACATAAAATCTGGGGCTCTGTGCTTTCTTTCGTTCTGAACAAGTGTTACTGTTTTCTGCACAAAAGCGATTCTGCGAAGCAATGGGAACACTTCTGTTTCCCAGGCACAGAGAAGGTGCTAGCAGGGAATTCTCTGCCTGCTTTTCCCCAGTATTCTGCAAGCTCTCCAGCACAACATAAAATATGGGCTCTGTGCTTTCTTTCCTTCTGAACAAGTGTTACTGTTTTCTGCACAAAAGCGATACTGCGAAGCAATGTGAACACTTCTGTTTCCCAGGCACAGAGAAGGTGCTAGCAGGGAATTCTCTGCCTGCCTTTCCCCAGTGCTCTGCAAGCTCTCCAGGACAACATAAAATCTGGGGCTCTGTGCTTTCTTTTGTTCTGAAAAAGTGTTACTGTTGTCTGCACAAAAGCGATTCTGCGAAGCAATGTGAAGACTTCTGCCTCCCAGGCACAGAGAAGGTGCTAGCAGGGAATTCTCTGCCTGCTTTTCCCCAGTGCTCTGCAAGCTCTCCAGGACAACATAAAATCTGGGGCTCTGTGCTTTCTTTCGTTCTGAACAAGTGTTACTGTTTTCTGCACAAAAGCGATTCTGCGAAGCAATGGGAACACTTCTGTTTCCCAGGCACAGAGAAGGTGCTAGCAGGGAATTCTCTGCCTGCTTTTCCCCAGTACTCTGCAAGCTCTCCAGCACAACATAAAATATGGGGCTCTGTGCTTTCTTTCCTTCTGAACAAGTGTTACTGTTTTCTGCACAAAAGCGATACTGCTAAGAAATGTGAACACTTCTGCTTCCCAGGCACCGAGAACGTGCTAGCAGGGAATTCTCTGCCTGCCTTTCCCCAGTGCTCTGCAAGCTCTCCAGGACAACATAAAATCTGGGGCTCTGTGCTTTCTTTCGTTCTGAACAAGTGTTACAGTTTTCTGCACAAAAGCGATTCTGCGAAGGAATGTGAACAGGCACAGAGAAGGTGCTAGCAGGGAATTCTCTGCCTGCCTTTCCCCAGTGCTCTGCAAGCTCTCCAGGACAACATAAAATCTGGGGCTCTGTGCTTTCTTTCGTTCTGAACAAGTGTTACTGTTTTCTGCACAAAAGCGATTCTGCAAAGGAAAGTGAACAGGCACAGAGAAGGTGCTAGCAGGGAATTCTCTGCCTGCCTTTCCCCAGTGCTCTGCAAGCTCTCCAGGACAACATAAAATCTGGGTCTCTGTGCTTTCTTTCGTCTGAACAGGTGTTACTGTTTTCTGCACAAAAGCGATTCTGCGAAGCAATGTGAACAGGCACAGAGAAGGTGCTAGCAGTGAATTCTCTGCCTGCCTTTCCCCAGTGCTCTGCAAGCTCTCCAGGACAACATAAAATCTGGGGCTCTGTGCTTTCTTTCGTCTGAACAAGTGTTACTGTTTTCTGCACAAAAGCGATTCTGCGAAGCAATGTGAACACGTCTGTTTCCCAGGCACAGAGAAGGTGCTAGCAGGGAAGTCTCTGCCTGCTTTTCCCCAGTACTCTGCAAGCTCTCCAGCACAACATAAAATCTGGGGCTCTGTGCTTTCTTTCGTACTGAACAAGTGTTACTGTTTTCTGCACAAAAGCGATACTGCGAAGCAATGTGAACACTTCTGTTTCCCAGGCACAGAGAAGGTGCTAGCAGGGAATTCTCTGCTTGCTTTTCCCCAGTGCTCTGCAAGCTCTCCAGGACAACATAAAATCTGAGGCTCTGTGCTTTCTTTTGTTCTGAAAAAGTGTTACTGTTGTCTGCACAAAAGCGATTCTGCGAAGCAATGTGAAGACTTCTGCTTCCCAGGCACAGAGAAGGTGCTAGCAGGGAATTCTCTGCCTGCTTTTCCCCAGTGCTCTGCAAGCTCTCCAGGACAACATAAAATCTGGGGCTCTGTGCTTTCTTTCGTTCTGAACAAGTGTTACTGTTTTCTGCACAAAAGCGATTCTGCCAAGCAATCTGAACACTTCTGCTTCCCAGGCACAGAGAAGGTGCTAGCAGGGAATTCTCTGCCTGCCTTTCCCCAGTGCTCTGCAAGCTCTCCAGCACAACATAAAATCTGGGGCTCTGTGCTTTCTTTCCTTCTGAACAAGTGTTACTGTTTTCTGCACAAAAGCGATTCTGCGAAGCAATGTGAACACTTCTGTTTCCCAGGCACAGAGAAGGTGCTAGCAGGGAATTCTCTGCCTGCCTTTCCCCAGTGCTCTGCAAGCTCTCCAGGACAACATAAAATCTGGGGCTCTGTGCTTTCTTTCGTTCTGAACAGGTATTATTGTTTTCTGCACAAAAGCGATTCTGCGAAGCAATGTGAACACTTCTGCTTCCCAAGCACAGAGAAGGTGCTAGCAGGGAATTCTCTGCCTGCTTTTCCCCAGTGCTCTGCAAGCTCTCCAGGACAACATAAAATCTGGGGCTCTGTGCTTTCTTTCGTTCTGAACAAGTGTTACTGTTTTCTGCACAAAAGCGATTCTGCGAAGCAATGGGAACACTTCTGTTTCCCAGGCACAGAGAAGGTGCTAGCAGGGAATTCTCTGCCTGCCTTTCCCCAGTGCTCTGCAAGCTCTCCAGCACAACATAAAATCTGGGGCTCTGTGCTTTCTTTCCTTCTGAACAAGTGTTACTGTTTTCTGCACAAAAGCGATTCTGCGAAGCAATGTGAACACTTCTGTTTCCCAGGCACAGAGAAGGTGCTAGCAGGGAATTCTCTGCCTGCCTTTCCCCAGTGCTCTGCAAGCTCTCCAGGACAACATAAAATCTGGGGCTCTGTGCTTTCTTTCGTTCTGAACAGGTATTATTGTTTTCTGCACAAAAGCGATTCTGCGAAGCAATGTGAACACTTCTGCTTCCCAAGCACAGAGAAGGTGCTAGCAGGGAATTCTCTGCCTGCTTTTCCCCAGTGCTCTGCAAGCTCTCCAGGACAACATAAAATCTGGGGCTCTGTGCTTTCTTTCGTTCTGAACAAGTGTTACTGTTTTCTGCACAAAAGCGATTCTGCGAAGCAATGGGAACACTTCTGTTTCCCAGGCACAGAGAAGGTGCTAGCAGGGAATTCTCTGCCTGCTTTTCCCCAGTGCTCTGCAAGCTCTCCAGGACAACATAAAATCTGGGGCTCTGTGCTTTCTTTCGTTCTGAACAAGTGTTACTGTTTTCTGCACAAAAGCGATTCTGCGAAGCAATGTGAACACTTCTGTTTCCCAGGCACAGAGAAGGTGCTAGCAGGGAATTCTCTGCCTGCTTTTCCCCAGTGCTCTGCAAGCTCTCCAGGACAACATAAAATCTGGGGCTCTGTGCTTTCTTTCGTACTGAACAAGTGTTACTGTTTTCTGCACAAAAGCGATTCTGCGAAGCAATGTGAAGACTTCTGCTTCCCAGGCACAGAGAAGGTGCTAGCAGGAAATTCTCTGCCTGCCTTTCCCCAGTGCTCTGCAAGCTCTCCAGGACAACATAGAATCTGGGGCTCTGTGCTTTCTTTTGTTCTGAACAAGTGTTACTGTTTTCTGCACAAAAGCGATTCTGCGAAGCAATGTGAAGACTTCTGCTTCCCAGGCACAGAGACGGTGCTAGCAGGGAATTCTCTGCCTGCCTTTCCCCAGTGCTCTGCAAGCTCTCCAGGACAACATAAAATCTGGGGCTCTGTGCTTTCTTTCCTTCTGAACAAGTGTTACTGTTTTCTGCACAAAAGCGATTCTGCGAAGCAATGTGAACACTTCTGTTTCCCAGGCACAGAGAAGGTGCTAGCAGGGAATTCTCTGCCTGCTTTTCCCCAGTACTCTGCAAGCTCTCCAGCACAACATAAAATATGGGGCTCTGTGCTTTCTTTCCTTCTGAAAAGTGTTACTGTTTTCTGCACAAAAGCGATTCTGCGAAGCAATGTGAACACTTCTGTTTCCCAGGCACAGAGAAGGTGCTAGCAGGGAATTCTCTGCCTGCTTTTCCCCAGTGCTCTGCAAGCTCTCCAGGACAACATAGAATCTGGGGCTCTGTGCTTTCTTTCGTTCTGAACAAGTGTTACTGTTTTCTGCACAAAAGCGATTCTGCGAAGCAATGTGAACACTTCTGTTTCCCAGGCACAGATAAGGTGCTAGCAGGAAATTCTCTGCCTGCCTTTCCCCAGTGCTCTGCAAGCTCTCCAGGACAACATAAAATCTGGGGCTCTGTGCTTTCTTTCGTTCTGAACAAGTGTTACTGTTTTCTGCACAAAAGCGATTCTGCGAAGCAATGTGAACACTTCTGTTTCCCAGGCACAGAGAAGGTGCTAGCAGGGAATTCTCTGCCTGCTTTTCCCCAGTGCTCTGCAAGCTCTCCAGGACAACATAAAATCTGGGGCTCTGTGCTTTCTTTCGTTCTGAACAAGTGTTATTGTTTTCTGCACAAAAGCGATTCTGCGAAGCAATGTGAACACTTCTGCTTCCCAGGCACAGAGAAGGTGCTAGCAGGGAATTCTCTGCCTGCTTTTCCCCAGTACTCTGCAAGCTCTCCAGCACAACATAAAATATGGGGCTCTGTGCTTTCTTTCCTTCTGAACAAGTGTTACTGTTTTCTGCACAAAAGCGATTCTGCGAAGCAATGTGAACACTTCTGTTTCCCAGGCACAGAGAAGGTGCTAGCAGGGAATTCTCTGCCTGCTTTTCCCCAGTGCTCTGCAAGCTCTCCAGGACAACATAGAATCTGGGGCTCTGTGCTTTCTTTCGTTCTGAACAAGTGTTACTGTTTTCTGCACAAAAGCGATTCTGCCAAGCAATGTGAACACTTCTGCTTCCCAGGCACAGAGAAGGTGCTAGCAGGAAATTCTCTGCCTGCCTTTCCCCAGTGCTCTGCAAGCTCTCCAGGACAACATAAAATCTGGGGCTCTGTGCTTTCTTTCGTCTGAACAAGTGTTACTGTTTTCTGCACAAAAGCGATTCTGCGAAGCAATGTGAACAGGCACAGAGAAGGTGCTAGCAGGGAATTCTCTGCCTGCCTTTCCCCAGTGCTCTGCAAGCTCTCCAGGACAACATAAAATCTGGGGCTCTGTGCTTTCTTTCGTTCTGAACAAGTGTTACTGTTTTCTGCACAAAAGCGATTCTGCGAAGCAATGTGATCACTTCTGCTTCCCAGGCACAGAGAAGGTGCTAGCAGGGAATTCTCTGCCTGCTTTTCCCCAGTATTCTGCAAGCTCTCCAGCACAACATAAAATATGGGGCTCTGTGCTTTCTTTCCTTCTGAACAAGTGTTACTGTTTTCTGCACAAAAGCGATACTGCGAAGCAATGTGAACACTTCTGTTTCCCAGGCACAGAGAAGGTGCTAGCAGGGAATTCTCTGCTTGCTTTTCCCCAGTGCTCTGCAAGCTCTCCAGGACAACATAAAATCTGGGGCTCTGTGCTTTCTTTTGTTCTGAAAAAGTGTTACTGTTGTCTGCACAAAAGCGATTCTGCGAAGCAATGTGAAGACTTCTGCTTCCCAGGCACAGAGAAGGTGCTAGCAGGGAATTCTCTGCCTGCTTTTCCCCAGTGCTCTGCAAGCTCTCCAGGACAACATAAAATCTGGGGCTCTGTGCTTTCTTTCGTTCTGAACAAGTGTTACTGTTTTCTGCACAAAAGCGATTCTGCGAAGCAATGTGAACAGGCACAGAGAAGGTGCTAGCAGGGAATTCTCTGCCTGCCTTTCCCCAGTGCTCTGCAAGCTCTCCAGGACAACATAAAATCTGGGGCTCTGTGCTTTCTTTCGTTCTGAACAAGTGTTACTGTTTTCTGCACAAAAGCGATTCTGCGAAGCAATGTGAACACTTCTGTTTCCCAGGCACAGAGAAGGTGCTAGCAGGGAATTCTCTGCCTGCTTTTCCCCAGTATTCTGCAAGCTCTCCAGCACAACATAAAATATGGGCTCTGTGCTTTCTTTCCTTCTGAACAAGTGTTACTGTTTTCTGCACAAAAGCGATACTGCGAAGCAATGTGAACACTTCTGTTTCCCAGGCACAGAGAAGGTGCTAGCAGGGAATTCTCTGCCTGCCTTTCCCCAGTGCTCTGCAAGCTCTCCAGGACAACATAAAATCTGGGGCTCTGTGCTTTCTTTTGTTCTGAAAAAGTGTTACTGTTGTCTGCACAAAAGCGATTCTGCGAAGCAATGTGAAGACTTCTGCTTCCCAGGCACAGAGAAGGTGCTAGCAGGGAATTCTCTGCCTGCTTTTCCCCAGTGCTCTGCAAGCTCTCCAGGACAACATAAAATCTGGGGCTCTGTGCTTTCTTTCGTTCTGAACAAGTGTTACTGTTTTCTGCACAAAAGCGATTCTGCGAAGCAATGGGAACACTTCTGTTTCCCAGGCACAGAGAAGGTGCTAGCAGGGAATTCTCTGCCTGCTTTTCCCCAGTACTCTGCAAGCTCTCCAGCACAACATAAAATATGGGGCTCTGTGCTTTCTTTCCTTCTGAACAAGTGTTACTGTTTTCTGCACAAAAGCGATACTGCTAAGAAATGTGAACACTTCTGCTTCCCAGGCACCGAGAACGTGCTAGCAGGGAATTCTCTGCCTGCCTTTCCCCAGTGCTCTGCAAGCTCTCCAGGACAACATAAAATCTGGGGCTCTGTGCTTTCTTTCGTTCTGAACAAGTGTTACAGTTTTCTGCACAAAAGCGATTCTGCGAAGGAATGTGAACAGGCACAGAGAAGGTGCTAGCAGGGAATTCTCTGCCTGCCTTTCCCCAGTGCTCTGCAAGCTCTCCAGGACAACATAAAATCTGGGGCTCTGTGCTTTCTTTCGTTCTGAACAAGTGTTACTGTTTTCTGCACAAAAGCGATTCTGCAAAGGAAAGTGAACAGGCACAGAGAAGGTGCTAGCAGGGAATTCTCTGCCTGCCTTTCCCCAGTGCTCTGCAAGCTCTCCAGGACAACATAAAATCTGGGGCTCTGTGCTTTCTTTCGTCTGAACAAGTGTTACTGTTTTCTGCACAAAAGCGATTCTGCGAAGCAATGTGAACAGGCACAGAGAAGGTGCTAGCAGTGAATTCTCTGCCTGCCTTTCCCCAGTGCTCTGCAAGCTCTCCAGGACAACATAAAATCTGGGGCTCTGTGCTTTCTTTCGTCTGAACAAGTGTTACTGTTTTCTGCACAAAAGCGATTCTGCGAAGCAATGTGAACACGTCTGTTTCCCAGGCACAGAGAAGGTGCTAGCAGGGAAGTCTCTGCCTGCTTTTCCCCAGTACTCTGCAAGCTCTCCAGCACAACATAAAATCTGGGGCTCTGTGCTTTCTTTCGTACTGAACAAGTGTTACTGTTTTCTGCACAAAAGCGATACTGCGAAGCAATGTGAACACTTCTGTTTCCCAGGCACAGAGAAGGTGCTAGCAGGGAATTCTCTGCTTGCTTTTCCCCAGTGCTCTGCAAGCTCTCCAGGACAACATAAAATCTGAGGCTCTGTGCTTTCTTTTGTTCTGAAAAAGTGTTACTGTTGTCTGCACAAAAGCGATTCTGCGAAGCAATGTGAAGACTTCTGCTTCCCAGGCACAGAGAAGGTGCTAGCAGGGAATTCTCTGCCTGCTTTTCCCCAGTGCTCTGCAAGCTCTCCAGGACAACATAAAATCTGGGGCTCTGTGCTTTCTTTCGTTCTGAACAAGTGTTACTGTTTTCTGCACAAAAGCGATTCTGCCAAGCAATCTGAACACTTCTGCTTCCCAGGCACAGAGAAGGTGCTAGCAGGGAATTCTCTGCCTGCCTTTCCCCAGTGCTCTGCAAGCTCTCCAGCACAACATAAAATCTGGGGCTCTGTGCTTTCTTTCCTTCTGAACAAGTGTTACTGTTTTCTGCACAAAAGCGATTCTGCGAAGCAGTGTGAACACTTCTGTTTCCCAGGCACAGAGAAGGTGCTAGCAGGGAATTCTCTGCCTGCCTTTCCCCAGTGCTCTGCAAGCTCTCCAGGACAACATAAAATCTGGGGCTCTGTGCTTTCTTTCGTTCTGAACAGGTATTATTGTTTTCTGCACAAAAGCGATTCTGCGAAGCAATGTGAACACTTCTGCTTCCCAAGCACAGAGAAGGTGCTAGCAGGGAATTCTCTGCCTGCTTTTCCCCAGTGCTCTGCAAGCTCTCCAGGACAACATAAAATCTGGGGCTCTGTGCTTTCTTTCGTTCTGAACAAGTGTTACTGTTTTCTGCACAAAAGCGATTCTGCGAAGCAATGGGAACACTTCTGTTTCCCAGGCACAGACAACGTGCTAGCAGGGAATTCTCTGCCTGCTTTTCCCCAGTGCTCTGCAAGCTCTCCAGGACAACATAAAATCTGGGGCTCTGTGCTTTCTTTCGTTCTGAGCAAGTGTTACTGTTTTCTGCACAAAAGCGATTCTGCGAAGCAATGTGAAGACTTCTGCTTCCCAGGCACAGAGAAGGTGCTAGCAGGGAATTCTCTGCCTGCCTTTCCCCAGTGCTCTGCAAGCTCTCCAGGACAACATAAAATCTGGGGCTCTGTGCTTTCTTTCGTCTGAACAAGTGTTACTGTTTTCTGCACAAAAGCGATTCTGCGAAGCAATGTGAACACTTCTGTTTCCCAGGCACAGAGAAGGTGCTAGCAGGGAATTCTCTGCCTGCTTTTCCCCAGTGCTCTGCAAGCTCTCCAGGACAACATAAAATCTGGGGCTCTGTGCTTTCTTTTGTTCTGAACAAGTGTTACTGTTATCTGCACAAAAGCGATTCTGCGAAGCAATGTGAACACTTCTGCTTCCCAGGCACAGAGAAGGTGCTAGCAGGGAATTGTCTGCCTGCCTTTCCCCAGTGCTCTGCAAGCTCTCCAGGACAACATAAAATCTGGGGCTCTGTGCTTTCTTTCGTTCTGAACAAGTGTTATTGTTTTCTGCACAAAAGCGATTCTGCGAAGCAATGTGAACAGGCACAGAGAAGGTGCTAGCAGGGAATTCTCTGCCTGCCTTTCCCCAGTGCTCTGCAAGCTCTCCAGGACAACATAAAATCTGGGGCTCTGTGCTTTCTTTCCTTCTGAACAAGTGTTACTGTTTTCTGCACAAAAGCGATTCTGCGAAGCAATGTGAACACTTCTGTTTCCCAGGCACAGAGAAGGTGCTAGCAGGGAATTCTCTGCCTGCTTTTCCCCAGTACTCTGCAAGCTCTCCAGGACAACATAAAATCTGGGGCTCTGTGCTTTCTTTCCTTCTGAATAAGTGTTACTGTTTTCTGCACAAAAGCGATTCTGCGAAGCAATGTGAACACTTCTGTTTCCCAGGCACAGAGAAGGTGCTAGCAGGGAATTCTCTGCCTGCTTTTCCCCAGTGCTCTGCAAGCTCTCCAGGACAACATAGAATCTGGGGCTCTGTGCTTTCTTTCGTTCTGAACAAGTGTTACTGTTTTCTGCACAAAAGCGATTCTGCGAAGCAATGTGAACACTTCTGTTTCCCAGGCACAGAGAAGGTGCTAGCAGGAAATTCTCTGCCTGCCTTTCCCCAGTGCTCTGCAAGCTCTCCAGGACAACATAAAATCTGGGGCTCTGTGCTTTCTTTCGTTCTGAACAAGTGTTACTGTTTTCTGCACAAAAGCGGTTCTGCGAAGCAATGTGAACACTTCTGTTTCCCAGGCACAGAGAAGGTGCTAGCAGGGAATTCTCTGCCTGCTTTTCCCCAGTGCTCTGCAAGCTCTCCAGGACAACATAAAATCTGGGGCTCTGTGCTTTCTTTCGTACTGAACAAGTGTTACTGTATTCTGCACAAAAGCGATTCTGCGAAGCAATGGGAACACTTCTGTTTCCCAGGCACAGAGAAGGTGCTAGCAGGGAATTCTCTGCCTGCTTTTCCCCAGTGCTCTGCAAGCTCTCCATGACAACATAAAATCTGGGGCTCTGTGCTTTCTTTCGTTCTGAACAAGTGTTATTGTTTTCTGCAAAAAAGCGATTCTGCGAAGCAATGTGAACACTTCTGTTTCCCAGGCACAGAGAAGGTGCTAGCAGGGAATTCTCTGCCTGCTTTTCCCCAGTGCTCTGCAAGCTCTCCAGGACAACATAAAATCTGGGGCTCTGTGCTTTCTTTCGTTCTGAACAAGTGTTACTGTTTTCTGCACAAAAGCGATTCTGCGAAGCAATGTGAACACTTCTGCTTCCCAGGCACAGAGAAGGTGCTAGCAGGGAATTCTCTGCCTGCTTTTCCCCAGTACTCTGCAAGCTCTCCAGCACAACATAAAATATGGGGCTCTGTGCTTTCTTTCGTTCTGAACAAGTGTTACTGTTTTCTGCACAAAAGCGATTCTGCCAAGCAATGTGAACACTTCTGCTTCCCAGGCACAGAGAAGGTGCTAGCAGGAAATTGTCTGCCTGCCTTTCCCCAGTGCTCTGCAAGCTCTCCAGGACAACATAAAATCTGGGGCTCTGTGCTTTCTTTCGTCTGAACAAGTGTTACTGTTTTCTGCACAAAAGCGATTCTGCGAAGCAATGTGAACAGGCACAGAGAAGGTGCTAGCAGGGAATTCTCTGCCTGCCTTTCCCCAGTGCTCTGCAAGCTCTCCAGGACAACATAAAATCTGGGGCTCTGTGCTTTCTTTCGTTCTGAACAAGTGTTACTGTTTTCTGCACAAAAGCGATTCTGCGAAGCAATGTGAACAGGCACAGAGAAGGTGCTAGCAGGGAATTCTCTGCCTGCCTTTCCCCAGTGCTCTGCAAGCTCTCCAGGACAACATAAAATCTGGGGCTCTGTGCTTTCTTTCCTTCTGAACAAGTGTTACTGTTTTCTGCACAAAAGCGATTCTGCGAAGCAATGTGAACACTTCTGCTTCCCAGGCACAGAGAAGGTGCTAGCAGGGAATTCTCTGCCTGCTTTTCCCCAGTATTCTGCAAGCTCTCCAGCACAACATAAAATATGGGGCTCTGTGCTTTCTTTCCTTCTGAACAAGTGTTACTGTTTTCTGCACAAAAGCGATACTGCGAAGCAATGTGAACACTTCTGTTTCCCAGGCACAGAGAAGGTGCTAGCAGGGAATTCTCTGCCTGCCTTTCCCCAGTGCTCTGCAAGCTCTCCAGGACAACATAAAATCTGGGGCTCTGTGCTTTCTTTTGTTCTGAAAAAGTGTTACTGTTGTCTGCACAAAAGCGATTCTGCGAAGCAATGTGAAGACTTCTGCTTCCCAGGCACAGAGAAGGTGCTAGCAGGGAATTCTCTGCCTGCTTTTCCCCAGTGCTCTGCAAGCTCTCCAGGACAACATAAAATCTGGGGCTCTGTGCTTTCTTTCGTCTGAACAAGTGTTACTGTTTTCTGCACAAAAGCGATTCTGCCAAGCAATCTGAACACTTCTGCTTCCCAGGCACAGAGAAGGTGCTAGCAGGGAATTCTCTGCCTGCTTTTCCCCAGTACTCTGCAAGCTCTCCAGCACAACATAAAATATGGGGCTCTGTGCTTTCTTTCCTTCTGAACAAGTGTTACTGTTTTCTGCACAAAAGCGATACTGCTAAGAAATGTGAACACTTCTGCTTCCCAGGCACCGAGAACGTGCTAGCAGGGAATTCTCTGCCTGCCTTTCCCCAGTGCTCTGCAAGCTCTCCAGGACAACATAAAATCTGGGGCTCTGTGCTTTCTTTCGTTCTGAACAAGTGTTACAGTTTTCTGCACAAAAGCGATTCTGCGAAGGAATGTGAACAGGCACAGAGAAGGTGCTAGCAGGGAATTCTCTGCCTGCCTTTCCCCAGTGCTCTGCAAGCTCTCCAGGACAACATAAAATCTGGGGCTCTGTGCTTTCTTTCGTTCTGAACAAGTGTTACTGTTTTCTGCACAAAAGCGATTCTGCGAAGGAATGTGAACAGGCACAGAGAAGGTGCTAGCAGGGAATTCTCTGCCTGCCTTTCCCCAGTGCTCTGCAAGCTCTCCAGGACAACATAAAATCTGGGGCTCTGTGCTTTCTTTCGTCTGAACAGGTGTTACTGTTTTCTGCACAAAAGCGATTCTGCGAAGCAATGTGAACAGGCACAGAGAAGGTGCTAGCAGTGAATTGTCTGCCTGCCTTTCCCCAGTGCTCTGCAAGCTCTCCAGGACAACATAAAATCTGGGGCTCTGTGCTTTCTTTCGTTCTGAACAAGTGTTACTGTTTTCTGCACAAAAGCGATTCTGCGAAGCAATGTGAACACGTCTGTTTCCCAGGCACAGAGAAGGTGCTAGCAGGGAATTCTCTGCCTGCTTTTCCCCAGTGCTCTGCAAGCTCTCCAGGACAACATAAAATCTGAGGCTCTGTGCTTTCTTTTGTTCTGAAAAAGTGTTACTGTTGTCTGCACAAAAGCGATTCTGCGAAGCAATGTGAAGACTTCTGCTTCCCAGGCACAGAGAAGGTGCTAGCAGGGAATTCTCTGCCTGCTTTTCCCCAGTGCTCTGCAAGCTCTCCAGGACAACATAAAATCTGGGGCTCTGTGCTTTCTTTCGTTCTGAACAAGTGTTACTGTTTTCTGCACAAAAGCGATTCTGCCAAGCAATCTGAACACTTCTGCTTCCCAGGCACAGAGAAGGTGCTAGCAGGGAATTCTCTGCCTGCTTTTCCCCAGTACTCTGCAAGCTCTCCAGCACAACATAAAATCTGGGGCTCTGTGCTTTCTTTCCTTCTGAACAAGTGTTACTGTTTTCTGCACAAAAGCGATTCTGCGAAGCAATGTGAACACTTCTGTTTCCCAGGCACAGAGAAGGTGCTAGCAGGGAATTCTCTGCCTGCCTTTCCCCAGTGCTCTGCAAGCTCTCCAGGACAACATAAAATCTGGGGCTCTGTGCTTTCTTTCGTTCTGAACAGGTATTATTGTTTTCTGCACAAAAGCGATTCTGCGAAGCAATGTGAACACTTCTGCTTCCCAAGCACAGAGAAGGTGCTAGCAGGGAATTCTCTGCCTGCTTTTCCCCAGTGCTCTGCAAGCTCTCCAGGACAACATAAAATCTGGGGCTCTGTGCTTTCTTTCGTTCTGAACAAGTGTTACTGTTTTCTGCACAAAAGCGATTCTGCGAAGCAATGGGAACACTTCTGTTTCCCAGGCACAGAGAAGGTGCTAGCAGGGAATTCTCTGCCTGCTTTTCCCCAGTGCTCTGCAAGCTCTCCAGGACAACATAAAATCTGGGGCTCTGTGCTTTCTTTCGTCTGAACAAGTGTTACTGTTTTCTGCACAAAAGCGATTCTGCGAAGCAATGTGAACACTTCTGTTTCCCAGGCACAGAGAAGGTGCTAGCAGGGAATTCTCTGCCTGCTTTTCCCCAGTGCTCTGCAAGCTCTCCAGGACAACATAAAATCTGGGGCTCTGTGCTTTCTTTTGTTCTGAACAAGTGTTACTGTTATCTGCACAAAAGCGATTCTGCGAAGCAATGTGAACACTTCTGTTTCCCAGGCACAGAGAAGGTGCTAGCAGGGAATTCTCTGCCTGCTTTTCCCCAGTACTCTGCAAGCTCTCCAGCACAACATAAAATATGGGGCTCTGTGCTTTCTTTCCTTCTGAACAAGTGTTACTGTTTTCTGCACAAAAGCGATACTGCTAAGAAATGTGAACACTTCTGCTTCCCAGGCACCGAGAACGTGCTAGCAGGGAATTCTCTGCCTGCCTTTCCCCAGTGCTCTGCAAGCTCTCCAGGACAACATAAAATCTGGGGCTCTGTGCTTTCTTTCGTTCTGAACAAGTGTTAAAGTTTTCTGCACAAAAGCGATTCTGCGAAGGAATGTGAACAGGCACAGAGAAGGTGCTAGCAGGGAATTCTCTGCCTGCCTTTCCCCAGTGCTCTGCAAGCTCTCCAGGACAACATAAAATCTGGGGCTCTGTGCTTTCTTTCGTTCTGAACAAGTGTTACTGTTTTCTGCACAAAAGCGATTCTGCCAAGCAATGTGAACACTTCTGCTTCCCAGGCACAGAGAAGGTGCTAGCAGGGAATTCTCTGCCTGCCTTTCCCCAGTGCTCTGCAAGCTCTCCAGGACAACATAAAATCTGGGGCTCTGTGCTTTCTTTCGTTCTGAACAAGTGTTACTGTTTTCTGCACAAAAGCGATTCTGCGAAGCAATGTGAACACTTCTGTTTCCCAGGCACAGAGAAGGTGCTAGCAGGGAATTCTCTGCCTGCTTTTCCCCAGTGCTCTGCAAGCTCTCCAGGACAACATAAAATCTGGGGCTCTGTGCTTTCTTTCGTTCTGAACAAGTGTTATTGTTTTCTGCACAAAAGCGATTCTGCGAAGCAATGTGAAGACTTCTGCTTCCCAGGCACAGAGAAGGTGCTAGCAGGGAATTCTCTGCCTGCCTTTCCCCAGTGCTCTGCAAGCTCTCCAGGACAACATAAAATCTGGGGCTCTGTGCTTTCTTTCGTCTGAACAAGTGTTACTGTTTTCTGCACAAAAGCGATTCTGCGAAGCAATGTGAACACTTCTGTTTCCCAGGCACAGAGAAGGTGCTAGCAGGGAATTCTCTGCCTGCTTTTCCCCAGTGCTCTGCAAGCTCTCCAGGACAACATAAAATCTGGGGCTCTGTGCTTTCTTTTGTTCTGAAAAAGTGTTACTGTTATCTGCACAAAAGCGATTCTGCCAAGCAATGTGAACACTTCTGCTTCCCAGGCACAGAGAAGGTGCTAGCAGGGAATTCTCTGCCTGCTTTTCCCCAGTGCTCTGCAAGCTCTCCAGGACAACAGCAAATCTGGGGCTCTGTGCTTTCTTTCGTTCTGAACAAGTGTTACTGTTTTCTGCACAAAAGCGATTCTGCGAAGCAATGTGAAGACTTCTGCTTCCCAGGCACAGAGAAGGTGCTAGCAGGGAATTCTCTGCCTGCCTTTCCCCAGTGCTCTGCAAGCTCTCCAGGACAACATAAAATCTGGGGCTCTGTGCTTTCTTTCGTTCTGAACAAGTGTTACTGTTTTCTGCACAAAAGCGATTCTGCGAAGCAATGTTAACCCTTCTGTTTCCCAGGCACAGAGAAGGTGCTAGCAGGGAATTCTCTGCCTGCTTTTCCCCAGTATTCTGCAAGCTCTCCAGCACAACATAAAATATGGGGCTCTGTGCTTTCTTTCCTTCTGAACAAGTGTTACTGTTTTCTGCACAAAAGCGATACTGCGAAGCAATGTGAAGACTTCTGCTTCCCAGGCACAGAGAAGGTGCTAGGAGGGAATTCTCTGCCTGCTTTTCCCCAATGCTCTGCAAGCTCTCCAGGACAACATAAAATCTGGGGCTCTGTGCTTTCTTTCCTTCTGAACAAGTGTTACTGTTTTCTGCACAAAAGCGATTCTGCCAAGCAATCTGAACACTTCTGCTTCCCAGGCACAGAGAAGGTGCTAGCAGGGAATTCTCTGCCTGCTTTTCCCCAGTGCTCTGCAAGCTCTCCAGCACAACATAAAATATGGGGCTCTGTGCTTTCTTTCCTTCTGAACAAGTGTTACTGTTTTCTGCACAAAAGCGATTCTGCGAAGCAATGTGAACACTTCTGTTTCCCAGGCACAGAGAAGGTGCTAGCAGGGAATTCTCTGCCTGCTTTTCCCCAGTACTCTGCAAGCTCTCCAGGACAACATAAAATCTGGGGCTCTGTGCTTTCTTTCCTTCTGAACAGGTGTTATTGTTTTCTGCACAAAAGCGATTCTGCGAAGCAATGTGAACACTTCTGCTTCCCAGGCACAGAGAAGGTGCTAGCAGGGAATTCTCTGCCTGCCTTTCCCCAGTGCTCTGCAAGCTCTCCAGGACAACATAAAATCTGGGGCTCTGTGCTTTCTTTCGTTCTGAACAAGTGTTACAGTTTTCTGCACAAAAGCGATTCTGCGAAGGAATGTGAACAGGCACAGAGAAGGTGCTAGCAGGGAATTCTCTGCCTGCCTTTCCCCAGTGCTCTGCAAGCTCTCCAGCACAACATAAAATCTGGGGCTCTGTGCTTTCTTTCGTTCTGAACAAGTGTTACTGTTTTCTGCACAAAAGCGATTCTGCGAAGAAATGTGAACACTTCTGTTTCCCAGGCACAGAGAAGGTGCTAGCAGGGAATTCTCTGCCTGCTTTTCCCCAGTGCTCTGCAAGCTCTCCAGGACAACATAAAATCTGGGGCTCTGTGCTTTCTTTCGTTCTGAACAGGTGTTATTGTTTTCTGCACAAAAGCGATTCTGCGAAGCAATGTGAACACTTCTGCTTCCCAGGCACAGAGAAGGTGCTAGCAGGGAATTCTCTGCCTGCCTTTCCCCAGTGCTCTGCAAGCTCTCCAGGACAACATAAAATCTGGGGCTCTGTGCTTTCTTTCCTTCTGAACAAGTGTTACTGTTTTCTGCACAAAAGCGATTCTGCGAAGCAATGGGAACACTTCTGCTTCCCAGGCACAGAGAAGGTGCTAGCAGGGAATTCTCTGCCTGCTTTTCCCCAGTGCTCTGCAAGCTCTCCAGGACAACATAAAATCTGGGGCTCTGTGCTTTCTTTCGTTCTGAACAAGTGTTATTGTTTTCTGCACAAAAGCGATTCTGCGAAGCAATGTGAAGACTTCTGCTTCCCAGGCACAGAGAAGGTGCTAGCAGGGAATTCTCTGCCTGCCTTTCCCCAGTGCTCTGCAAGCTCTCCAGGACAACATAAAATCTGGGGCTCTGTGCTTTCTTTCGTCTGAACAAGTGTTACTGTTTTCTGCACAAAAGCGATTCTGCGAAGCAATGTGAACACTTCTGCTTCCCAGGCACACAGAAGGTGCTAGCAGGGAATTCTCTGCCTGCTTTTCCCCAGTGCTCTGCAAGCTCTCCAGGACAACAGCAAATCTGGGGCTCTGTGCTTTCTTTCGTTCTGAACAAGTGTTACTGTTTTCTGCACAAAAGCGATTCTGCGAAGCAATGTGAACACTTCTGCTTCCCAGGCACAGAGAAGGTGCTAGCAGGGAATTCTCTGCCTGCCTTTCCCCAGTGCTCTGCAAGCTCTCCAGGACAACAGCAAATCTGGGGCTCTGTGCTTTCTTTCGTTCTGAACAAGTGTTACTGTTTTCTGCACAAAAGCGATTCTGCGAAGCAATGTTAACCCTTCTGTTTCCCAGGCACAGAGAAGGTGCTAGCAGGGAATTCTCTGCCTGCTTTTCCCCAGTATTCTGCAAGCTCTCCAGCACAACATAAAATATGGGGCTCTGTGCTTTCTTTCCTTCTGAACAAGTGTTACTGTTTTCTGCACAAAAGCGATACTGCGAAGCAATGTGAACACTTCTGTTTCCCAGGCACAGAGAAGGTGCTAGCAGGGAATTCTCTGCTTGCTTTTCCCCAGTGCTCTGCAAGCTCTCCAGGACAACATAAAATCTGAGGCTCTGTGCTTTCTTTTGTTCTGAAAAAGTGTTACTGTTGTCTGCACAAAAGCGATTCTGCGAAGCAATGTGAAGACTTCTGCTTCCCAGGCACAGAGAAGGTGCTAGCAGGGAATTCTCTGCCTGCTTTTCCCCAGTGCTCTGCAAGCTCTCCAGGACAACATAAAATCTGGGGCTCTGTGCTTTCTTTCCTTCTGAACAAGTGTTACTGTTTTCTGCACAAAAGCGATTCTGCCAAGCAATCTGAACACTTCTGCTTCCCAGGCACAGAGAAGGTGCTAGCAGGGAATTCTCTGCCTGCTTTTCCCCAGTACTCTGCAAGATCTCCAGCACAACATAAAATATGGGGCTCTGTGCTTTCTTTCCTTCTGAACAAGTGTTACTGTTTTCTGCACAAAAGCGATTCTGCGAAGCAATGGGAACACTTCTGTTTCCCAGGCACAGAGAAGGTGCTAGCAGGGAATTCTCTGCCTGCTTTTCCCCAGTACTCTGCAAGCTCTCCAGGACAACATAAAATCTGGGGCTCTGTGCTTTCTTTCGTTCTGAACAGGTGTTATTGTTTTCTGCACAAAAGCGATTCTGCGAAGCAATGTGAACACTTCTGCTTCCCAGGCACAGAGAAGGTGCTAGCAGGGAATTCTCTGCCTGCCTTTCCCCAGTGCTCTGCAAGCTCTCCAGGACAACATAAAATCTGGGGCTCTGTGCTTTCTTTCGTTCTGAACAAGTGTTACAGTTTTCTGCACAAAAGCGATTCTGCGAAGGAATGTGAACACTTCTGTTTCCCAGGCACAGAGAAGGTGCTAGCAGGGAATTCTCTGCCTGCTTTTCCCCAGTGCTCTGCAAGCTCTCCAGGACAACATAAAATCTGGGGCTCTGTGCTTTCTTTCGTTCTGAACAGGTGTTATTGTTTTCTGCACAAAACGATTCTGCGAAGCAATGTGAACACTTCTGCTTCCTAGGCACAGAGAAGGTGCTAGCAGGGAATTCTCTGCCTGCCTTTCCCCAGTGCTCTGCAAGCTCTCCAGGACAACATAAAATCTGGGGCTCTGTGCTTTCTTTCCTTCTGAACAAGTGTTACTGTTTTCTGCACAAAAGCGATTCTGCGAAGCAATGTGAACACTTCTGTTTCCCAGGCACAGAGAAGGTGCTAGCAGGGAATTCTCTGCCTGCTTTTCCCCAGTGCTCTGCAAGCTCTCCAGGACAACATAAAATCTGAGGCTCTGTGCTTTCTTTCGTTCTGAACAAGTGTTATTGTTTTCTGCACAAAAGCGATTCTGCGAAGCAATGTGAAGACTTCTGCTTCCCAGGCACAGAGAAGGTGCTAGCAGGGAATTCTCTGCCTGCCTTTCCCCAGTGCTCTGCAAGCTCTCCAGGACAACATAAAATCTGGGGCTCTGTGCTTTCTTTCGTCTGAACAAGTGTTACTGTTTTCTGCACAAAAGCGATTCTGCGAAGCAATGTGAACACTTCTGTTTCCCAGGCACAGAGAAGGTGCTAGCAGGGAATTCTCTGCCTGCTTTTCCCCACTATTCTGCAAGCTCTCCAGCACAACATAAAATATGGGGCTCTGTGCTTTCTTTCCTTCTGAACAAGTGTTACTGTTTTCTGCACAAAAGCGATTCTGCGAAGCAATGTGAACACTTCTGCTTCCCAGGCACAGAGAAGGTGCTAGCAGGGAATTCTCTGCCTGCTTTTCCCCAGTGCTCTGCAAGCTCTCCAGGACAACATAAAATCTGGGGCTCTGTGCTTTCTTTCGTTCTGAACAAGTGTTACTGTTTTCTGCACAAAAGCGATTCTGCGAAGCAATGTGAAGACTTCTGCTTCCCAGGCACAGAGAAGGTGCTAGCAGGGAATTCTCTGCCTGCCTTTCCCCAGTGCTCTGCAAGCTCTCCAGGACAACATAAAATCTGGGGCTCTGTGCTTTCTTTCGTCTGAACAAGTGTTACTGTTTTCTGCACAAAAGCGATTCTGCGAAGCAATGTGAACACTTCTGTTTCCCAGGCACAGAGAAGGTGCTAGCAGGGAATTCTCTGCCTGCTTTTCCCCAGTGCTCTGCAAGCTCTCCAGGACAACATAAAATCTGGGGCTCTGTGCTTTCTTTCGTTCTGAACAAGTGTTACTGTTATCTGCACAAAAGCGATTCTGCGAAGCAATGTGAACACTTCTGTTTCCCAGGCACAGAGAAGGTGCTAGCAGGGAATTCTCTGCCTGCTTTTCCCCAGTACTCTGCAAGCTCTCCAGCACAACATAAAATATGGGGCTCTGTGCTTTCTTTCCTTCTGAACAAGTGTTACTGTTTTCTGCACAAAAGCGATACTGCTAAGAAATGTGAACACTTCTGCTTCCCAGGCACCGAGAACGTGCTAGCAGGGAATTCTCTGCCTGCCTTTCCCCAGTGCTCTGCAAGCTCTCCAGGACAACATAAAATCTGGCGCTCTGTGCTTTCTTTCGTTCTGAACAAGTGTTACAGTTTTCTGCACAAAAGCGATTCTGCGAAGCAATGTGAACAGGCACAGAGAAGGTGCTAGCAGGGAATTCTCTGCCTGCCTTTCCCCAGTGCTCTGCAAGCTCTCCAGGACAACATAAAATCTGGGGCTCTGTGCTTTCTTTCGTTCTGAACAAGTGTTACTGTTTTCTGCACAAAAGCGATTCTGCGAAGCAATGTGAACACTTCTGTTTCCCAGGCACAGAGAAGGTGCTAGCAGGGAATTCTCTGCCTGCTTTTCCCCAGTGCTCTGCAAGCTCTCCAGGACAACATAAAATCTGGGGCTCTGTGCTTTCTTTCGTTCTGAACAGGTGTTATTGTTTTCTGCACAAAACGATTCTGCGAAGCAATGTGAAGACTTCTGCTTCCCAGGCACAGAGAAGGTGCTAGCAGGGAATTCTCTGCCTGCCTTTCCCCAGTGCTCTGCAAGCTCTCCAGGACAACGTAAAATCTGGGGCTCTGTGCTTTCTTTCCTTCTGAACAAGTGTTACTGTTTTCTGCACAAAAGCGATTCTGCGAAGCAATGGGAACACTTCTGCTTCCCAGGCACAGAGAAGGTGCTAGCAGGGAATTCTCTGCCTGCTTTTCCCCAGTGCTCTGCAAGCTCTCCAGGACAACATAAAATCTGGGGCTCTGTGCTTTCTTTCGTTCTGAACAAGTGTTATTGTTTTCTGCACAAAAGCGATTCTGCGAAGCAATGGGAACACTTCTGCTTCCCAGGCACAGAGAAGGTGCTAGCAGGGAATTCTCTGCCTGCCTTTCCCCAGTGCTCTGCAAGCTCTCCAGGACAACATAAAATCTGGGGCTCTGTGCTTTCTTTCGTCTGAACAAGTGTTACTGTTTTCTGCACAAAAGCGATTCTGCGAAGCAATGTGAACACTTCTGTTTCCCAGGCAAAGAGAAGGTGCTAGCAGGGAATTCTCTGCCTGCTTTTCCCCAGTGCTCTGCAAGCTCTCCAGGACAACATAAAATCTGGGGCTCTGTGCTTTCTTTTGTTCTGAACAAGTGTTACTGTTATCTGCACAAAAGCGATTCTGCGAAGCAATGTGAACACTTCTGTTTCCCAGGCACAGAGAAGGTGCTAGCAGGGAATTCTCTGCCTGCTTTTCCCCAGTACTCTGCAAGCTCTCCAGCAC
This sequence comes from Strix uralensis, assembly GCF_047716275.1. Taxonomy (NCBI): domain Eukaryota; kingdom Metazoa; phylum Chordata; class Aves; order Strigiformes; family Strigidae; genus Strix; species Strix uralensis. Next base: position 868,158 of record NW_027436715.1, on the reverse strand, counting down.
AACATAAAATATGGGGCTCTGTGCTTTCTTTCGTTCTGAACAAGTGTTACTGTTTTCTGCACAAAAGCGATTCTGCGAAGCAATGGGAACACTTCTCTTTCCCAGGCACAGGGAAGGTGCTAGCAGGGAATTCTCTGCCTGCCTTTCCCCAGTGCTCTGCAAGCTCTCCAGGACAACATAAAATCTGGGGCTCTGTGCTTTCTTTCCTTCTGAACAAGTGTTACTGTTTTCTGCACAAAAGCGATTCTGCGAAGCAATGGGAACACTTCTGTTTCCCAGGCACAGAGAAGGTGCTAGCAGGGAATTCTCTGCCTGCTTTTCCCCAGTGCTCTGTAAGCTCTCCAGGACAACATAAAATCTGGGGCTCTGTGCTTTCTTTCGTTCTGAACAAGTGTTACTGTTTTCTGCACAAAAGCGATTCTGCGAAGCAATGTGAACACTTCTGCTTCCCAGGCACAGAGAAGGTGCTAGCAGGGAATTCTCTGCCTGCCTTTCCCCAGTGCTCTGCAAGCTCTCCAGGACAACAGCAAATCTGGGGCTCTGTGCTTTCTTTCGTTCTGAACAAGTGTTACTGTTTTCTGCACAAAAGCGATTCTGCGAAGCAATGTGAAGACTTCTGCTTCCCAGGCACAGAGAAGGTGCTAGCAGGGAATTCTCTGCCTGCCTTTCCCCAGTGCTCTGCAAGCTCTCCAGGACAACATAAAATCTGGGGCTCTGTGCTTTCTTTCGTTCTGAACAAGTGTTACTGTTTTCTGCACAAAAGCGATTCTGCGAAGCAATGTGAACACTTCTGTTTCCCAGGCACAGAGAAGGTGCTAGCAGGGAATTCTCTGCCTGCTTTTCCCCAGTGCTCTGCAAGCTCTCCAGGACAACATAAAATCTGGGGCTCTGTGCTTTCTTTCCTTCTGAACAAGTGTTACTGTTTTCTGCACAAAAGCGATTCTGCGAAGCAATGTGAACACTTCTGCTTCCCAGGCACAGAGAAGGTGCTAGCAGGAAATTCTCTGCCTGCCTTTCCCCAGTGCTCTGCAAGCTCTCCAGGACAACATAGAATCTGGGGCTCTGTGCTTTCTTTTGTTCTGAACAAGTGTTACTGTTTTCTGCACAAAAGCGATTCTGCGAAGCAATGTGAAGACTTCAACTTCCCAGGCACAGAGAAGGTGCTAGCAGGGAATTCTCTGCCTGCCTTTCCCCAGTGCTCTGCAAGCTCTCCAGGACAACATAAAATCTGGGGCTCTGTGCTTTCTTTCGTTCTGAACAAGTGTTACTGTTTTCTGCACAAAAGCGATTTTGCGAAGCAATGTGAACAGGCACAGAGAAGGTGCTAGCAGGGAATTCTCTGCCTGCCTTTCCCCAGTGCTCTGCAAGCTCTCCAGGACAACATAAAATCTGGGGCTCTGTGCTTTCTTTCGTTCTGAACAAGTGTTACTGTATTCTGCACAAAAGCGATTCTGCGAAGCAATGGGAACACTTCTGTTTCCCAGGCACAGAGAAGGTGCTAGCAGGGAATTCTCTGCCTGCTTTTCCCCAGTGCTCTGCAAGCTCTCCAGGACAACATAAAATCTGGGGCTCTGTGCTTTCTTTCGTTCTGAACAAGTGTTATTGTTTTCTGCACAAAAGCGATTCTGCGAAGCAATGTGAAGACTTCTGCTTCCCAGGCACAGAGAAGGTGCTAGCAGGGAACTGTCTGCCTGCCTTTCCCCAGTGCTCTGCAAGCTCTCCAGGACAACATAAAATCTGGGGCTCTGTGCTTTCTTTCGTTCTGAACAAGTGTTATTGTTTTCTGCACAAAAGCGATTCTGCGAAGCAATGTGAACAGGCACAGAGAAGGTGCTAGCAGGGAATTCTCTGCCTGCTTTTCCCCAGTGCTCTGCAAGCTCTCCAGCACAACATAAAATCTGGGGCTCTGTGCTTTCTTTCCTTCTGAACAAGTGTTACTGTTTTCTGCACAAAAGCGATTCTGCGAAGCAATGTGAACACTTCTGTTTCCCAGGCACAGAGAAGGTGCTAGCAGGGAATTCTCTGCCTGCTTTTCCCCAGTGCTCTGTAAGCTCTCCAGGACAACATAAAATCTGGGGCTCTGTGCTTTCTTTCGTTCTGAACAAGTGTTACTGTTTTCTGCACAAAAGCGATTCTGCGAAGCAATGTGAACACTTCTGTTTCCCAGGCACAGAGAAGGTGCTAGCAGGGAATTCTCTGCCTGCTTTTCCCCAGTGCTCTGCAAGCTCTCCAGGACAACAGCAAATCTGGGGCTCTGTGCTTTCTTTCGTTCTGAACAAGTGTTACTGTTTTCTGCACAAAAGCGATTCTGCGAAGCAATGTGAAGACTTCTGCTTCCCAGGCACAGAGAAGGTGCTAGCAGGGAATTCTCTGCCTGCCTTTCCCCAGTGCTCTGCAAGCTCTCCAGGACAACATAAAATCTGGGGCTCTGTGCTTTCTTTCGTCTGAACAGGTGTTACTGTTTTCTGCACAAAAGCGATTCTGCGAAGCAATGTGAACAGGCACAGAGAAGGTGCTAGCAGGGAATTCTCTGCCTGCCTTTCCCCAGTGCTCTGCAAGCTCTCCAGGACAACATAAAATCTGGGGCTCTGTGCTTTCTTTCGTTCTGAACAAGTGTTACTGTTTTCTGCACAAAAGCGATTCTGCGAAGCAATGTGAACACTTCTGTTTCCCAGGCACAGAGAAGGTGCTAGCAGGGAATTCTCTGCCTGCTTTTCCCCAGTGCTCTGCAAGCTCTCCAGGACAACATAAAATCTGGGGCTCTGTGCTTTCTTTCGTTCTGAACAGGTGTTATTGTTTTCTGCACAAAACGATTCTGCGAAGCAATGTGAAGACTTCTGCTTCCCAGGCACAGAGAAGGTGCTAGCAGGGAATTCTCTGCCTGCCTTTCCCCAGTGCTCTGCAAGCTCTCCAGGACAACGTAAAATCTGGGGCTCTGTGCTTTCTTTCCTTCTGAACAAGTGTTACTGTTTTCTGCACAAAAGCGATTCTGCGAAGCAATGGGAACACTTCTGCTTCCCAGGCACAGAGAAGGTGCTAGCAGGGAATTCTCTGCCTGCTTTTCCCCAGTGCTCTGCAAGCTCTCCAGGACAACATAAAATCTGGGGCTCTGTGCTTTCTTTCGTTCTGAACAAGTGTTATTGTTTTCTGCACAAAAGCGATTCTGCGAAGCAATGGGAACACTTCTGCTTCCCAGGCACAGAGAAGGTGCTAGCAGGGAATTCTCTGCCTGCCTTTCCCCAGTGCTCTGCAAGCTCTCCAGGACAACATAAAATCTGGGGCTCTGTGCTTTCTTTCGTCTGAACAAGTGTTACTGTTTTCTGCACAAAAGCGATTCTGCGAAGCAATGTGAACACTTCTGTTTCCCAGGCAAAGAGAAGGTGCTAGCAGGGAATTCTCTGCCTGCTTTTCCCCAGTGCTCTGCAAGCTCTCCAGGACAACATAAAATCTGGGGCTCTGTGCTTTCTTTTGTTCTGAACAAGTGTTACTGTTATCTGCACAAAAGCGATTCTGCGAAGCAATGTGAACACTTCTGTTTCCCAGGCACAGAGAAGGTGCTAGCAGGGAATTCTCTGCCTGCTTTTCCCCAGTACTCTGCAAGCTCTCCAGCACAACATAAAATATGGGGCTCTGTGCTTTCTTTCGTTCTGAACAAGTGTTACTGTTTTCTGCACAAAAGCGATTCTGCGAAGCAATGGGAACACTTCTCTTTCCCAGGCACAGGGAAGGTGCTAGCAGGGAATTCTCTGCCTGCCTTTCCCCAGTGCTCTGCAAGCTCTCCAGGACAACATAAAATCTGGGGCTCTGTGCTTTCTTTCCTTCTGAACAAGTGTTACTGTTTTCTGCACAAAAGCGATTCTGCGAAGCAATGGGAACACTTCTGTTTCCCAGGCACAGAGAAGGTGCTAGCAGGGAATTCTCTGCCTGCTTTTCCCCAGTGCTCTGTAAGCTCTCCAGGACAACATAAAATCTGGGGCTCTGTGCTTTCTTTCGTTCTGAACAAGTGTTACTGTTTTCTGCACAAAAGCGATTCTGCGAAGCAATGTGAACACTTCTGCTTCCCAGGCACAGAGAAGGTGCTAGCAGGGAATTCTCTGCCTGCCTTTCCCCAGTGCTCTGCAAGCTCTCCAGGACAACAGCAAATCTGGGGCTCTGTGCTTTCTTTCGTTCTGAACAAGTGTTACTGTTTTCTGCACAAAAGCGATTCTGCGAAGCAATGTGAAGACTTCTGCTTCCCAGGCACAGAGAAGGTGCTAGCAGGGAATTCTCTGCCTGCCTTTCCCCAGTGCTCTGCAAGCTCTCCAGGACAACATAAAATCTGGGGCTCTGTGCTTTCTTTCGTTCTGAACAAGTGTTACTGTTTTCTGCACAAAAGCGATTCTGCGAAGCAATGTGAACACTTCTGTTTCCCAGGCACAGAGAAGGTGCTAGCAGGGAATTCTCTGCCTGCTTTTCCCCAGTGCTCTGCAAGCTCTCCAGGACAACATAAAATCTGGGGCTCTGTGCTTTCTTTCGTACTGAACAAGTGTTACTGTTTTCTGCACAAAAGCGATTCTGCGAAGCAATGTGAACACTTCTGCTTCCCAGGCACAGAGAAGGTGCTAGCAGGAAATTCTCTGCCTGCCTTTCCCCAGTGCTCTGCAAGCTCTCCAGGACAACATAGAATCTGGGGCTCTGTGCTTTCTTTTGTTCTGAACAAGTGTTAGTGTTTTCTGCACAAAAGCGATTCTGCGAAGCAATGTGAAGACTTCAACTTCCCAGGCACAGAGAAGGTGCTAGCAGGGAATTCTCTGCCTGCCTTTCCCCAGTGCTCTGCAAGCTCTCCAGGACAACATAAAATCTGGGGCTCTGTGCTTTCTTTCGTTCTGAACAAGTGTTACTGTTTTCTGCACAAAAGCGATTTTGCGAAGCAATGTGAACAGGCACAGAGAAGGTGCTAGCAGGGAATTCTCTGCCTGCCTTTCCCCAGTGCTCTGCAAGCTCTCCAGGACAACATAAAATCTGGGGCTCTGTGCTTTCTTTCGTTCTGAACAAGTGTTACTGTATTCTGCACAAAAGCGATTCTGCGAAGCAATGGGAACACTTCTGTTTCCCAGGCACAGAGAAGGTGCTAGCAGGGAATTCTCTGCCTGCTTTTCCCCAGTGCTCTGCAAGCTCTCCAGGACAACATAAAATCTGGGGCTCTGTGCTTTCTTTCGTTCTGAACAAGTGTTATTGTTTTCTGCACAAAAGCGATTCTGCGAAGCAATGTGAAGACTTCTGCTTCCCAGGCACAGAGAAGGTGCTAGCAGGGAACTGTCTGCCTGCCTTTCCCCAGTGCTCTGCAAGCTCTCCAGGACAACATAAAATCTGGGGCTCTGTGCTTTCTTTCGTTCTGAACAAGTGTTATTGTTTTCTGCACAAAAGCGATTCTGCGAAGCAATGTGAACAGGCACAGAGAAGGTGCTAGCAGGGAATTCTCTGCCTGCTTTTCCCCAGTGCTCTGCAAGCTCTCCAGCACAACATAAAATCTGGGGCTCTGTGCTTTCTTTCCTTCTGAACAAGTGTTACTGTTTTCTGCACAAAAGCGATTCTGCGAAGCAATGTGAACACTTCTGTTTCCCAGGCACAGAGAAGGTGCTAGCAGGGAATTCTCTGCCTGCTTTTCCCCAGTGCTCTGTAAGCTCTCCAGGACAACATAAAATCTGGGGCTCTGTGCTTTCTTTCGTTCTGAACAAGTGTTACTGTTTTCTGCACAAAAGCGATTCTGCGAAGCAATGTGAACACTTCTGTTTCCCAGGCACAGAGAAGGTGCTAGCAGGGAATTCTCTGCCTGCCTTTCCCCAGTGCTCTGCAAGCTCTCCAGGACAACAGCAAATCTGGGGCTCTGTGCTTTCTTTCGTTCTGAACAAGTGTTACTGTTTTCTGCACAAAAGCGATTCTGCGAAGCAATGTGAAGACTTCTGCTTCCCAGGCACAGAGAAGGTGCTAGCAGGGAATTCTCTGCCTGCCTTTCCCCAGTGCTCTGCAAGCTCTCCAGGACAACATAAAATCTGGGGCTCTGTGCTTTCTTTCGTCTGAACAAGTGTTACTGTTTTCTGCACAAAAGCGATTCTGCGAAGCAATGTGAACAGGCACAGAGAAGGTGCTAGCAGTGAATTGTCTGCCTGCCTTTCCCCAGTGCTCTGCAAGCTCTCCAGGACAACATAAAATCTGGGGCTCTGTGCTTTCTTTCGTTCTGAACAAGTGTTACTGTTTTCTGCACAAAAGCGATACTGCGAAGCAATGTGAACACTTCTGTTTCCCAGGCACAGAGAAGGTGCTAGCAGGGAATTCTCTGCCTGCCTTTCCCCAGTGCTCTGCAAGCTCTCCAGGACAACATAAAATATGGGGCTCTGTGCTTTCTTTCCTTCTGAACAAGTGTTACTGTTGTCTGCACAAAAGCGATTCTGCGAAGCAATGTGAAGACTTCTGCTTCCCAGGCACAGAGAAGGTGCTAGCAGGGAATTCTCTGCCTGCTTTTCCCCAGTGCTCTGCAAGCTCTCCAGGACAACATAAAATCTGGGGCTCTGTGCTTTCTTTTGTTCTGAACAAGTGTTACTGTTTTCTGCACAAAAGCGATTCTGCCAAGCAATCTGAACACTTCTGCTTCCCAGGCACAGAGAAGGTGCTAGCAGGGAATTCTCTGCCTGCTTTTCCCCAGTACTCTGCAAGCTCTCCAGCACAACATAAAATATGGGGCTCTGTGCTTTCTTTCCTTCTGAACAAGTGTTACTGTTTTCTGCACAAAAGCGATTCTGCGAAGCAATGTGAACACTTCTGTTTCCCAGGCACAGAGAAGGTGCTAGCAGGGAATTCTCTGCCTGCCTTTCCCCAGTGCTCTGCAAGCTCTCCAGGACAACATAAAATCTGGGGCTCTGTGCTTTCTTTCGTCTGAACAAGTGTTACTGTTTTCTGCACAAAAGCGATTCTGCGAAGCAATGTGAACAGGCACAGAGAAGGTGCTAGCAGGGAATTCTCTGCCTGCCTTTCCCCAGTGCTCTGCAAGCTCTCCAGGACAACATAAAATCTGGGGCTCTGTGCTTTCTTTCGTTCTGAACAAGTGTTACTGTTTTCTGCACAAAAGCGATTCTGCGAAGAAATGTGAACACTTCTGTTTCCCAGGCACAGAGAAGGTGCTAGCAGGGAATTCTCTGCCTGCTTTTCCCCAGTACTCTGCAAGCTCTCCAGGACAACATAAAATCTGGGGCTCTGTGCTTTCTTTCGTTCTGAACAGGTGTTACTGTTTTCTGCACAAAAGCGATTCTGCGAAGCAATGGGAACACTTCTGTTTCCCAGGCACAGAGAAGGTGCTAGCAGGGAATTCTCTGCCTGCTTTTCCCCAGTGCTCTGTAAGCTCTCCAGGACAACATAAAATCTGGGGCTCTGTGCTTTCTTTCGTTCTGAACAAGTGTTACTGTTTTCTGCACAAAAGCGATTCTGCGAAGCAATGTGAACACTTCTGCTTCCCAGGCACAGAGAAGGTGCTAGCAGGGAATTCTCTGCCTGCTTTTCCCCAGTGCTCTGCAAGCTCTCCAGGACAACATAAAATCTGGGGCTCTGTGCTTTCTTTCGTACTGAACAAGTGTTACTGTTTTCTGCACAAAAGCGATTCTGCGAAGCAATGTGAACACTTCTGCTTCCCAGGCACAGAGAAGGTGCTAGCAGGAAATTCTCTGCCTGCCTTTCCCCAGTGCTCTGCAAGCTCTCCAGGACAACATAAAATCTGGGGCTCTGTGCTTTCTTTCGTTCTGAACAAGTGTTACAATTTTCTGCACAAAAGCGATTCTGCGAAGGAATGTGAACAGGCACAGAGAAGGTGCTAGCAGGGAATTCTCTGCCTGCCTTTCCCCAGTGCTCTGCAAGCTCTCCAGGACAACATAAAATCTGGGGCTCTGTGCTTTCTTTCGTTCTGAACAAGTGTTACTGTTTTCTGCACAAAAGCGATTCTGCGAAGAAATGTGAACACTTCTGTTTCCCAGGCACAGAGAAGGTGCTAGCAGGGAATTCTCTGCCTGCTTTTCCCCAGTGCTCTGCAAGCTCTCCAGGACAACATAAAATCTGGGGCTCTGTGCTTTCTTTCGTTCTGAACAGGTGTTATTGTTTTCTGCACAAAACGATTCTGCGAAGCAATGTGAACACTTCTGCTTCCCAGGCACAGAGAAGGTGCTAGCAGGGAATTCTCTGCCTGCCTTTCCCCAGTGCTCTGCAAGCTCTCCAGGACAACATAAAATCTGGGGCTCTGTGCTTTCTTTCGTTCTGAACAAGTGTTACTGTTTTCTGCACAAAAGCGATTCTGCGAAGCAATCTGAACACTTCTGCTTCCCAGGCACAGAGAAGGTGCTAGCAGGGAATTCTCTGCCTGCTTTTCCCCAGTGCTCTGCAAGCTCTCCAGGACAACATAAAATCTGAGGCTCTGTGCTTTCTTTCGTTCTGAACAAGTGTTATTGTTTTCTGCACAAAAGCGATTCTGCGAAGCAATGTGAAGACTTCTGCTTCCCAGGCACAGAGAAGGTGCTAGCAGGGACTTCTCTGCCTGCCTTTCCCCAGTGCTCTGCAAGCTCTCCAGGACAACATAAAATCTGGGGCTCTGTGCTTTCTTTCGTCTGAACAAGTGTTACTGTTTTCTGCACAAAAGCGATTCTGCGAAGCAATGTGAACACTTCTGTTTCCCAGGCACAGAGAAGGTGCTAGCAGGGAATTCTCTGCCTGCTTTTCCCCAGTACTCTGCAAGCTCTCCAGCACAACATAAAATATGGGGCTCTGTGCTTTCTTTCCTTCTGAACAAGTGTTACTGTTGTCTGCACAAAAGCGATTCTGCGAAGCAATGTGAACACTTCTGTTTCCCAGGCACAGAGAAGGTGCTAGCAGGGAATTCTCTGCCTGCTTTTCCCCAGTGCTCTGCAAGCTCTCCAGGACAACATAAAATCTGGGGCTCTGTGCTTTCTTTCGTTCTGAACAAGTGTTACTGTTTTCTGCACAAAAGCGATTCTGCGAAGCAATGTGAAGACTTCTGCTTCCCAGGCACAGAGAAGGTGCTAGCAGGGAATTCTCTGCCTGCCTTTCCCCAGTGCTCTGCAAGCTCTCCAGGACAACATAAAATCTGGGGCTCTGTGCTTTCTTTCGTCTGAACAAGTGTTACTGTTTTCTGCACAAAAGCGATTCTGCGAAGCAATGTGAACACTTCTGTTTCCCAGGCACAGAGAAGGTGCTAGCAGGGAATTCTCTGCCTGCTTTTCCCCAGTGCTCTGCAAGCTCTCCAGGACAACATAAAATCTGGGGCTCTGTGCTTTCTTTCGTTCTGAACAAGTGTTACTGTTATCTGCACAAAAGCGATTCTGCGAAGCAATGTGAACACTTCTGTTTCCCAGGCACAGAGAAGGTGCTAGCAGGGAATTCTCTGCCTGCTTTTCCCCAGTACTCTGCAAGCTCTCCAGCACAACATAAAATCTGGGGCTCTGTGCTTTCTTTCGTACTGAACAAGTGTTACTGTTTTCTGCACAAAAGCGATACTGCTAAGAAATGTGAACACTTCTGCTTCCCAGGCACCGAGAACGTGCTAGCAGGGAATTCTCTGCCTGCCTTTCCCCAGTGCTCTGCAAGCTCTCCAGGACAACATAAAATCTGGCGCTCTGTGCTTTCTTTCCTTCTGAACAAGTGTTACAGTTTTCTGCACAAAAGCGATTCTGCGAAGCAATGTGAACAGGCACAGAGAAGGTGCTAGCAGGGAATTCTCTGCCTGCCTTTCCCCAGTGCTCTGCAAGCTCTCCAGGACAACATAAAATCTGGGGCTCTGTGCTTTCTTTCGTTCTGAACAAGTGTTACTGTTTTCTGCACAAAAGCGATTCTGCGAAGCAATGTGAACACTTCTGTTTCCCAGGCACAGAGAAGGTGCTAGCAGGGAATTCTCTGCCTGCTTTTCCCCAGTGCTCTGCAAGCTCTCCAGGACAACATAAAATCTGGGGCTCTGTGCTTTTTTTCGTTCTGAACAGGTGTTATTGTTTTCTGCACAAAACGATTCTGCGAAGCAATGTGAACACTTCTGCTTCCCAGGCACAGAGAAGGTGCTAGCAGGGAATTCTCTGCCTGCCTTTCCCCAGTGCTCTGCAAGCTCTCCAGGACAACGTAAAATCTGGCGCTCTGTGCTTTCTTTCCTTCTGAACAAGTGTTACTGTTTTCTGCACAAAAGCGATTCTGCGAAGCAATGGGAACACTTCTGTTTCCCAGGCACAGAGAAGGTGCTAGCAGGGAATTCTCTGCCTGCTTTTCCCCAGTGCTCTGCAAGCTCTCCAGGACAACATAAAATCTGGGGCTCTGTGCTTTCTTTCGTTCTGAACAAGTGTTATTGTTTTCTGCACAAAAGCGATTCTGCGAAGCAATGGGAACACTTCTGCTTCCCAGGCACAGAGAAGGTGCTAGCAGGGAATTCTCTGCCTGCCTTTCCCCAGTGCTCTGCAAGCTCTCCAGGACAACATAAAATCTGGGGCTCTGTGCTTTCTTTCGTCTGAACAAGTGTTACTGTTTTCTGCACAAAAGCGATTCTGCGAAGCAATGTGAACACTTCTGTTTCCCAGGCACAGAGAAGGTGCTAGCAGGGAATTCTCTGCCTGCTTTTCCCCAGTGCTCTGCAAGCTCTCCAGGACAACATAAAATCTGGGGCTCTGTGCTTTCTTTTGTTCTGAACAAGTGTTACTGTTATCTGCACAAAAGCGATTCTGCGAAGCAATGTGAACACTTCTGTTTCCCAGGCACAGAGAAGGTGCTAGCAGGGAATTCTCTGCTTGCTTTTCCCCAGTACTCTGCAAGCTCTCCAGCACAACATAAAATATGGGGCTCTGTGCTTTCTTTCGTTCTGAACAAGTGTTACTGTTTTCTGCACAAAAGCGATTCTGCGAAGCAATGGGAACACTTCTCTTTCCCAGGCACAGGGAAGGTGCTAGCAGGGAATTCTCTGCCTGCCTTTCCCCAGTGCTCTGCAAGCTCTCCAGGACAACATAAAATCTGGGGCTCTGTGCTTTCTTTCGTTCTGAACAAGTGTTACTGTTTTCTGCACAAAAGCGATTCTGCGAAGCAATGGGAACACTTCTGTTTCCCAGGCACAGAGAAGGTGCTAGCAGGGAATTCTCTGCCTGCTTTTCCCCAGTGCTCTGTAAGCTCTCCAGGACAACATAAAATCTGGGGCTCTGTGCTTTCTTTCGTTCTGAACAAGTGTTACTGTTTTCTGCACAAAAGCGATTCTGCGAAGCAATGTGAACACTTCTGCTTCCCAGGCACAGAGAAGGTGCTAGCAGGGAATTCTCTGCCTGCCTTTCCCCAGTGCTCTGCAAGCTCTCCAGGACAACAGCAAATCTGGGGCTCTGTGCTTTCTTTCGTTCTGAACAAGTGTTACTGTTTTCTGCACAAAAGCGATTCTGCGAAGCAATGTGAAGACTTCTGCTTCCCAGGCACAGAGAAGGTGCTAGCAGGGAATTCTCTGCCTGCCTTTCCCCAGTGCTCTGCAAGCTCTCCAGGACAACATAAAATCTGGGGCTCTGTGCTTTCTTTCGTTCTGAACAAGTGTTACTGTTTTCTGCACAAAAGCGATTCTGCGAAGCAATGTGAACACTTCTGTTTCCCAGGCACAGAGAAGGTGCTAGCAGGGAATTCTCTGCCTGCTTTTCCCCAGTGCTCTGCAAGCTCTCCAGGACAACATAAAATCTGGGGCTCTGTGCTTTCTTTCGTTCTGAACAAGTGTTACTGTTTTCTGCACAAAAGCGATTCTGCGAAGCAATGTGAACACTTCTGTTTCCCAGGCACAGAGAAGGTACTAGCAGGGAATTCTCTGCCTGCTTTTCCCCAGTGCTCTGCAAGCTCTCCAGGACAACATAAAATCTGGGGCTCTGTGCTTTCTTTCGTACTGAACAAGTGTTACTGTTTTCTGCACAAAAGCGATTCTGCGAAGCAATGTGAACACTTCTGCTTCCCAGGCACAGAGAAGGTGCTAGCAGGAAATTCTCTGCCTGCCTTTCCCCAGTGCTCTGCAAGCTCTCCAGGACAACATAGAATCTGGGGCTCTGTGCTTTCTTTTGTTCTGAACAAGTGTTAGTGTTTTCTGCACAAAAGCGATTCTGCGAAGCAATGTGAAGACTTCAACTTCCCAGGCACAGAGAAGGTGCTAGCAGGGAATTCTCTGCCTGCCTTTCCCCAGTGCTCTGCAAGCTCTCCAGGACAACATAAAATCTGGGGCTCTGTGCTTTCTTTCGTTCTGAACAAGTGTTACTGTTTTCTGCACAAAAGCGATTTTGCGAAGCAATGTGAACAGGCACAGAGAAGGTGCTAGCAGGGAATTCTCTGCCTGCATTTCCCCAGTGCTCTGCAAGCTCTCCAGGACAACATAAAATCTGGGGCTCTGTGCTTTCTTTCGTTCTGAACAAGTGTTACTGTATTCTGCACAAAAGCGATTCTGCGAAGCAATGGGAACACTTCTGCTTCCCAGGCACAGAGAAGGTGCTAGCAGGGAATTCTCTGCCTGCCTTTCCCCAGTGCTCTGCAAGCTCTCCAGGACAACATAAAATCTGGGGCTCTGTGCTTTCTTTCGTCTGAACAAGTGTTACTGTTTTCTGCACAAAAGCGATTCTGCGAAGCAATGTGAACACTTCTGTTTCCCAGGCACAGAGAAGGTGCTAGCAGGGAATTCTCTGCCTGCTTTTCCCCAGTGCTCTGCAAGCTCTCCAGGACAACATAAAATCTGGGGCTCTGTGCTTTCTTTTGTTCTGAACAAGTGTTACTGTTATCTGCACAAAAGCGATTCTGCGAAGCAATGTGAACACTTCTGTTTCCCAGGCACAGAGAAGGTGCTAGCAGGGAATTCTCTGCTTGCTTTTCCCCAGTACTCTGCAAGCTCTCCAGCACAACATAAAATATGGGGCTCTGTGCTTTCTTTCGTTCTGAACAAGTGTTACTGTTTTCTGCACAAAAGCGATTCTGCGAAGCAATGGGAACACTTCTCTTTCCCAGGCACAGGGAAGGTGCTAGCAGGGAATTCTCTGCCTGCCTTTCCCCAGTGCTCTGCAAGCTCTCCAGGACAACATAAAATCTGGGGCTCTGTGCTTTCTTTCGTTCTGAACAAGTGTTACTGTTTTCTGCACAAAAGCGATTCTGCGAAGCAATGGGAACACTTCTGTTTCCCAGGCACAGAGAAGGTGCTAGCAGGGAATTCTCTGCCTGCTTTTCCCCAGTGCTCTGTAAGCTCTCCAGGACAACATAAAATCTGGGGCTCTGTGCTTTCTTTCGTTCTGAACAAGTGTTACTGTTTTCTGCACAAAAGCGATTCTGCGAAGCAATGTGAACACTTCTGCTTCCCAGGCACAGAGAAGGTGCTAGCAGGGAATTCTCTGCCTGCCTTTCCCCAGTGCTCTGCAAGCTCTCCAGGACAACAGCAAATCTGGGGCTCTGTGCTTTCTTTCGTTCTGAACAAGTGTTACTGTTTTCTGCACAAAAGCGATTCTGCGAAGCAATGTGAAGACTTCTGCTTCCCAGGCACAGAGAAGGTGCTAGCAGGGAATTCTCTGCCTGCCTTTCCCCAGTGCTCTGCAAGCTCTCCAGGACAACATAAAATCTGGGGCTCTGTGCTTTCTTTCCTTCTGAACAAGTGTTACTGTTTTCTGCACAAAAGCGATTCTGCGAAGCAATGGGAACACTTCTGTTTCCCAGGCACAGAGAAGGTGCTAGCAGGGAATTCTCTGCCTGCTTTTCCCCAGTGCTCTGCAAGCTCTCCAGGACAACATAAAATCTGGGGCTCTGTGCTTTCTTTCGTTCTGAACAAGTGTTACTGTTTTCTGCACAAAAGCGATTCTGCGAAGCAATGTGAACACTTCTGTTTCCCAGGCACAGAGAAGGTACTAGCAGGGAATTCTCTGCCTGCTTTTCCCCAGTGCTCTGCAAGCTCTCCAGGACAACATAAAATCTGGGGCTCTGTGCTTTCTTTCGTACTGAACAAGTGTTACTGTTTTCTGCACAAAAGCGATTCTGCGAAGCAATGTGAACACTTCTGCTTCCCAGGCACAGAGAAGGTGCTAGCAGGAAATTCTCTGCCTGCCTTTCCCCAGTGCTCTGCAAGCTCTCCAGGACAACATAGAATCTGGGGCTCTGTGCTTTCTTTTGTTCTGAACAAGTGTTAGTGTTTTCTGCACAAAAGCGATTCTGCGAAGCAATGTGAAGACTGCAACTTCCCAGGCACAGAGAAGGTGCTAGCAGGGAATTCTCTGCCTGCCTTTCCCCAGTGCTCTGCAAGCTCTCCAGGACAACATAAAATCTGGGGCTCTGTGCTTTCTTTCGTTCTGAACAAGTGTTACTGTTTTCTGCACAAAAGCGATTCTGCGAAGCAATGTGAACAGGCACAGAGAAGGTGCTAGCAGGGAATTCTCTGCCTGCCTTTCCCCAGTGCTCTGCAAGCTCTCCAGGACAACATAAAATCTGGGGCTCTGTGCTTTCTTTCGTTCTGAACAAGTGTTACTGTATTCTGCACAAAAGCGATTCTGCGAAGCAATGGGAACACTTCTGTTTCCCAGGCACAGAGAAGGTGCTAGCAGGGAATTCTCTGCCTGCTTTTCCCCAGTGCTCTGCAAGCTCTCCAGGACAACATAAAATCTGGGGCTCTGTGCTTTCTTTCGTTCTGAACAAGTGTTACTGTTTTCTGCACAAAAGCGATTCTGCGAAGCAATGGGAACACTTCTGTTTCCCAGGCACAGAGAAGGTGCTAGCAGGGAATTCTCTGCCTGCTTTTCCCCAGTGCTCTGCAAGCTCTCCAGGACAACATAAAATCTGGGGCTCTGTGCTTTCTTTCGTTCTGAACAAGTGTTACTGTTTTCTGCACAAAAGCGATTCTGCGAAGCAATGTGAACACTTCTGCTTCCCAGGCACAGAGAAGGTGCTAGCAGGGAATTCTCTGCCTGCCTTTCCCCAGTGCTCTGCAAGCTCTCCAGGACAACAGCAAATCTGGGGCTCTGTGCTTTCTTTCGTTCTGAACAAGTGTTACTGTTTTCTGCACAAAAGCGATTCTGCGAAGCAATGTGAAGACTTCTGCTTCCCAGGCACAGAGAAGGTGCTAGCAGGGAATTCTCTGCCTGCCTTTCCCCAGTGCTCTGCAAGCTCTCCAGGACAACATAAAATCTGGGGCTCTGTGCTTTCTTTCGTTCTGAACAAGTGTTACTGTTTTCTGCACAAAAGCGATTCTGCGAAGCAATGTGAACACTTCTGTTTCCCAGGCACAGAGAAGGTGCTAGCAGGGAATTCTCTGCCTGCTTTTCCCCAGTGCTCTGCAAGCTCTCCAGGACAACATAAAATCTGGGGCTCTGTGCTTTCTTTCGTTCTGAACAAGTGTTACTGTTTTCTGCACAAAAGCGATTCTGCGAAGCAATGTGAACACTTCTGTTTCCCAGGCACAGAGAAGGTACTAGCAGGGAATTCTCTGCCTGCTTTTCCCCAGTGCTCTGCAAGCTCTCCAGGACAACATAAAATCTGGGGCTCTGTGCTTTCTTTCGTACTGAACAAGTGTTACTGTTTTCTGCACAAAAGCGATTCTGCGAAGCAATGTGAACACTTCTGCTTCCCAGGCACAGAGAAGGTGCTAGCAGGAAATTCTCTGCCTGCCTTTCCCCAGTGCTCTGCAAGCTCTCCAGGACAACAGCAAATCTGGGGCTCTGTGCTTTCTTTCGTTCTGAACAAGTGTTACTGTTTTCTGCACAAAAGCGATTCTGCGAAGCAATGTGAAGACTTCTGCTTCCCAGGCACAGAGAAGGTGCTAGCAGGGAATTCTCTGCCTGCCTTTCCCCAGTGCTCTGCAAGCTCTCCAGGACAACATAAAATCTGGGGCTCTGTGCTTTCTTTCGTTCTGAACAAGTGTTACTGTTTTCTGCACAAAAGCGATTCTGCGAAGCAATGTGAACACTTCTGTTTCCCAGGCACAGAGAAGGTGCTAGCAGGGAATTCTCTGCCTGCTTTTCCCCAGTGCTCTGCAAGCTCTCCAGGACAACATAAAATCTGGGGCTCTGTGCTTTCTTTCGTTCTGAACAAGTGTTACTGTTTTCTGCACAAAAGCGATTCTGCGAAGCAATGTGAACACTTCTGTTTCCCAGGCACAGAGAAGGTACTAGCAGGGAATTCTCTGCCTGCTTTTCCCCAGTGCTCTGCAAGCTCTCCAGGACAACATAAAATCTGGGGCTCTGTGCTTTCTTTCGTACTGAACAAGTGTTACTGTTTTCTGCACAAAAGCGATTCTGCGAAGCAATGTGAACACTTCTGCTTCCCAGGCACAGAGAAGGTGCTAGCAGGAAATTCTCTGCCTGCCTTTCCCCAGTGCTCTGCAAGCTCTCCAGGACAACATAGAATCTGGGGCTCTGTGCTTTCTTTTGTTCTGAACAAGTGTTAGTGTTTTCTGCACAAAAGCGATTCTGCGAAGCAATGTGAAGACTTCAACTTCCCAGGCACAGAGAAGGTGCTAGCAGGGAATTCTCTGCCTGCCTTTCCCCAGTGCTCTGCAAGCTCTCCAGGACAACATAAAATCTGGGGCTCTGTGCTTTCTTTTGTTCTGAACAAGTGTTACTGTTTTCTGCACAAAAGCGATTTTGCGAAGCAATGTGAACAGGCACAGAGAAGGTGCTAGCAGGGAATTCTCTGCCTGCCTTTCCCCAGTGCTCTGCAAGCTCTCCAGGACAACATAAAATCTGGGGCTCTGTGCTTTCTTTCGTTCTGAACAAGTGTTACTGTATTCTGCACAAAAGCGATTCTGCGAAGCAATGGGAACACTTCTGTTTCCCAGGCACAGAGAAGGTGCTAGCAGGGAATTCTCTGCCTGCTTTTCCCCAGTGCTCTGCAAGCTCTCCAGGACAACATAAAATCTGGGGCTCTGTGCTTTCTTTCGTTCTGAACAAGTGTTATTGTTTTCTGCACAAAAGCGATTCTGCGAAGCAATGTGAAGACTTCTGCTTCCCAGGCACAGAGAAGGTGCTAGCAGGGAACTGTCTGCCTGCCTTTCCCCAGTGCTCTGCAAGCTCTCCAGGACAACATAAAATCTGGGGCTCTGTGCTTTCTTTCGTTCTGAACAAGTGTTACTGTTTTCTGCACAAAAGCGATTCTGCGAAGCAATGGGAACACTTCTGTTTCCCAGGCACAGACAACGTGCTAGCAGGGAATTCTCTGCCTGCTTTTCCCCAGTGCTCTGCAAGCTCTCCAGGACAACATAAAATCTGGGGCTCTGTGCTTTCTTTCGTTCTGAACAAGTGTTATTGTTTTCTGCACAAAAGCGATTCTGCGAAGCAATGTGAACAGGCACAGAGAAGGTGCTAGCAGGGAATTCTCTGCCTGCCTTTCCCCAGTGCTCTGCAAGCTCTCCAGGACAACATAAAATCTGGGGCTCTGTGCTTTCTTTCGTTCTGAACAAGTGTTACTGTTTTCTGCACAAAAGCGATTCTGCGAAGCAATGTGAACACTTCTGTTTCCCAGGCACAGAGAAGGTGCTAGCAGGGAATTCTCTGCCTGCTTTTCCCCAGTGCTCTGCAAGCTCTCCAGCACAACATAAAATCTGGGGCTCTGTGCTTTCTTTCCTTCTGAACAAGTGTTACTGTTTTCTGCACAAAAGCGATTCTGCGAAGCAATGTGAACACTTCTGTTTCCCAGGCACAGAGAAGGTGCTAGCAGGGAATTCTCTGCCTGCTTTTCCCCAGTGCTCTGTAACCTCTCCAGGACAACATAAAATCTGGGGCTCTGTGCTTTCTTTCGTTCTGAACAAGTGTTACTGTTTTCTGCACAAAAGCGATTCTGCGAAGCAATGTGAACACTTCTGTTTCCCAGGCACAGAGAAGGTGCTAGCAGGGAATTCTCTGCCTGCCTTTCCCCAGTGCTCTGCAAGCTCTCCAGGACAACAGCAAATCTGGGGCTCTGTGCTTTCTTTCGTTCTGAACAAGTGTTACTGTTTTCTGCACAAAAGCGATTCTGCGAAGCAATGTGAAGACTTCTGCTTCCCAGGCACAGAGAAGGTGCTAGCAGGGAATTCTCTGCCTGCCTTTCCCCAGTGCTCTGCAAGCTCTCCAGGACAACATAAAATCTGGGGCTCTGTGCTTTCTTTCGTCTGAACAGGTGTTACTGTTTTCTGCACAAAAGCGATTCTGCGAAGCAATGTGAACAGGCACAGAGAAGGTGCTAGCAGTGAATTGTCTGCCTGCCTTTCCCCAGTGCTCTGCAAGCTCTCCAGGACAACATAAAATATGGGGCTCTGTGCTTTCTTTTGTTCTGAACAAGTGTTACTGTTGTCTGCACAAAAGCGATTCTGCGAAGCAATGTGAAGACTTCTGCTTCCCAGGCACAGAGAAGGTGCTAGCAGGGAATTCTCTGCCTGCTTTTCCCCAGTGCTCTGCAAGCTCTCCAGGACAACATAAAATATGGGGCTCTGTGCTTTCTTTTGTTCTGAACAAGTGTTACTGTTTTCTGCACAAAAGCGATTCTGCCAAGCAATCTGAACACTTCTGCTTCCCAGGCACAGAGAAGGTGCTAGCAGGGAATTCTCTGCCTGCTTTTCCCCAGTACTCTGCAAGCTCTCCAGCACAACATAAAATATGGGGCTCTGTGCTTTCTTTCCTTCTGAACAAGTGTTACTGTTTTCTGCACAAAAGCGATTCTGCGAAGCAATGTGAACACTTCTGTTTCCCAGGCACAGAGAAGGTGCTAGCAGGGAATTCTCTGCCTGCCTTTCCCCAGTGCTCTGCAAGCTCTCCAGGACAACATAAAATCTGGGGCTCTGTGCTTTCTTTCGTCTGAACAAGTGTTACTGTTTTCTGCACAAAAGCGATTCTGCGAAGCAATGTGAACAGGCACAGAGAAGGTGCTAGCAGGGAATTCTCTGCCTGCCTTTCCCCAGTGCTCTGCAAGCTCTCCAGGACAACATAAAATCTGGGGCTCTGTGCTTTCTTTCGTTCTGAACAAGTGTTACTGTTTTCTGCACAAAAGCGATTCTGCGAAGCAATGGGAACACTTCTGTTTCCCAGGCACAGAGAAGGTGCTAGCAGGGAATTCTCTGCCTGCTTTTCCCCAGTGCTCTGTAAGCTCTCCAGGACAACATAAAATCTGGGGCTCTGTGCTTTCTTTCGTTCTGAACAAGTGTTACTGTTTTCTGCACAAAAGCGATTCTGCGAAGCAATGTGAACACTTCTGCTTCCCAGGCACAGAGAAGGTGCTAGCAGGGAATTCTCTGCCTGCCTTTCCCCAGTGCTCTGCAAGCTCTCCAGGACAACAGCAAATCTGGGGCTCTGTGCTTTCTTTCGTTCTGAACAAGTGTTACTGTTTTCTGCACAAAAGCGATTCTGCGAAGCAATGTGAAGACTTCTGCTTCCCAGGCACAGAGAAGGTGCTAGCAGGGAATTCTCTGCCTGCCTTTCCCCAGTGCTCTGCAAGCTCTCCAGGACAACATAAAATCTGGGGCTCTGTGCTTTCTTTCCTTCTGAACAAGTGTTACTGTTTTCTGCACAAAAGCGATTCTGCGAAGCAATGGGAACACTTCTGTTTCCCAGGCACAGAGAAGGTGCTAGCAGGGAATTCTCTGCCTGCTTTTCCCCAGTGCTCTGCAAGCTCTCCAGGACAACATAAAATCTGGGGCTCTGTGCTTTCTTTCGTTCTGAACAAGTGTTACTGTTTTCTGCACAAAAGCGATTCTGCGAAGCAATGTGAACACTTCTGCTTCCCAGGCACAGAGAAGGTGCTAGCAGGGAATTCTCTGCCTGCTTTTCCCCAGTGCTCTGCAAGCTCTCCAGGACAACATAAAATCTGGGGCTCTGTGCTTTCTTTCGTACTGAACAAGTGTTACTGTTTTCTGCACAAAAGCGATTCTGCGAAGCAATGTGAACACTTCTGCTTCCCAGGCACAGAGAAGGTGCTAGCAGGAAATTCTCTGCCTGCCTTTCCCCAGTGCTCTGCAAGCTCTCCAGGACAACATAGAATCTGGGGCTCTGTGCTTTCTTTTGTTCTGAACAAGTGTTACTGTTTTCTGCACAAAAGCGATTCTGCGAAGCAATGTGAAGACTTCTGCTTCCCAGGCACAGAGAAGGTGCTAGCAGGGAATTCTCTGCCTGCCTTTCCCCAGTGCTCTGCAAGCTCTCCAGGACAACATAAAATCTGGGGCTCTGTGCTTTCTTTCGTTCTGAACAAGTGTTACTGTTTTCTGCACAAAAGCGATTCTGCGAAGCAATGTGAACAGGCACAGAGAAGGTGCTAGCAGGGAATTCTCTGCCTGCCTTTCCCCAGTGCTCTGCAAGCTCTCCAGGACAACATAAAATCTGGGGCTCTGTGCTTTCTTTTGTTCTGAACAAGTGTTACTGTTATCTGCACAAAAGCGATTCTGCGAAGCAATGGGAACACTTCTGTTTCCCAGGCACAGAGAACGTGCTAGCAGGGAATTCTCTGCCTGCTTTTCCCCAGTGCTCTGCAAGCTCTCCAGGACAACATAAAATCTGGGGCTCTGTGCTTTCTTTCGTTCTGAACAAGTGTTATTGTTTTCTGCACAAAAGCGATTCTGCGAAGCAATGTGAAGACTTCTGCTTCCCAGGCACAGAGAAGGTGCTAGCAGGGAATTGTCTGCCTGCCTTTCCCCAGTGCTCTGCAAGCTCTCCAGGACAACATAAAATCTGGGGCTCTGTGCTTTCTTTCGTTCTGAACAAGTGTTATTGTTTTCTGCACAAAAGCGATTCTGCGAAGCAATGTGAACACTTCTGTTTCCCAGGCACAGAGAAGGTGCTAGCAGGGAATTCTCTGCCTGCCTTTCCCCAGTGCTCTGCAAGCTCTCCAGGACAACATAAAATCTGGGGCTCTGTGCTTTCTTTCGTTCTGAACAAGTGTTACTGTTTTCTGCACAAAAGCGATTCTGCGAAGCAATGTGAACAGGCACAGAGAAGGTGCTAGCAGGGAATTCTCTGCCTGCCTTTCCCCAGTGCTCTGCAAGCTCTCCAGGACAACAGCAAATCTGGGGCTCTGTGCTTTCTTTCGTTCTGAACAAGTGTTACTGTTTTCTGCACAAAAGCGATTCTGCGAAGCAATCTGAACACTTCTGTTTCCCAGGCACAGAGAAGGTGCTAGCAGGGAATTCTCTGCCTGCTTTTCCCCAGTACTCTGCAAGCTCTCCAGCACAACATAAAATCTGGGGCTCTGTGCTTTCTTTCCTTCTGAACAAGTGTTACTGTTTTCTGCACAAAAGCGATTCTGCGAAGCAATGTGAACACTTCTCTTTCCCAGGCACAGGGAAGGCGCTAGCAGGGAATTCTCTGCCTGCCTTTCCCCAGTGCTCTGCAAGCTCTCCAGGACAACATAAAATCTGGGGCTCTGTGCTTTCTTTCGTTCTGAACAAGTGTTACTGTTTTCTGCACAAAAGCGATTCTGCCAAGCAATGTGAAGACTTCTGCTTCCCAGGCACAGAGAAGGTGCTAGCAGGGAATTCTCTGCCTGCCTTTCCCCAGTGCTCTGCAAGCTCTCCAGGACAACATAAAATCTGGGGCTCTGTGCTTTCTTTCGTCTGAACAGGTGTTACTGTTTTCTGCACAAAAGCGATTCTGCGAAGCAATGTGAAGACTTCTGTTTCCCAGGCACAGAGAAGGTGCTAGCAGGGAATTCTCTGCCTGCTTTTCCCCAGTATTCTGCAAGCTCTCCAGCACAACATAAAATATGGGGCTCTGTGCTTTCTTTCCTTCTGAACAAGTGTTACTGTTTTCTGCACAAAAGCGATACTGCGAAGCAATGTGAACACTTCTGTTTCCCAGGCACAGAGAAGGTGCTAGCAGGGAATTCTCTGCTTGCTTTTCCCCAGTGCTCTGCAAGCTCTCCAGGACAACATAAAATATGGGGCTCTGTGCTTTCTTTCGTTCTGAACAAGTGTTACTGTTTTCTGCACAAAAGCGATTCTGCGAAGCAATGTGAACACTTCTGTTTCCCAGGCACAGAGAAGGTGCTAGCAGGGAATTCTCTGCCTGCCTTTCCCCAGTGCTCTGCAAGCTCTCCAGGACAACATAAAATCTGGGGCTCTGTGCTTTCTTTCGTCTGAACAAGTGTTACTGTTTTCTGCACAAAAGCGATTCTGCGAAGCAATGTGAACAGGCACAGAGAAGGTGCTAGCAGGGAATTCTCTGCCTGCCTTTCCCCAGTGCTCTGCAAGCTCTCCAGGACAACATAAAATCTGGGGCTCTGTGCTTTCTTTTGTTCTGAAAAAGTGTTACTGTTGTCTGCACAAAAGCGATTCTGCGAAGCAATGTGAAGACTTCTGCTTCCCAGGCACAGAGAAGGTGCTAGCAGGGAATTCTCTGCCTGCTTTTCCCCAGTGCTCTGCAAGCTCTCCAGGACAACATAAAATATGGGGCTCTGTGCTTTCTTTCGTCTGAACAAGTGTTACTGTTTTCTGCACAAAAGCGATTCTGCGAAGCAATGTGAACACTTCTGTTTCCCAGGCACAGAGAAGGTGCTAGCAGGGAATTCTCTGCCTGCTTTTCCCCAGTGCTCTGCAAGCTCTCCAGGACAACATAAAATCTGGGGCTCTGTGCTTTCTTTTGTTCTGAACAAGTGTTAGTGTTTTCTGCACAAAAGCGATTCTGCGAAGCAATGTGAACACTTCTGTTTCCCAGGCACAGAGAAGGTGCTAGCAGGGAATTCTCTGCCTGCTTTTCCCCAGTACTCTGCAAGCTCTCCAGCACAACATAAAATATGGGGCTCTGTGCTTTCTTTCGTCTGAACAAGTGTTACTTTTTTCTGCACAAAAGCGATTCTGCGAAGCAATGTGAACACTTCTGTTTCCCAGGCACAGAGAAGGTGCTAGCAGGGAATTCTCTGCCTGCCTTTCCCCAGTGCTCTGCAAGCTCTCCAGGACAACATAAAATCTGGGGCTCTGTGCTTTCTTTCGTTCTGAACAAGTGTTACTGTTTTCTGCACAAAAGCGATTCTGCGAAGGAATGTGAACAGGCACAGAGAAGGTGCTAGCAGGGAATTCTCTGCCTGCCTTTCCCCAGTGCTCTGCAAGCTCTCCAGGACAACATAAAATCTGGGGCTCTGTGCTTTCTTTTGTTCTGAACAAGTGTTAGTGTTTTCTGCACAAAAGCGATTCTGCGAAGCAATGTGAACACTTCTGTTTCCCAGGCACAGAGAAGGTGCTAGCAGGGAATTCTCTGCCTGCTTTTCCCCAGTGCTCTGCAAGCTCTCCAGCACAACATAAAATATGGGGCTCTGTGCTTTCTTTCCTTCTGAACAAGTGTTACTGTTTTCTGCACAAAAGCGATACTGCTAAGAAATGTTAACCCTTCTGTTTCCCAGGCACAGAGAAGGTGCTAGCAGGGAATTCTCTGCCTGCTTTTCCCCAGTGCTCTGCAAGCTCTCCAGGACAACAGCAAATCTGGGGCTCTGTGCTTTCTTTCGTTCTGAACAAGTGTTACTGTTTTCTGCACAAAAGCGATTCTGCGAAGCAATGTGAAGACTTCTGCTTCCCAGGCACAGAGAAGGTGCTAGCAGGGAATTCTCTGCCTGCCTTTCCCCAGTGCTCTGCAAGCTCTCCAGGACAACATAAAATCTGGGGCTCTGTGCTTTCTTTCGTTCTGAACAAGTGTTACTGTTTTCTGCACAAAAGCGATTCTGTGAAGCAATGTGAACACTTCTGTTTCCCAGGCACAGAGAAGGTGCTAGCAGGGAATTCTCTGCCTGCCTTTCCCCAGTGCTCTGCAAGCTCTCCAGGACAACATAAAATCTGGGGCTCTGTGCTTTCTTTCGTTCTGAACAAGTGTTACTGTATTCTGCACAAAAGCGATTCTGCGAAGCAATGGGAACACTTCTGTTTCCCAGGCACAGAGAAGGTGCTAGCAGGGAATTCTCTGCCTGCTTTTCCCCAGTGCTCTGCAAGCTCTCCAGGACAACATAAAATCTGGGGCTCTGTGCTTTCTTTCGTTCTGAACAGGTGTTATTGTTTTCTGCACAAAACGATTCTGCGAAGCAATGTGAACACTTCTGCTTCCCAGGCACAGAGAAGGTGCTAGCAGGGAATTCTCTGCCTGCCTTTCCCCAGTGCTCTGCAAGCTCTCCAGGACAACATAAAATCTGGGGCTCTGTGCTTTCTTTCGTCTGAACAAGTGTTACTGTTTTCTGCACAAAAGCGATTCTGCGAAGGAATGTGAACAGGCACAGAGAAGGTGCTAGCAGGGAATTCTCTGCCTGCCTTTCCCCAGTGCTCTGCAAGCTCTCCAGGACAACATAAAATCTGGGGCTCTGTGCTTTCTTTCGTCTGAACAGGTGTTACTGTTTTCTGCACAAAAGCGATTCTGCGAAGCAATGTGAACAGGCACAGAGAAGGTGCTAGCAGTGAATTGTCTGCCTGCCTTTCCCCAGTGCTCTGCAAGCTCTCCAGGACAACATAAAATCTGGGGCTCTGTGCTTTCTTTCGTTCTGAACAAGTGTTACTGTTTTCTGCACAAAAGCGATTCTGCGAAGCAATGTGAACACTTCTGTTTCCCAGGCACAGAGAAGGTGCTAGCAGGGAATTCTCTGCCTGCTTTTCCCCAGTATTCTGCAAGCTCTCCAGCACAACATAAAATATGGGGCTCTGTGCTTTCTTTCCTTCTGAACAAGTGTTACTGTTTTCTGCACAAAAGCGATACTGCGAAGCAATGTGAACACTTCTGTTTCCCAGGCACAGAGAAGGTGCTAGCAGGGAATTCTCTGCTTGCTTTTCCCCAGTGCTCTGCAAGCTCTCCAGGACAACATAAAATCTGGGGCTCTGTGCTTTCTTTCGTTCTGAACAAGTGTTACTGTTTTCTGCACAAAAGCGATTCTGCGAAGAAATGTGAACACTTCTGTTTCCCAGGCACAGAGAAGGTGCTAGCAGGGAATTCTCTGCCTGCTTTTCCCCAGTGCTCTGCAAGCTCTCCAGGACAACATAAAATCTGGGGCTCTGTGCTTTCTTTCGTTCTGAACAAGTGTTATTGTTTTCTGCACAAAAGCGATTCTGCGAAGCAATGTGAACAGGCACAGAGAAGGTGCTAGCAGGGAATTCTCTGCCTGCCTTTCCCCAGTGCTCTGCAAGCTCTCCAGGACAACAGCAAATCTGGGGCTCTGTGCTTTCTTTCGTTCTGAACAAGTGTTACTGTTTTCTGCACAAAAGCGATTCTGCGAAGCAATGTGAAGACTTCTGCTTCCCAGGCACAGAGAAGGTGCTAGCAGGGAATTCTCTGCCTGCCTTTCCCCAGTGCTCTGCAAGCTCTCCAGGACAACATAAAATCTGGGGCTCTGTGCTTTCTTTCGTTCTGAACAAGTGTTACTGTTTTCTGCACAAAAGCGATTCTGCGAAGCAATGTGAACAGGCACAGAGAAGGTGCTAGCAGGGAATTCTCTGCCTGCCTTTCCCCAGTGCTCTGCAAGCTCTCCAGGACAACATAAAATCTGGGGCTCTGTGCTTTCTTTCGTTCTGAACAAGTGTTACTGTATTCTGCACAAAAGCGATCCTGCGAAGCAATGGGAACACTTCTGCTTCCCAGGCACAGAGAAGGTGCTAGCAGGGAATTCTCTGCCTGCCTTTCCCCAGTGCTCTGCAAGCTCTCCAGGACAACATAAAATCTGGGGCTCTGTGCTTTCTTTCCTTCTGAACAAGTGTTACTGTTTTCTGCACAAAAGCGATACTGCTAAGAAATGTTAACCCTTCTGTTTCCCAGGCACAGAGAAGGTGCTAGCAGGGAATTCTCTGCCTGCTTTTCCCCAGTGCTCTGCAAGCTCTCCAGGACAACATAAAATCTGGGGCTCTGTGCTTTCTTTCGTTCTGAACAAGTGTTACTGTTTTCTGCACAAAAGCGATTCTGCCAAGCAATGTGAACACTTCTGCTTCCCAGGCACAGAGAAGGTGCTAGCAGGGAATTCTCTGCCTGCTTTTCCCCAGTGCTCTGCAAGCTCTCCAGGACAACATAAAATCTGGGGCTCTGTGCTTTCTTTCGTTCTGAACAAGTGTTACTGTTTTCTGCACAAAAGCGATTCTGCGAAGCAATGGGAACACTTCTGTTTCCCAGGCACAGAGAAGGTGCTAGCAGGGAATTCTCTGCCTGCTTTTCCCCAGTGCTCTGCAAGCTCTCCAGGACAACATAAAATCTGGGGCTCTGTGCTTTCTTTCGTTCTGAACAAGTGTTATTGTTTTCTGCACAAAAGCGATTCTGCGAAGCAATGTGAACAGGCACAGAGAAGGTGCTAGCAGGGAATTCTCTGCCTGCCTTTCCCCAGTGCTCTGCAAGCTCTCCAGGACAACATAAAATCTGGGGCTCTGTGCTTTCTTTCCTTCTGAACAAGTGTTACTGTTTTCTGCACAAAAGCGATACTGCGAAGCAATGTGAACACTTCTGTTTCCCAGGCACAGAGAAGGTGCTAGCAGGGAATTCTCTGCCTGCTTTTCCCCAGTACTCTGCAAGCTCTCCAGCACAACATAAAATATGGGGCTCTGTGCTTTCTTTCCTTCTGAACAAGTGTTACTGTTTTCTGCACAAAAGCGATTCTGCGAAGCAATGTGAACACTTCTGTTTCCCAGGCACAGAGAAGGTGCTAGCAGGGAATTCTCTGCCTGCTTTTCCCCAGTGCTCTGCAAGCTCTCCAGGACAACATAAAATCTGGGGCTCTGTGCTTTCTTTCGTTCTGAACAAGTGTTACTGTTTTCTGCACAAAAGCGATTCTGCCAAGCAATGTGAACACTTCTGCTTCCCAGGCACAGAGAAGGTGCTAGCAGGAAATTCTCTGCCTGCCTTTCCCCAGTGCTCTGCAAGCTCTCCAGGACAACATAAAATCTGGGGCTCTGTGCTTTCTTTCGTCTGAACAAGTGTTACTGTTTTCTGCACAAAAGCGATTCTGCGAAGCAATGTGAACAGGCACAGAGAAGGTGCTAGCAGGGAATTCTCTGCCTGCCTTTCCCCAGTGCTCTGCAAGCTCTCCAGGACAACATAAAATCTGGGGCTCTGTGCTTTCTTTCGTCTGAACAGGTGTTACTGTTTTCTGCACAAAAGCGATTCTGCGAAGCAATGTGAACAGGCACAGAGAAGGTGCTAGCAGTGAATTGTCTGCCTGCCTTTCCCCAGTGCTCTGCAAGCTCTCCAGGACAACATAAAATCTGGGGCTCTGTGCTTTCTTTTGTTCTGAACAAGTGTTACTGTTATCTGCACAAAAGCGATTCTGCGAAGCAATGGGAACACTTCTGTTTCCCAGGCACAGAGAACGTGCTAGCAGGGAATTCTCTGCCTGCTTTTCCCCAGTGCTCTGCAAGCTCTCCAGGACAACATAAAATCTGGGGCTCTGTGCTTTCTTTCGTTCTGAACAAGTGTTATTGTTTTCTGCACAAAAGCGATTCTGCGAAGCAATGTGAAGACTTCTGCTTCCCAGGCACAGAGAAGGTGCTAGCAGGGAATTGTCTGCCTGCCTTTCCCCAGTGCTCTGCAAGCTCTCCAGGACAACATAAAATCTGGGGCTCTGTGCTTTCTTTCGTTCTGAACAAGTGTTATTGTTTTCTGCACAAAAGCGATTCTGCGAAGCAATGTGAACACTTCTGTTTCCCAGGCACAGAGAAGGTGCTAGCAGGGAATTCTCTGCCTGCCTTTCCCCAGTGCTCTGCAAGCTCTCCAGGACAACATAAAATCTGGGGCTCTGTGCTTTCTTTCGTTCTGAACAAGTGTTACTGTTTTCTGCACAAAAGCGATTCTGCGAAGCAATGTGAACAGGCACAGAGAAGGTGCTAGCAGGGAATTCTCTGCCTGCCTTTCCCCAGTGCTCTGCAAGCTCTCCAGGACAACAGCAAATCTGGGGCTCTGTGCTTTCTTTCGTTCTGAACAAGTGTTACTGTTTTCTGCACAAAAGCGATTCTGCGAAGCAATCTGAACACTTCTGTTTCCCAGGCACAGAGAAGGTGCTAGCAGGGAATTCTCTGCCTGCTTTTCCCCAGTACTCTGCAAGCTCTCCAGCACAACATAAAATATGGGGCTCTGTGCTTTCTTTCCTTCTGAACAAGTGTTACTGTTTTCTGCACAAAAGCGATTCTGCGAAGCAATGTGAACACTTCTCTTTCCCAGGCACAGGGAAGGCGCTAGCAGGGAATTCTCTGCCTGCCTTTCCCCAGTGCTCTGCAAGCTCTCCAGGACAACATAAAATCTGGGGCTCTGTGCTTTCTTTCGTTCTGAACAAGTGTTACTGTTTTCTGCACAAAAGCGATTCTGCCAAGCAATGTGAAGACTTCTGCTTCCCAGGCACAGAGAAGGTGCTAGCAGGGAATTCTCTGCCTGCTTTTCCCCAGTATTCTGCAAGCTCTCCAGCACAACATAAAATATGGGGCTCTGTGCTTTCTTTCCTTCTGAACAAGTGTTACTGTTTTCTGCACAAAAGCGATACTGCGAAGCAATGTGAACACTTCTGTTTCCCAGGCACAGAGAAGGTGCTAGCAGGGAATTCTCTGCTTGCTTTTCCCCAGTGCTCTGCAAGCTCTCCAGGACAACATAAAATATGGGGCTCTGTGCTTTCTTTCGTTCTGAACAAGTGTTACTGTTTTCTGCACAAAAGCGATTCTGCGAAGCAATGTGAACACTTCTGTTTCCCAGGCACAGAGAAGGTGCTAGCAGGGAATTCTCTGCCTGCCTTTCCCCAGTGCTCTGCAAGCTCTCCAGGACAACATAAAATCTGGGGCTCTGTGCTTTCTTTCGTCTGAACAAGTGTTACTGTTTTCTGCACAAAAGCGATTCTGCGAAGCAATGTGAACAGGCACAGAGAAGGTGCTAGCAGGGAATTCTCTGCCTGCCTTTCCCCAGTGCTCTGCAAGCTCTCCAGGACAACATAAAATCTGGGGCTCTGTGCTTTCTTTTGTTCTGAAAAAGTGTTACTGTTGTCTGCACAAAAGCGATTCTGCGAAGCAATGTGAAGACTTCTGCTTCCCAGGCACAGAGAAGGTGCTAGCAGGGAATTCTCTGCCTGCTTTTCCCCAGTGCTCTGCAAGCTCTCCAGGACAACATAAAATATGGGGCTCTGTGCTTTCTTTCGTCTGAACAAGTGTTACTGTTTTCTGCACAAAAGCGATTCTGCGAAGCAATGTGAACACTTCTGTTTCCCAGGCACAGAGAAGGTGCTAGCAGGGAATTCTCTGCCTGCTTTTCCCCAGTGCTCTGCAAGCTCTCCAGGACAACATAAAATCTGGGGCTCTGTGCTTTCTTTTGTTCTGAACAAGTGTTAGTGTTTTCTGCACAAAAGCGATTCTGCGAAGCAATGTGAACACTTCTGTTTCCCAGGCACAGAGAAGGTGCTAGCAGGGAATTCTCTGCCTGCTTTTCCCCAGTACTCTGCAAGCTCTCCAGCACAACATAAAATATGGGGCTCTGTGCTTTCTTTCGTCTGAACAAGTGTTACTTTTTTCTGCACAAAAGCGATTCTGCGAAGCAATGTGAACACTTCTGTTTCCCAGGCACAGAGAAGGTGCTAGCAGGGAATTCTCTGCCTGCCTTTCCCCAGTGCTCTGCAAGCTCTCCAGGACAACATAAAATCTGGGGCTCTGTGCTTTCTTTCGTTCTGAACAAGTGTTACTGTTTTCTGCACAAAAGCGATTCTGCGAAGGAATGTGAACAGGCACAGAGAAGGTGCTAGCAGGGAATTCTCTGCCTGCCTTTCCCCAGTGCTCTGCAAGCTCTCCAGGACAACATAAAATCTGGGGCTCTGTGCTTTCTTTTGTTCTGAACAAGTGTTAGTGTTTTCTGCACAAAAGCGATTCTGCGAAGCAATGTGAACACTTCTGTTTCCCAGGCACAGAGAAGGTGCTAGCAGGGAATTCTCTGCCTGCTTTTCCCCAGTGCTCTGCAAGCTCTCCAGCACAACATAAAATATGGGGCTCTGTGCTTTCTTTCCTTCTGAACAAGTGTTACTGTTTTCTGCACAAAAGCGATACTGCTAAGAAATGTTAACCCTTCTGTTTCCCAGGCACAGAGAAGGTGCTAGCAGGGAATTCTCTGCCTGCTTTTCCCCAGTGCTCTGCAAGCTCTCCAGGACAACAGCAAATCTGGGGCTCTGTGCTTTCTTTCGTTCTGAACAAGTGTTACTGTTTTCTGCACAAAAGCGATTCTGCGAAGCAATGTGAAGACTTCTGCTTCCCAGGCACAGAGAAGGTGCTAGCAGGGAATTCTCTGCCTGCCTTTCCCCAGTGCTCTGCAAGCTCTCCAGGACAACATAAAATCTGGGGCTCTGTGCTTTCTTTCGTTCTGAACAAGTGTTACTGTTTTCTGCACAAAAGCGATTCTGTGAAGCAATGTGAACACTTCTGTTTCCCAGGCACAGAGAAGGTGCTAGCAGGGAATTCTCTGCCTGCCTTTCCCCAGTGCTCTGCAAGCTCTCCAGGACAACATAAAATCTGGGGCTCTGTGCTTTCTTTCGTTCTGAACAAGTGTTACTGTATTCTGCACAAAAGCGATTCTGCGAAGCAATGGGAACACTTCTGTTTCCCAGGCACAGAGAAGGTGCTAGCAGGGAATTCTCTGCCTGCTTTTCCCCAGTGCTCTGCAAGCTCTCCAGGACAACATAAAATCTGGGGCTCTGTGCTTTCTTTCGTTCTGAACAGGTGTTATTGTTTTCTGCACAAAACGATTCTGCGAAGCAATGTGAACACTTCTGCTTCCCAGGCACAGAGAAGGTGCTAGCAGGGAATTCTCTGCCTGCCTTTCCCCAGTGCTCTGCAAGCTCTCCAGGACAACATAAAATCTGGGGCTCTGTGCTTTCTTTCGTCTGAACAAGTGTTACTGTTTTCTGCACAAAAGCGATTCTGCGAAGGAATGTGAACAGGCACAGAGAAGGTGCTAGCAGGGAATTCTCTGCCTGCCTTTCCCCAGTGCTCTGCAAGCTCTCCAGGACAACATAAAATCTGGGGCTCTGTGCTTTCTTTCGTCTGAACAGGTGTTACTGTTTTCTGCACAAAAGCGATTCTGCGAAGCAATGTGAACAGGCACAGAGAAGGTGCTAGCAGTGAATTGTCTGCCTGCCTTTCCCCAGTGCTCTGCAAGCTCTCCAGGACAACATAAAATCTGGGGCTCTGTGCTTTCTTTCGTTCTGAACAAGTGTTACTGTTTTCTGCACAAAAGCGATTCTGCGAAGCAATGTGAACACTTCTGTTTCCCAGGCACAGAGAAGGTGCTAGCAGGGAATTCTCTGCCTGCTTTTCCCCAGTATTCTGCAAGCTCTCCAGCACAACATAAAATATGGGGCTCTGTGCTTTCTTTCCTTCTGAACAAGTGTTACTGTTTTCTGCACAAAAGCGATACTGCGAAGCAATGTGAACACTTCTGTTTCCCAGGCACAGAGAAGGTGCTAGCAGGGAATTCTCTGCTTGCTTTTCCCCAGTGCTCTGCAAGCTCTCCAGGACAACATAAAATCTGGGGCTCTGTGCTTTCTTTCGTTCTGAACAAGTGTTACTGTTTTCTGCACAAAAGCGATTCTGCGAAGAAATGTGAACACTTCTGTTTCCCAGGCACAGAGAAGGTGCTAGCAGGGAATTCTCTGCCTGCTTTTCCCCAGTGCTCTGCAAGCTCTCCAGGACAACATAAAATCTGGGGCTCTGTGCTTTCTTTCGTTCTGAACAAGTGTTATTGTTTTCTGCACAAAAGCGATTCTGCGAAGCAATGTGAACAGGCACAGAGAAGGTGCTAGCAGGGAATTCTCTGCCTGCCTTTCCCCAGTGCTCTGCAAGCTCTCCAGGACAACAGCAAATCTGGGGCTCTGTGCTTTCTTTCGTTCTGAACAAGTGTTACTGTTTTCTGCACAAAAGCGATTCTGCGAAGCAATGTGAAGACTTCTGCTTCCCAGGCACAGAGAAGGTGCTAGCAGGGAATTCTCTGCCTGCCTTTCCCCAGTGCTCTGCAAGCTCTCCAGGACAACATAAAATCTGGGGCTCTGTGCTTTCTTTCGTTCTGAACAAGTGTTACTGTTTTCTGCACAAAAGCGATTCTGCGAAGCAATGTGAACAGGCACAGAGAAGGTGCTAGCAGGGAATTCTCTGCCTGCCTTTCCCCAGTGCTCTGCAAGCTCTCCAGGACAACATAAAATCTGGGGCTCTGTGCTTTCTTTCGTTCTGAACAAGTGTTACTGTATTCTGCACAAAAGCGATCCTGCGAAGCAATGGGAACACTTCTGCTTCCCAGGCACAGAGAAGGTGCTAGCAGGGAATTCTCTGCCTGCCTTTCCCCAGTGCTCTGCAAGCTCTCCAGGACAACATAAAATCTGGGGCTCTGTGCTTTCTTTCCTTCTGAACAAGTGTTACTGTTTTCTGCACAAAAGCGATACTGCTAAGAAATGTTAACCCTTCTGTTTCCCAGGCACAGAGAAGGTGCTAGCAGGGAATTCTCTGCCTGCTTTTCCCCAGTGCTCTGCAAGCTCTCCAGGACAACATAAAATCTGGGGCTCTGTGCTTTCTTTCGTTCTGAACAAGTGTTACTGTTTTCTGCACAAAAGCGATTCTGCCAAGCAATGTGAACACTTCTGCTTCCCAGGCACAGAGAAGGTGCTAGCAGGGAATTCTCTGCCTGCTTTTCCCCAGTGCTCTGCAAGCTCTCCAGGACAACATAAAATCTGGGGCTCTGTGCTTTCTTTCGTTCTGAACAAGTGTTACTGTTTTCTGCACAAAAGCGATTCTGCGAAGCAATGGGAACACTTCTGTTTCCCAGGCACAGAGAAGGTGCTAGCAGGGAATTCTCTGCCTGCTTTTCCCCAGTGCTCTGCAAGCTCTCCAGGACAACATAAAATCTGGGGCTCTGTGCTTTCTTTCGTTCTGAACAAGTGTTATTGTTTTCTGCACAAAAGCGATTCTGCGAAGCAATGTGAACAGGCACAGAGAAGGTGCTAGCAGGGAATTCTCTGCCTGCCTTTCCCCAGTGCTCTGCAAGCTCTCCAGGACAACATAAAATCTGGGGCTCTGTGCTTTCTTTCCTTCTGAACAAGTGTTACTGTTTTCTGCACAAAAGCGATACTGCGAAGCAATGTGAACACTTCTGTTTCCCAGGCACAGAGAAGGTGCTAGCAGGGAATTCTCTGCCTGCTTTTCCCCAGTACTCTGCAAGCTCTCCAGCACAACATAAAATATGGGGCTCTGTGCTTTCTTTCCTTCTGAACAAGTGTTACTGTTTTCTGCACAAAAGCGATTCTGCGAAGCAATGTGAACACTTCTGTTTCCCAGGCACAGAGAAGGTGCTAGCAGGGAATTCTCTGCCTGCTTTTCCCCAGTGCTCTGCAAGCTCTCCAGGACAACATAAAATCTGGGGCTCTGTGCTTTCTTTCGTTCTGAACAAGTGTTACTGTTTTCTGCACAAAAGCGATTCTGCCAAGCAATGTGAACACTTCTGCTTCCCAGGCACAGAGAAGGTGCTAGCAGGAAATTCTCTGCCTGCCTTTCCCCAGTGCTCTGCAAGCTCTCCAGGACAACATAAAATCTGGGGCTCTGTGCTTTCTTTCGTCTGAACAAGTGTTACTGTTTTCTGCACAAAAGCGATTCTGCGAAGCAATGTGAACAGGCACAGAGAAGGTGCTAGCAGGGAATTCTCTGCCTGCCTTTCCCCAGTGCTCTGCAAGCTCTCCAGGACAACATAAAATCTGGGGCTCTGTGCTTTCTTTCGTCTGAACAGGTGTTACTGTTTTCTGCACAAAAGCGATTCTGCGAAGCAATGTGAACAGGCACAGAGAAGGTGCTAGCAGTGAATTGTCTGCCTGCCTTTCCCCAGTGCTCTGCAAGCTCTCCAGGACAACATAAAATCTGGGGCTCTGTGCTTTCTTTCGTTCTGAACAAGTGTTACTGTTTTCTGCACAAAAGCGATTCTGCGAAGCAATGTGAACACTTCTGTTTCCCAGGCACAGAGAAGGTGCTAGCAGGGAATTCTCTGCCTGCTTTTCCCCAGTATTCTGCAAGCTCTCCAGCACAACATAAAATATGGGGCTCTGTGCTTTCTTTCCTTCTGAACAAGTGTTACTGTTTTCTGCACAAAAGCGATACTGCGAAGCAATGTGAACACTTCTGTTTCCCAGGCACAGAGAAGGTGCTAGCAGGGAATTCTCTGCTTGCTTTTCCCCAGTGCTCTGCAAGCTCTCCAGGACAACATAAAATCTGGGGCTCTGTGCTTTCTTTTGTTCTGAAAAAGTGTTACTGTTGTCTGCACAAAAGCGATTCTGCGAAGCAATGTGAAGACTTCTGCTTCCCAGGCACAGAGAAGGTGCTAGCAGGGAATTCTCTGCCTGCTTTTCCCCAGTGCTCTGCAAGCTCTCCAGGACAACATAAAATATGGGGCTCTGTGCTTTCTTTCGTCTGAACAAGTGTTACTGTTTTCTGCACAAAAGCGATTCTGCGAAGCAATGTGAACACTTCTGTTTCCCAGGCACAGAGAAGGTGCTAGCAGGGAATTCTCTGCCTGCTTTTCCCCAGTGCTCTGCAAGCTCTCCAGGACAACATAAAATCTGGGGCTCTGTGCTTTCTTTTGTTCTGAACAAGTGTTAGTGTTTTCTGCACAAAAGCGATTCTGCGAAGCAATGTGAACACTTCTGTTTCCCAGGCACAGAGAAGGTGCTAGCAGGGAATTCTCTGCCTGCTTTTCCCCAGTACTCTGCAAGCTCTCCAGCACAACATAAAATATGGGGCTCTGTGCTTTCTTTCCTTCTGAACAAGTGTTACTGTTTTCTGCACAAAAGCGATTCTGCGAAGCAATGTGAACACTTCTGTTTCCCAGGCACAGAGAAGGTGCTAGCAGGGAATTCTCTGCTTGCTTTTCCCCAGTGCTCTGCAAGCTCTCCAGGACAACATAAAATCTGGGGCTCTGTGCTTTCTTTTGTTCTGAAAAAGTGTTACTGTTGTCTGCACAAAAGCGATTCTGCGAAGCAATGTGAAGACTTCTGCTTCCCAGGCACAGAGAAGGTGCTAGCAGGGAATTCTCTGCCTGCTTTTCCCCAGTGCTCTGCAAGCTCTCCAGGACAACATAAAATATGGGGCTCTGTGCTTTCTTTCGTCTGAACAAGTGTTACTTTTTTCTGCACAAAAGCGATTCTGCGAAGCAATGTGAACACTTCTGTTTCCCAGGCACAGAGAAGGTGCTAGCAGGGAATTCTCTGCCTGCTTTTCCCCAGTGCTCTGCAAGCTCTCCAGGACAACATAAAATCTGGGGCTCTGTGCTTTCTTTTGTTCTGAACAAGTGTTAGTGTTTTCTGCACAAAAGCGATTCTGCGAAGCAATGTGAACACTTCTGTTTCCCAGGCACAGAGAAGGTGCTAGCAGGGAATTCTCTGCCTGCTTTTCCCCAGTACTCTGCAAGCTCTCCAGCACAACATAAAATATGGGGCTCTGTGCTTTCTTTCCTTCTGAACAAGTGTTACTGTTTTCTGCACAAAAGCGATACTGCTAAGAAATGTGAACACTTCTGCTTCCCAGGCACCGAGAACGTGCTAGCAGGGAATTCTCTGCCTGCCTTTCCCCAGTGCTCTGCAAGCTC
Source organism: Strix uralensis (assembly GCF_047716275.1). Taxonomy (NCBI): domain Eukaryota; kingdom Metazoa; phylum Chordata; class Aves; order Strigiformes; family Strigidae; genus Strix; species Strix uralensis. Next base: position 832,648 of record NW_027436715.1, on the reverse strand, counting down.
TCCAGGACAACATAAAATCTGGGGCTCTGTGCTTTCTTTCGTTCTGAACAAGTGTTATTGTTTTCTGCACAAAAGCGATTCTGCGAAGGAATGTGAACAGGCACAGAGAAGGTGCTAGCAGGGAATTCTCTGCCTGCCTTTCCCCAGTGCTCTGCAAGCTCTCCAGGACAACATAAAATCTGGGGCTCTGTGCTTTCTTTTGTTCTGAACAAGTGTTAGTGTTTTCTGCACAAAAGCGATTCTGCGAAGCAATGTGAACACTTCTGTTTCCCAGGCACAGAGAAGGTGCTAGCAGGGAATTCTCTGCCTGCTTTTCCCCAGTGCTCTGCAAGCTCTCCAGCACAACATAAAATATGGGGCTCTGTGCTTTCTTTCCTTCTGAACAAGTGTTACTGTTTTCTGCACAAAAGCGATACTGCTAAGAAATGTTAACCCTTCTGTTTCCCAGGCACAGAGAAGGTGCTAGCAGGGAATTCTCTGCCTGCTTTTCCCCAGTGCTCTGCAAGCTCTCCAGGACAACAGCAAATCTGGGGCTCTGTGCTTTCTTTCGTTCTGAACAAGTGTTACTGTTTTCTGCACAAAAGCGATTCTGCGAAGCAATGTGAAGACTTCTGCTTCCCAGGCACAGAGAAGGTGCTAGCAGGGAATTCTCTGCCTGCCTTTCCCCAGTGCTCTGCAAGCTCTCCAGGACAACATAAAATCTGGGGCTCTGTGCTTTCTTTCGTTCTGAACAAGTGTTACTGTTTTCTGCACAAAAGCGATTCTGTGAAGCAATGTGAACACTTCTGTTTCCCAGGCACAGAGAAGGTGCTAGCAGGGAATTCTCTGCCTGCCTTTCCCCAGTGCTCTGCAAGCTCTCCAGCACAACATAAAATCTGGGGCTCTGTGCTTTCTTTCGTTCTGAACAAGTGTTACTGTATTCTGCACAAAAGCGATTCTGCGAAGCAATGGGAACACTTCTGTTTCCCAGGCACAGAGAAGGTGCTAGCAGGGAATTCTCTGCCTGCTTTTCCCCAGTGCTCTGCAAGCTCTCCAGGACAACATAAAATCTGGGGCTCTGTGCTTTCTTTCGTTCTGAACAGGTGTTATTGTTTTCTGCACAAAACGATTCTGCGAAGCAATGTGAACACTTCTGCTTCCCAGGCACAGAGAAGGTGCTAGCAGGGAATTCTCTGCCTGCCTTTCCCCAGTGCTCTGCAAGCTCTCCAGGACAACATAAAATCTGGGGCTCTGTGCTTTCTTTCGTCTGAACAAGTGTTACTGTTTTCTGCACAAAAGCGATTCTGCGAAGGAATGTGAACAGGCACAGAGAAGGTGCTAGCAGGGAATTCTCTGCATGCCTTTCCCCAGTGCTCTGCAAGCTCTCCAGGACAACATAAAATCTGGGGCTCTGTGCTTTCTTTCGTCTGAACAGGTGTTACTGTTTTCTGCACAAAAGCGATTCTGCGAAGCAATGTGAACAGGCACAGAGAAGGTGCTAGCAGTGAATTGTCTGCCTGCCTTTCCCCAGTGCTCTGCAAGCTCTCCAGGACAACATAAAATCTGGGGCTCTGTGCTTTCTTTCGTTCTGAACAAGTGTTACTGTTTTCTGCACAAAAGCGATTCTGCGAAGCAATGTGAACACTTCTGTTTCCCAGGCACAGAGAAGGTGCTAGCAGGGAATTCTCTGCCTGCTTTTCCCCAGTATTCTGCAAGCTCTCCAGCACAACATAAAATATGGGGCTCTGTGCTTTCTTTCCTTCTGAACAAGTGTTACTGTTTTCTGCACAAAAGCGATACTGCGAAGCAATGTGAACACTTCTGTTTCCCAGGCACAGAGAAGGTGCTAGCAGGGAATTCTCTGCTTGCTTTTCCCCAGTGCTCTGCAAGCTCTCCAGGACAACATAAAATCTGGGGCTCTGTGCTTTCTTTCGTTCTGAACAAGTGTTACTGTTTTCTGCACAAAAGCGATTCTGCGAAGAAATGTGAACACTTCTGTTTCCCAGGCACAGAGAAGGTGCTAGCAGGGAATTCTCTGCCTGCTTTTCCCCAGTGCTCTGCAAGCTCTCCAGGACAACATAAAATCTGGGGCTCTGTGCTTTCTTTCGTTCTGAACAAGTGTTATTGTTTTCTGCACAAAAGCGATTCTGCGAAGCAATGTGAACAGGCACAGAGAAGGTGCTAGCAGGGAATTCTCTGCCTGCCTTTCCCCAGTGCTCTGCAAGCTCTCCAGGACAACATAAAATCTGGGGCTCTGTGCTTTCTTTCGTTCTGAACAAGTGTTACTGTTTTCTGCACAAAAGCGATTCTGCGAAGCAATGTGAAGACTTCTGCTTCCCAGGCACAGAGAAGGTGCTAGCAGGGAATTCTCTGCCTGCCTTTCCCCAGTGCTCTGCAAGCTCTCCAGGACAACATAAAATCTGGGGCTCTGTGCTTTCTTTCGTTCTGAACAAGTGTTACTGTTTTCTGCACAAAAGCGATTCTGCGAAGCAATGTGAACAGGCACAGAGAAGGTGCTAGCAGGGAATTCTCTGCCTGCCTTTCCCCAGTGCTCTGCAAGCTCTCCAGGACAACATAAAATCTGGGGCTCTGTGCTTTCTTTCGTTCTGAACAAGTGTTACTGTATTCTGCACAAAAGCGATCCTGCGAAGCAATGGGAACACTTCTGCTTCCCAGGCACAGAGAAGGTGCTAGCAGGGAATTCTCTGCCTGCTTTTCCCCAGTGCTCTGCAAGCTCTCCAGGACAACATAAAATCTGGGGCTCTGTGCTTTCTTTCCTTCTGAACAAGTGTTACTGTTTTCTGCACAAAAGCGATACTGCTAAGAAATGTTAACCCTTCTGTTTCCCAGGCACAGAGAAGGTGCTAGCAGGGAATTCTCTGCCTGCTTTTCCCCAGTGCTCTGCAAGCTCTCCAGGACAACATAAAATCTGGGGCTCTGTGCTTTCTTTTGTTCTGAAAAAGTGTTACTGTTATCTGCACAAAAGCGATTCTGCCAAGCAATGTGAACACTTCTGTTTCCCAGGCACAGAGAAGGTGCTAGCAGGGAATTCTCTGCCTGCTTTTCCCCAGTACTCTGCAAGCTCTCCAGCACAACATAAAATATGGGGCTCTGTGCTTTCTTTCCTTCTGAACAAGTGTTACTGTTTTCTGCACAAAAGCGATACTGCTAAGAAATGTGAACACTTCTGCTTCCCAGGCACCGAGAACGTGCTAGCAGGGAATTCTCTGCCTGCCTTTCCCCAGTGCTCTGCAAGCTCTCCAGGACAACATAAAATCTGGGGCTCTGTGCTTTCTTTCGTTCTGAACAAGTGTTATTGTTTTCTGCACAAAAGCGATTCTGCGAAGGAATGTGAACAGGCACAGAGAAGGTGCTAGCAGGGAATTCTCTGCCTGCCTTTCCCCAGTGCTCTGCAAGCTCTCCAGGACAACATAAAATCTGGGGCTCTGTGCTTTCTTTCGTCTGAACAAGTGTTACTGTTTTCTGCACAAAAGCGATTCTGCGAAGGAATGTGAACAGGCACAGAGAAGGTGCTAGCAGGGAATTCTCTGCATGCCTTTCCCCAGTGCTCTGCAAGCTCTCCAGGACAACATAAAATCTGGGGCTCTGTGCTTTCTTTCGTCTGAACAGGTGTTACTGTTTTCTGCACAAAAGCGATTCTGCGAAGCAATGTGAACAGGCACAGAGAAGGTGCTAGCAGTGAATTGTCTGCCTGCCTTTCCCCAGTGCTCTGCAAGCTCTCCAGGACAACATAAAATCTGGGGCTCTGTGCTTTCTTTCGTTCTGAACAAGTGTTACTGTTTTCTGCACAAAAGCGATTCTGCGAAGAAATGTGAACACTTCTGTTTCCCAGGCACAGAGAAGGTGCTAGCAGGGAATTCTCTGCCTGCTTTTCCCCAGTGCTCTGCAAGCTCTCCAGGACAACATAAAATCTGGGGCTCTGTGCTTTCTTTCGTTCTGAACAAGTGTTATTGTTTTCTGCACAAAAGCGATTCTGCGAAGCAATGTGAACAGGCACAGAGAAGGTGCTAGCAGGGAATTCTCTGCCTGCCTTTCCCCAGTGCTCTGCAAGCTCTCCAGGACAACATAAAATCTGGGGCTCTGTGCTTTCTTTCGTTCTGAACAAGTGTTACTGTTTTCTGCACAAAAGCGATTCTGCGAAGCAATGTGAAGACTTCTGCTTCCCAGGCACAGAGAAGGTGCTAGCAGGGAATTCTCTGCCTGCCTTTCCCCAGTGCTCTGCAAGCTCTCCAGGACAACATAAAATCTGGGGCTCTGTGCTTTCTTTCGTTCTGAACAAGTGTTACTGTTTTCTGCACAAAAGCGATTCTGCGAAGCAATGTGAACAGGCACAGAGAAGGTGCTAGCAGGGAATTCTCTGCCTGCCTTTCCCCAGTGCTCTGCAAGCTCTCCAGGACAACATAAAATCTGGGGCTCTGTGCTTTCTTTCGTTCTGAACAAGTGTTACTGTATTCTGCACAAAAGCGATCCTGCGAAGCAATGGGAACACTTCTGCTTCCCAGGCACAGAGAAGGTGCTAGCAGGGAATTCTCTGCCTGCTTTTCCCCAGTGCTCTGCAAGCTCTCCAGGACAACATAAAATCTGGGGCTCTGTGCTTTCTTTCCTTCTGAACAAGTGTTACTGTTTTCTGCACAAAAGCGATACTGCTAAGAAATGTTAACCCTTCTGTTTCCCAGGCACAGAGAAGGTGCTAGCAGGGAATTCTCTGCCTGCTTTTCCCCAGTGCTCTGCAAGCTCTCCAGGACAACATAAAATCTGGGGCTCTGTGCTTTCTTTTGTTCTGAAAAAGTGTTACTGTTATCTGCACAAAAGCGATTCTGCCAAGCAATGTGAACACTTCTGCTTCCCAGGCACAGAGAAGGTGCTAGCAGGGAATTCTCTGCCTGCTTTTCCCCAGTGCTCTGCAAGCTCTCCAGGACAACATAAAATCTGGGGCTCTGTGCTTTCTTTCCTTCTGAACAAGTGTTACTGTTTTCTGCACAAAAGCGATTCTGCGAAGCAATGGGAACACTTCTGTTTCCCAGGCACAGAGAAGGTGCTAGCAGGGAATTCTCTGCCTGCCTTTCCCCAGTGCTCTGCAAGCTCTCCAGGACAACATAAAATATGGGGCTCTGTGCTTTCTTTCGTTCTGAACAAGTGTTACTGTTTTCTGCACAAAAGCGATTCTGCGAAGCAATGTGAACACTTCTGTTTCCCAGGCACAGAGAAGGTGCTAGCAGGGAATTCTCTGCCTGCTTTTCCCCAGTGCTCTGCAAGCTCTCCAGGACAACATAAAATCTGGGGCTCTGTGCTTTCTTTCGTTCTGAACAAGTGTTACTGTTTTCTGCACAAAAGCGATTCTGCGAAGCAATGTGAACACTTCTGCTTCCCAGGCACAGAGAAGGTGCTAGCAGGGAATTCTCTGCCTGCCTTTCCCCAGTGCTCTGCAAGCTCTCCAGGACAACAGCAAATCTGGGGCTCTGTGCTTTCTTTCGTTCTGAACAAGTGTTACTGTTTTCTGCACAAAAGCGATTCTGCCAAGCAATGTGAACACTTCTGCTTCCCAGGCACAGAGAAGGTGCTAGCAGGAAATTCTCTGCCTGCCTTTCCCCAGTGCTCTGCAAGCTCTCCAGGACAACATAAAATCTGGGGCTCTGTGCTTTCTTTCGTTCTGAACAAGTGTTACTGTTTTCTGCACAAAAGCGATTCTGCGAAGCAATGTGAACAGGCACAGAGAAGGTGCTAGCAGGGAATTCTCTGCCTGCCTTTCCCCAGTGCTCTGCAAGCTCTCCAGGACAACATAAAATCTGGGGCTCTGTGCTTTCTTTCGTCTGAACAGGTGTTACTGTTTTCTGCACAAAAGCGATTCTGCGAAGCAATGTGAACAGGCACAGAGAAGGTGCTAGCAGTGAATTGTCTGCCTGCCTTTCCCCAGTGCTCTGCAAGCTCTCCAGGACAACATAAAATCTGGGGCTCTGTGCTTTCTTTCGTTCTGAACAAGTGTTACTGTTTTCTGCACAAAAGCGATTCTGCGAAGCAATGTGAACACTTCTGTTTCCCAGGCACAGAGAAGGTGCTAGCAGGGAATTCTCTGCCTGCTTTTCCCCAGTATTCTGCAAGCTCTCCAGCACAACATAAAATATGGGGCTCTGTGCTTTCTTTCCTTCTGAACAAGTGTTACTGTTTTCTGCACAAAAGCGATACTGCAAAGCAATGTGAACACTTCTGTTTCCCAGGCACAGAGAAGGTGCTAGCAGGGAATTCTCTGCTTGCTTTTCCCCAGTGCTCTGCAAGCTCTCCAGGACAACATAAAATCTGGGGCTCTGTGCTTTCTTTTGTTCTGAAAAAGTGTTACTGTTGTCTGCACAAAAGCGATTCTGCGAAGCAATGTGAAGACTTCTGCTTCCCAGGCACAGAGAAGGTGCTAGCAGGGAATTCTCTGCCTGCTTTTCCCCAGTGCTCTGCAAGCTCTCCAGGACAACATAAAATATGGGGCTCTGTGCTTTCTTTCGTCTGAACAAGTGTTACTGTTTTCTGCACAAAAGCGATTCTGCGAAGCAATGTGAACACTTCTGTTTCCCAGGCACAGAGAAGGTGCTAGCAGGGAATTCTCTGCCTGCTTTTCCCCAGTGCTCTGCAAGCTCTCCAGGACAACATAAAATCTGGGGCTCTGTGCTTTCTTTTGTTCTGAACAAGTGTTAGTGTTTTCTGCACAAAAGCGATTCTGCGAAGCAATGTGAACACTTCTGTTTCCCAGGCACAGAGAAGGTGCTAGCAGGGAATTCTCTGCCTGCTTTTCCCCAGTACTCTGCAAGCTCTCCAGCACAACATAAAATATGGGGCTCTGTGCTTTCTTTCCTTCTGAACAAGTGTTACTGTTTTCTGCACAAAAGCGATTCTGCGAAGCAATGTGAACACTTCTGTTTCCCAGGCACAGAGAAGGTGCTAGCAGGGAATTCTCTGCTTGCTTTTCCCCAGTGCTCTGCAAGCTCTCCAGGACAACATAAAATATGGGGCTCTGTGCTTTCTTTCGTCTGAACAAGTGTTACTTTTTTCTGCACAAAAGCGATTCTGCGAAGCAATGTGAACACTTCTGTTTCCCAGGCACAGAGAAGGTGCTAGCAGGGAATTCTCTGCCTGCTTTTCCCCAGTGCTCTGCAAGCTCTCCAGGACAACATAAAATCTGGGGCTCTGTGCTTTCTTTTGTTCTGAACAAGTGTTAGTGTTTTCTGCACAAAAGCGATTCTGCGAAGCAATGTGAACACTTCTGTTTCCCAGGCACAGAGAAGGTGCTAGCAGGGAATTCTCTGCCTGCTTTTCCCCAGTACTCTGCAAGCTCTCCAGCACAACATAAAATATGGGGCTCTGTGCTTTCTTTCCTTCTGAACAAGTGTTACTGTTTTCTGCACAAAAGCGATACTGCTAAGAAATGTGAACACTTCTGCTTCCCAGGCACCGAGAACGTGCTAGCAGGGAATTCTCTGCCTGCCTTTCCCCAGTGCTCTGCAAGCTCTCCAGGACAACATAAAATCTGGGGCTCTGTGCTTTCTTTCGTTCTGAACAAGTTTTACAGTTTTCTGCACAAAAGCGATTCTGCGAAGGAATGTGAACAGGCACAGAGAAGGTGCTAGCAGGGAATTCTCTGCCTGCCTTTCCCCAGTGCTCTGCAAGCTCTCCAGGACAACATAAAATCTGGGGCTCTGTGCTTTCTTTTGTTCTGAACAAGTGTTAGTGTTTTCTGCACAAAAGCGATTCTGCGAAGCAATGTGAACACTTCTGTTTCCCAGGCACAGAGAAGGTGCTAGCAGGGAATTCTCTGCCTGCTTTTCCCCAGTGCTCTGCAAGCTCTCCAGCACAACATAAAATATGGGGCTCTGTGCTTTCTTTCCTTCTGAACAAGTGTTACTGTTTTCTGCACAAAAGCGATACTGCTAAGAAATGTTAACCCTTCTGTTTCCCAGGCACAGAGAAGGTGCTAGCAGGGAATTCTCTGCCTGCTTTTCCCCAGTGCTCTGCAAGCTCTCCAGGACAACAGCAAATCTGGGGCTCTGTGCTTTCTTTCGTTCTGAACAAGTGTTACTGTTTTCTGCACAAAAGCGATTCTGCGAAGCAATGTGAAGACTTCTGCTTCCCAGGCACAGAGAAGGTGCTAGCAGGGAATTCTCTGCCTGCCTTTCCCCAGTGCTCTGCAAGCTCTCCAGGACAACATAAAATCTGGGGCTCTGTGCTTTCTTTCGTTCTGAACAAGTGTTACTGTTTTCTGCACAAAAGCGATTCTGTGAAGCAATGTGAACACTTCTGTTTCCCAGGCACAGAGAAGGTGCTAGCAGGGAATTCTCTGCCTGCCTTTCCCCAGTGCTCTGCAAGCTCTCCAGGACAACATAAAATCTGGGGCTCTGTGCTTTCTTTCGTTCTGAACAAGTGTTACTGTATTCTGCACAAAAGCGATTCTGCGAAGCAATGGGAACACTTCTGTTTCCCAGGCACAGAGAAGGTGCTAGCAGGGAATTCTCTGCCTGCTTTTCCCCAGTGCTCTGCAAGCTCTCCAGGACAACATAAAATCTGGGGCTCTGTGCTTTCTTTCGTTCTGAACAGGTGTTATTGTTTTCTGCACAAAACGATTCTGCGAAGCAATGTGAACACTTCTGCTTCCCAGGCACAGAGAAGGTGCTAGCAGGGAATTCTCTGCCTGCCTTTCCCCAGTGCTCTGCAAGCTCTCCAGGACAACATAAAATCTGGGGCTCTGTGCTTTCTTTCGTCTGAACAAGTGTTACTGTTTTCTGCACAAAAGCGATTCTGCGAAGGAATGTGAACAGGCACAGAGAAGGTGCTAGCAGGGAATTCTCTGCCTGCCTTTCCCCAGTGCTCTGCAAGCTCTCCAGGACAACATAAAATCTGGGGCTCTGTGCTTTCTTTCGTCTGAACAGGTGTTACTGTTTTCTGCACAAAAGCGATTCTGCGAAGCAATGTGAACAGGCACAGAGAAGGTGCTAGCAGTGAATTGTCTGCCTGCCTTTCCCCAGTGCTCTGCAAGCTCTCCAGGACAACATAAAATCTGGGGCTCTGTGCTTTCTTTCGTTCTGAACAAGTGTTACTGTTTTCTGCACAAAAGCGATACTGCGAAGCAATGTGAACACTTCTGTTTCCCAGGCACAGAGAAGGTGCTAGCAGGGAATTCTCTGCCTGCTTTTCCCCAGTATTCTGCAAGCTCTCCAGCACAACATAAAATATGGGGCTCTGTGCTTTCTTTCCTTCTGAACAAGTGTTACTGTTTTCTGCACAAAAGCAATTCTGCGAAGCAATGTGAACAGGCACAGAGAAGGTGCTAGCAGGGAATTCTCTGCCTGCCTTTCCCCAGTGCTCTGCAAGCTCTCCAGGACAACAGCAAATCTGGGGCTCTGTGCTTTCTTTCGTTCTGAACAAGTGTTACTGTTTTCTGCACAAAAGCGATTCTGCGAAGCAATGTGAAGACTTCTGCTTCCCAGGCACAGAGAAGGTGCTAGCAGGGAATTCTCTGCCTGCCTTTCCCCAGTGCTCTGCAAGCTCTCCAGGACAACATAAAATCTGGGGCTCTGTGCTTTCTTTCGTTCTGAACAAGTGTTACTGTTTTCTGCACAAAAGCGATTCTGCGAAGCAATGTGAACAGGCACAGAGAAGGTGCTAGCAGGGAATTCTCTGCCTGCCTTTCCCCAGTGCTCTGCAAGCTCTCCAGGACAACATAAAATCTGGGGCTCTGTGCTTTCTTTCGTTCTGAACAAGTGTTACTGTATTCTGCACAAAAGCGATCCTGCGAAGCAATGGGAACACTTCTGCTTCCCAGGCACAGAGAAGGTGCTAGCAGGGAATTCTCTGCCTGCCTTTCCCCAGTGCTCTGCAAGCTCTCCAGGACAACATAAAATCTGGGGCTCTGTGCTTTCTTTCCTTCTGAACAAGTGTTACTGTTTTCTGCACAAAAGCGATACTGCTAAGAAATGTTAACCCTTCTGTTTCCCAGGCACAGAGAAGGTGCTAGCAGGGAATTCTCTGCCTGCTTTTCCCCAGTGCTCTGCAAGCTCTCCAGGACAACATAAAATCTGGGGCTCTGTGCTTTCTTTCCTTCTGAACAAGTGTTACTGTTATCTGCACAAAAGCGATTCTGCCAAGCAATGTGAACACTTCTGCTTCCCAGGCACAGAGAAGGTGCTAGCAGGGAATTCTCTGCCTGCTTTTCCCCAGTGCTCTGCAAGCTCTCCAGGACAACATAAAATCTGGGGCTCTGTGCTTTCTTTCCTTCTGAACAAGTGTTACTGTTTTCTGCACAAAAGCGATTCTGCGAAGCAATGGGAACACTTCTCTTTCCCAGGCACAGAGAAGGTGCTAGCAGGGAATTCTCTGCCTGCCTTTCCCCAGTGCTCTGCAAGCTCTCCAGGACAACATAAAATCTGGGGCTCTGTGCTTTCTTTCGTTCTGAACAAGTGTTACTGTTTTCTGCACAAAAGCGATTCTGCGAAGCAATGTGAACACTTCTGCTTCCCAGGCACAGAGAAGGTGCTAGCAGGGAATTCTCTGCCTGCCTTTCCCCAGTGCTCTGCAAGCTCTCCAGGACAACAGCAAATCTGTGGCTCTGTGCTTTCTTTCGTTCTGAACAAGTGTTACTGTTTTCTGCACAAAAGCGATTCTGCGAAGCAATGTGAAGACTTCTGCTTCCCAGGCACAGAGAAGGTGCTAGCAGGGAATTCTCTGCCTGCCTTTCCCCAGTGCTCTGCAAGCTCTCCAGGACAACATAAAATCTGGGGCTCTGTGCTTTCTTTCGTTCTGAACAAGTGTTACTGTTTTCTGCACAAAAGCGATTCTGCGAAGCAATGTGAACAGGCACAGAGAAGGTGCTAGCAGGGAATTCTCTGCCTGCCTTTCCCCAGTGCTCTGCAAGCTCTCCAGGACAACATAAAATATGGGGCTCTGTGCTTTCTTTCGTTCTGAACAAGTGTTACTGTATTCTGCACAAAAGCGATTCTGCGAAGCAATGTGAACACTTCTGCTTCCCAGGCACAGAGAAGGTGCTAGCAGGGAATTCTCTGCCTGCCTTTCCCCAGTGCTCTGCAAGCTCTCCAGGACAACATAAAATCTGGGGCTCTGTGCTTTCTTTCCTTCTGAACAAGTGTTACTGTTTTCTGCACAAAAGCGATACTGCTAAGAAATGTTAACCCTTCTGTTTCCCAGGCACAGAGAAGGTGCTAGCAGGGAATTCTCTGCCTGCTTTTCCCCAGTGCTCTGCAAGCTCTCCAGGACAACATAAAATCTGGGGCTCTGTGCTTTCTTTTGTTCTGAAAAAGTGTTACTGTTATCTGCACAAAAGCGATTCTGCCAAGCAATGTGAACACTTCTGCTTCCCAGGCACAGAGAAGGTGCTAGCAGGGAATTCTCTGCCTGCTTTTCCCCAGTGCTCTGCAAGCTCTCCAGGACAACATAAAATCTGGGGCTCTGTGCTTTCTTTCCTTCTGAACAAGTGTTACTGTTTTCTGCACAAAAGCGATTCTGCGAAGCAATGGGAACACTTCTCTTTCCCAGGCACAGGGAAGGTGCTAGCAGGGAATTCTCTGCCTGCCTTTCCCCAGTGCTCTGCAAGCTCTCCAGGACAACATAAAATCTGGGGCTCTGTGCTTTCTTTCGTTCTGAACAAGCGTTACTGTTTTCTGCACAAAAGCGATTCTGCGAAGCAATGTGAACACTTCTGTTTCCCAGGCACAGAGAAGGTGCTAGCAGGGAATTCTCTGCCTGCTTTTCCCCAGTGCTCTGCAAGCTCTCCAGGACAACATAAAATCTGGGGCTCTGTGCTTTCTTTCGTTCTGAACAAGTGTTACTGTTTTCTGCACAAAAGCGATTCTGCGAAGCAATGTGAACACTTCTGCTTCCCAGGCACAGAGAAGGTGCTAGCAGGGAATTCTCTGCCTGCCTTTCCCCAGTGCTCTGCAAGCTCTCCAGGACAACATAAAATCTGGGGCTCTGTGCTTTCTTTCGTTCTGAACAAGTGTTACTGTTTTCTGCACAAAAGCGATTCTGCGAAGCAATGTGAAGACTTCTGCTTCCCAGGCACAGAGAAGGTGCTAGCAGGGAATTCTCTGCCTGCCTTTCCCCAGTGCTCTGCAAGCTCTCCAGGACAACATAAAATCTGGGGCTCTGTGCTTTCTTTCGTTCTGAACAAGTGTTACTGTTTTCTGCACAAAAGCGATTCTGCGAAGCAATGTGAACACTTCTGTTTCCCAGGCACAGAGAAGGTGCTAGCAGGGAATTCTCTGCCTGCTTTTCCCCAGTGCTCTGCAAGCTCTCCAGGACAACATAAAATCTGGGGCTCTGTGCTTTCTTTCGTTCTGAACAAGTGTTACTGTTTTCTGCACAAAAGCGATTCTGCGAAGCAATGTGAACACTTCTGTTTCCCAGGCACAGAGAAGGTGCTAGCAGGGAATTCTCTGCCTGCTTTTCCCCAGTGCTCTGCAAGCTCTCCAGGACAACATAAAATCTGGGGCTCTGTGCTTTCTTTCGTACTGAACAAGTGTTACTGTTTTCTGCACAAAAGCGATTCTGCGAAGCAATGTGAACACTTCTGCTTCCCAGGCACAGAGAAGGTGCTAGCAGGAAATTCTCTGCCTGCCTTTCCCCAGTGCTCTGCAAGCTCTCCAGGACAACATAGAATCTGGGGCTCTGTGCTTTCTTTTGTTCTGAACAAGTGTTACTGTTTTCTGCACAAAAGCGATTCTGCGAAGCAATGTGAAGACTTCTGCTTCCCAGGCACAGAGAAGGTGCTAGCAGGGAATTCTCTGCCTGCCTTTCCCCAGTGCTCTGCAAGCTCTCCAGGACAACATAAAATCTGGGGCTCTGTGCTTTCTTTCGTCTGAACAAGTGTTACTGTTTTCTGCACAAAAGCGATTCTGCGAAGCAATGTGAACACTTCTGTTTCCCAGGCACAGAGAAGGTGCTAGCAGGGAATTCTCTGCCTGCTTTTCCCCAGTGCTCTGCAAGCTCTCCAGGACAACATAAAATCTGGGGCTCTGTGCTTTCTTTTGTTCTGAACAAGTGTTAGTGTTTTCTGCACAAAAGCGATTCTGCGAAGCAATGTGAACACTTCTGTTTCCCAGGCACAGAGAAGGTGCTAGCAGGGAATTCTCTGCCTGCTTTTCCCCAGTACTCTGCAAGCTCTCCAGCACAACATAAAATATGGGGCTCTGTGCTTTCTTTCCTTCTGAACAAGTGTTACTGTTTTCTGCACAAAAGCGATTCTGCGAAGCAATGTGAACACTTCTGTTTCCCAGGCACAGAGAAGGTGCTAGCAGGGAATTCTCTGCTTGCTTTTCCCCAGTGCTCTGCAAGCTCTCCAGGACAACATAAAATATGGGGCTCTGTGCTTTCTTTCGTCTGAACAAGTGTTACTTTTTTCTGCACAAAAGCGATTCTGCGAAGCAATGTGAACACTTCTGTTTCCCAGGCACAGAGAAGGTGCTAGCAGGGAATTCTCTGCCTGCTTTTCCCCAGTGCTCTGCAAGCTCTCCAGGACAACATAAAATCTGGGGCTCTGTGCTTTCTTTCGTCTGAACAAGTGTTACTGTTTTCTGCACAAAAGCGATTCTGCGAAGCAATGTGAACACTTCTGTTTCCCAGGCACAGAGAAGGTGCTAGCAGGGAATTCTCTGCCTGCTTTTCCCCAGTGCTCTGCAAGCTCTCCAGGACAACATAAAATCTGGGGCTCTGTGCTTTCTTTTGTTCTGAACAAGTGTTAGTGTTTTCTGCACAAAAGCGATTCTGCGAAGCAATGTGAACACTTCTGTTTCCCAGGCACAGAGAAGGTGCTAGCAGGGAATTCTCTGCCTGCTTTTCCCCAGTACTCTGCAAGCTCTCCAGCACAACATAAAATATGGGGCTCTGTGCTTTCTTTCCTTCTGAACAAGTGTTACTGTTTTCTGCACAAAAGCGATTCTGCGAAGCAATGTGAACACTTCTGTTTCCCAGGCACAGAGAAGGTGCTAGCAGGGAATTCTCTGCTTGCTTTTCCCCAGTGCTCTGCAAGCTCTCCAGGACAACATAAAATATGGGGCTCTGTGCTTTCTTTCGTCTGAACAAGTGTTACTTTTTTCTGCACAAAAGCGATTCTGCGAAGCAATGTGAACACTTCTGTTTCCCAGGCACAGAGAAGGTGCTAGCAGGGAATTCTCTGCCTGCTTTTCCCCAGTGCTCTGCAAGCTCTCCAGGACAACATAAAATCTGGGGCTCTGTGCTTTCTTTTGTTCTGAACAAGTGTTAGTGTTTTCTGCACAAAAGCGATTCTGCGAAGCAATGTGAACACTTCTGTTTCCCAGGCACAGAGAAGGTGCTAGCAGGGAATTCTCTGCCTGCTTTTCCCCAGTACTCTGCAAGCTCTCCAGCACAACATAAAATATGGGGCTCTGTGCTTTCTTTCCTTCTGAACAAGTGTTACTGTTTTCTGCACAAAAGCGATACTGCTAAGAAATGTGAACACTTCTGCTTCCCAGGCACCGAGAACGTGCTAGCAGGGAATTCTCTGCCTGCCTTTCCCCAGTGCTCTGCAAGCTCTCCAGGACAACATAAAATCTGGGGCTCTGTGCTTTCTTTCGTTCTGAACAAGTTTTACAGTTTTCTGCACAAAAGCGATTCTGCGAAGGAATGTGAACAGGCACAGAGAAGGTGCTAGCAGGGAATTCTCTGCCTGCCTTTCCCCAGTGCTCTGCAAGCTCTCCAGGACAACATAAAATCTGGGGCTCTGTGCTTTCTTTTGTTCTGAACAAGTGTTAGTGTTTTCTGCACAAAAGCGATTCTGCGAAGCAATGTGAACACTTCTGTTTCCCAGGCACAGAGAAGGTGCTAGCAGGGAATTCTCTGCCTGCTTTTCCCCAGTGCTCTGCAAGCTCTCCAGCACAACATAAAATATGGGGCTCTGTGCTTTCTTTCCTTCTGAACAAGTGTTACTGTTTTCTGCACAAAAGCGATACTGCTAAGAAATGTTAACCCTTCTGTTTCCCAGGCACAGAGAAGGTGCTAGCAGGGAATTCTCTGCCTGCTTTTCCCCAGTGCTCTGCAAGCTCTCCAGGACAACAGCAAATCTGGGGCTCTGTGCTTTCTTTCGTTCTGAACAAGTGTTACTGTTTTCTGCACAAAAGCGATTCTGCGAAGCAATGTGAAGACTTCTGCTTCCCAGGCACAGAGAAGGTGCTAGCAGGGAATTCTCTGCCTGCCTTTCCCCAGTGCTCTGCAAGCTCTCCAGGACAACATAAAATCTGGGGCTCTGTGCTTTCTTTCGTTCTGAACAAGTGTTACTGTTTTCTGCACAAAAGCGATTCTGTGAAGCAATGTGAACACTTCTGTTTCCCAGGCACAGAGAAGGTGCTAGCAGGGAATTCTCTGCCTGCCTTTCCCCAGTGCTCTGCAAGCTCTCCAGGACAACATAAAATCTGGGGCTCTGTGCTTTCTTTCGTTCTGAACAAGTGTTACTGTATTCTGCACAAAAGCGATTCTGCGAAGCAATGGGAACACTTCTGTTTCCCAGGCACAGAGAAGGTGCTAGCAGGGAATTCTCTGCCTGCTTTTCCCCAGTGCTCTGCAAGCTCTCCAGGACAACATAAAATCTGGGGCTCTGTGCTTTCTTTCGTTCTGAACAGGTGTTATTGTTTTCTGCACAAAACGATTCTGCGAAGCAATGTGAACACTTCTGCTTCCCAGGCACAGAGAAGGTGCTAGCAGGGAATTCTCTGCCTGCCTTTCCCCAGTGCTCTGCAAGCTCTCCAGGACAACATAAAATCTGGGGCTCTGTGCTTTCTTTCGTCTGAACAAGTGTTACTGTTTTCTGCACAAAAGCGATTCTGCGAAGGAATGTGAACAGGCACAGAGAAGGTGCTAGCAGGGAATTCTCTGCCTGCCTTTCCCCAGTGCTCTGCAAGCTCTCCAGGACAACATAAAATCTGGGGCTCTGTGCTTTCTTTCGTCTGAACAGGTGTTACTGTTTTCTGCACAAAAGCGATTCTGCGAAGCAATGTGAACAGGCACAGAGAAGGTGCTAGCAGTGAATTGTCTGCCTGCCTTTCCCCAGTGCTCTGCAAGCTCTCCAGGACAACATAAAATCTGGGGCTCTGTGCTTTCTTTCGTTCTGAACAAGTGTTACTGTTTTCTGCACAAAAGCGATTCTGCGAAGCAATGTGAACACTTCTGTTTCCCAGGCACAGAGAAGGTGCTAGCAGGGAATTCTCTGCCTGCTTTTCCCCAGTATTCTGCAAGCTCTCCAGCACAACATAAAATATGGGGCTCTGTGCTTTCTTTCCTTCTGAACAAGTGTTACTGTTTTCTGCACAAAAGCGATACTGCGAAGCAATGTGAACACTTCTGTTTCCCAGGCACAGAGAAGGTGCTAGCAGGGAATTCTCTGCTTGCTTTTCCCCAGTGCTCTGCAAGCTCTCCAGGACAACATAAAATCTGGGGCTCTGTGCTTTCTTTCGTTCTGAACAAGTGTTACTGTTTTCTGCACAAAAGCGATTCTGCGAAGAAATGTGAACACTTCTGTTTCCCAGGCACAGAGAAGGTGCTAGCAGGGAATTCTCTGCCTGCTTTTCCCCAGTGCTCTGCAAGCTCTCCAGGACAACAGCAAATCTGGGGCTCTGTGCTTTCTTTCGTTCTGAACAAGTGTTACTGTTTTCTGCACAAAAGCGATTCTGCGAAGCAATGTGAAGACTTCTGCTTCCCAGGCACAGAGAAGGTGCTAGCAGGGAATTCTCTGCCTGCCTTTCCCCAGTGCTCTGCAAGCTCTCCAGGACAACATAAAATCTGGGGCTCTGTGCTTTCTTTCGTTCTGAACAAGTGTTACTGTTTTCTGCACAAAAGCGATTCTGCGAAGCAATGTGAACAGGCACAGAGAAGGTGCTAGCAGGGAATTCTCTGCCTGCCTTTCCCCAGTGCTCTGCAAGCTCTCCAGGACAACATAAAATCTGGGGCTCTGTGCTTTCTTTCGTTCTGAACAAGTGTTACTGTATTCTGCACAAAAGCGATCCTGCGAAGCAATGGGAACACTTCTGCTTCCCAGGCACAGAGAAGGTGCTAGCAGGGAATTCTCTGCCTGCCTTTCCCCAGTGCTCTGCAAGCTCTCCAGGACAACATAAAATCTGGGGCTCTGTGCTTTCTTTCCTTCTGAACAAGTGTTACTGTTTTCTGCACAAAAGCGATACTGCTAAGAAATGTTAACCCTTCTGTTTCCCAGGCACAGAGAAGGTGCTAGCAGGGAATTCTCTGCCTGCTTTTCCCCAGTGCTCTGCAAGCTCTCCAGGACAACATAAAATCTGGGGCTCTGTGCTTTCTTTTGTTCTGAAAAAGTGTTACTGTTATCTGCACAAAAGCGATTCTGCCAAGCAATGTGAACACTTCTGCTTCCCAGGCACAGAGAAGGTGCTAGCAGGGAATTCTCTGCCTGCTTTTCCCCAGTGCTCTGCAAGCTCTCCAGGACAACATAAAATCTGGGGCTCTGTGCTTTCTTTCCTTCTGAACAAGTGTTACTGTTTTCTGCACAAAAGCGATTCTGCGAAGCAATGGGAACACTTCTCTTTCCCAGGCACAGAGAAGGTGCTAGCAGGGAATTCTCTGCCTGCCTTTCCCCAGTGCTCTGCAAGCTCTCCAGGACAACATAAAATCTGGGGCTCTGTGCTTTCTTTCGTTCTGAACAAGTGTTACTGTTTTCTGCACAAAAGCGATTCTGCGAAGCAATGTGAACACTTCTGCTTCCCAGGCACAGAGAAGGTGCTAGCAGGGAATTCTCTGCCTGCCTTTCCCCAGTGCTCTGCAAGCTCTCCAGGACAACAGCAAATCTGTGGCTCTGTGCTTTCTTTCGTTCTGAACAAGTGTTACTGTTTTCTGCACAAAAGCGATTCTGCGAAGCAATGTGAAGACTTCTGCTTCCCAGGCACAGAGAAGGTGCTAGCAGGGAATTCTCTGCCTGCCTTTCCCCAGTGCTCTGCAAGCTCTCCAGGACAACATAAAATCTGGGGCTCTGTGCTTTCTTTCGTTCTGAACAAGTGTTACTGTTTTCTGCACAAAAGCGATTCTGCGAAGCAATGTGAACAGGCACAGAGAAGGTGCTAGCAGGGAATTCTCTGCCTGCCTTTCCCCAGTGCTCTGCAAGCTCTCCAGGACAACATAAAATCTGGGGCTCTGTGCTTTCTTTCGTTCTGAACAAGTGTTACTGTATTCTGCACAAAAGCGATTCTGCGAAGCAATGTGAACACTTCTGCTTCCCAGGCACAGAGAAGGTGCTAGCAGGGAATTCTCTGCCTGCCTTTCCCCAGTGCTCTGCAAGCTCTCCAGGACAACATAAAATCTGGGGCTCTGTGCTTTCTTTCCTTCTGAACAAGTGTTACTGTTTTCTGCACAAAAGCGATACTGCTAAGAAATGTTAACCCTTCTGTTTCCCAGGCACAGAGAAGGTGCTAGCAGGGAATTCTCTGCCTGCTTTTCCCCAGTGCTCTGCAAGCTCTCCAGGACAACATAAAATCTGGGGCTCTGTGCTTTCTTTTGTTCTGAAAAAGTGTTACTGTTATCTGCACAAAAGCGATTCTGCGAAGCAATGTGAACACTTCTGCTTCCCAGGCACAGAGAAGGTGCTAGCAGGGAATTCTCTGCCTGCTTTTCCCCAGTGCTCTGCAAGCTCTCCAGGACAACATAAAATCTGGGGCTCTGTGCTTTCTTTCCTTCTGAACAAGTGTTACTGTTTTCTGCACAAAAGCGATTCTGCGAAGCAATGGGAACACTTCTCTTTCCCAGGCACAGGGAAGGTGCTAGCAGGGAATTCTCTGCCTGCCTTTCCCCAGTGCTCTGCAAGCTCTCCAGGACAACATAAAATCTGGGGCTCTGTGCTTTCTTTCGTTCTGAACAAGCGTTACTGTTTTCTGCACAAAAGCGATTCTGCGAAGCAATGTGAACACTTCTGTTTCCCAGGCACAGAGAAGGTGCTAGCAGGGAATTCTCTGCCTGCTTTTCCCCAGTGCTCTGCAAGCTCTCCAGGACAACATAAAATCTGGGGCTCTGTGCTTTCTTTCGTTCTGAACAAGTGTTACTGTTTTCTGCACAAAAGCGATTCTGCGAAGCAATGTGAAGACTTCTGCT
The DNA here is from genome assembly GCF_047716275.1 of Strix uralensis. Classification (NCBI taxonomy): domain Eukaryota; kingdom Metazoa; phylum Chordata; class Aves; order Strigiformes; family Strigidae; genus Strix; species Strix uralensis. The sequence goes on along the minus strand of NW_027436715.1, from coordinate 813,544 downwards.
TCCCAGGCACAGAGAAGGTGCTAGCAGGGAATTCTCTGCCTGCCTTTCCCCAGTGCTCTGCAAGCTCTCCAGGACAACATAAAATCTGGGGCTCTGTGCTTTCTTTCGTTCTGAACAAGTGTTACTGTTTTCTGCACAAAAGCGATTCTGCGAAGCAATGTGAAGACTTCTGCTTCCCAGGCACAGAGAAGGTGCTAGCAGGGAATTCTCTGCCTGCCTTTCCCCAGTGCTCTGCAAGCTCTCCAGGACAACATAAAATCTGGGGCTCTGTGCTTTCTTTCGTTCTGAACAAGTGTTACTGTTTTCTGCACAAAAGCGATTCTGCGAAGCAATGTGAACACTTCTGTTTCCCAGGCACAGAGAAGGTGCTAGCAGGGAATTCTCTGCCTGCTTTTCCCCAGTGCTCTGCAAGCTCTCCAGGACAACATAAAATCTGGGGCTCTGTGCTTTCTTTCGTTCTGAACAAGTGTTACTGTTTTCTGCACAAAAGCGATTCTGCGAAGCAATGTGAACACTTCTGTTTCCCAGGCACAGAGAAGGTGCTAGCAGGGAATTCTCTGCCTGCTTTTCCCCAGTGCTCTGCAAGATCTCCAGGACAACATAAAATCTGGGGCTCTGTGCTTTCTTTCGTACTGAACAAGTGTTACTGTTTTCTTCACAAAAGCGATTCTGCGAAGCAATGTGAACACTTCTGCTTCCCAGGCACAGAGAAGGTGCTAGCAGGAAATTCTCTGCCTGCCTTTCCCCAGTGCTCTGCAAGCTCTCCAGGACAACATAGAATCTGGGGCTCTGTGCTTTCTTTTGTTCTGAACAAGTGTTACTGTTTTCTGCACAAAAGCGATTCTGCGAAGCAATGTGAAGACTTCTGCTTCCCAGGCACAGAGAAGGTGCTAGCAGGGAATTCTCTGCCTGCCTTTCCCCAGTGCTCTGCAAGCTCTCCAGGACAACATAAAATCTGGGGCTCTGTGCTTTCTTTCGTTCTGAACAAGTGTTACTGTTTTCTGCACAAAAGCGATTCTGCGAAGCAATGTGAACAGGCACAGAGAAGGTGCTAGCAGGGAATTCTCTGCCTGCCTTTCCCCAGTGCTCTGCAAGCTCTCCAGGACAACATAAAATCTGGGGCTCTGTGCTTTCTTTCGTTCTGAACAAGTGTTACTGTTTTCTGCACAAAAGCGATTCTGCGAAGCAATGGGAACACTTCTGTTTCCCAGGCACAGAGAAGGTGCTAGCAGGGAATTCTCTGCCTGCTTTTCCCCAGTGCTCTGCAAGCTCTCCAGGACAACATAAAATCTGGGGCTCTGTGCTTTCTTTCGTTCTGAACAAGTGTTATTGTTTTCTGCACAAAAGCGATTCTGCGAAGCAATGTGAAGACTTCTGCTTCCCAGGCACAGAGAAGGTGCTAGCAGGGAATTGTCTGCCTGCCTTTCCCCAGTGCTCTGCAAGCTCTCCAGGACAACATAGAATCTGGGGCTCTGTGCTTTCTTTCGTTCTGAACAAGTGTTATTGTTTTCTGCACAAAAGCGATTCTGCGAAGCAATGTGAACACTTCTGTTTCCCAGGCACAGAGAAGGTGCTAGCAGGGAATTCTCTGCCTGCCTTTCCCCAGTGCTCTGCAAGCTCTCCAGGACAACATAAAATCTGGGGCTCTGTGCTTTCTTTCGTTCTGAACAAGTGTTACAGTTTTCTGCACAAAAGCGATTCTGCGAAGCAATGTGAACAGGCACAGAGAAGGTGCTAGCAGGGAATTCTCTGCCTGCCTTTCCCCAGTGCTCTGCAAGCTCTCCAGGACAACATAAAATCTGGGGCTCTGTGCTTTCTTTCCTTCTGAACAAGTGTTACTGTTTTCTGCACAAAAGCGATTCTGCGAAGCAATGTGAACACTTCTGTTTCCCAGGCACAGAGAAGGTGCTAGCAGGGAATTCTCTGCCTGCTTTTCCCCAGTACTCTGCAAGCTCTCCAGCACAACATAAAATATGGGGCTCTGTGCTTTCTTTCCTTCTGAACAAGTGTTACTGTTTTCTGCACAAAAGCGATTCTGCGAAGCAATGTGAACACTTCTGTTTCCCAGGCACAGAGAAGGTGCTAGCAGGGAATTCTCTGCCTGCTTTTCCCCAGTGCTCTGCAAGCTCTCCAGGACAACATAGAATCTGGGGCTCTGTGCTTTCTTTCGTTCTGAACAAGTGTTACTGTTTTCTGCACAAAAGCGATTCTGCCAAGCAATGTGAACACTTCTGCTTCCCAGGCACAGAGAAGGTGCTAGCAGGAAATTCTCTGCCTGCCTTTCCCCAGTGCTCTGCAAGCTCTCCAGGACAACATAAAATCTGGGGCTCTGTGCTTTCTTTCGTTCTGAACAAGTGTTACTGTTTTCTGCACAAAAGCGATTCTGCGAAGCAATGTGAACACTTCTGTTTCCCAGGCACAGAGAAGGTGCTAGCAGGGAATTCTCTGCCTGCTTTTCCCCAGTGCTCTGCAAGCTCTCCAGGACAACATAGAATCTGGGGCTCTGTGCTTTCTTTCGTTCTGAACAAGTGTTACTGTTTTCTGCACAAAAGCGATTCTGCGAAGCAATGTGAACACTTCTGTTTCCCAGGCACAGAGAAGGTGCTAGCAGGGAATTCTCTGCCTGCTTTTCCCCAGTGCTCTGCAAGCTCTCCATGACAACATAAAATCTGGGGCTCTGTGCTTTCTTTCGTTCTGAACAAGTGTTATTGTTTTCTGCACAAAAGCGATTCTGCGAAGCAATGTGAAGACTTCTGCTTCCCAGGCACAGAGAAGGTGCTAGCAGGGAATTGTCTGCCTGCCTTTCCCCAGTGCTCTGCAAGCTCTCCAGGACAACATAAAATCTGGGGCTCTGTGCTTTCTTTCGTTCTGAACAAGTGTTATTGTTTTCTGCACAAAAGCGATTCTGCGAAGCAATGTGAACACTTCTGTTTCCCAGGCACAGAGAAGGTGCTAGCAGGGAATTCTCTGCCTGCTTTTCCCCAGTACTCTGCAAGCTCTCCAGCACAACATAAAATATGGGGCTCTGTGCTTTCTTTCCTTCTGAACAAGTGTTACTGTTTTCTGCACAAAAGCGATTCTGCGAAGCAATGTGAACACTTCTGTTTCCCAGGCACAGAGAAGGTGCTAGCAGGGAATTCTCTGCCTGCTTTTCCCCAGTGCTCTGCAAGCTCTCCAGGACAACATAGAATCTGGGGCTCTGTGCTTTCTTTCGTACTGAACAAGTGTTACTGTTTTCTGCACAAAAGCGATTCTGCCAAGCAATGGGAACACTTCTGCTTCCCAGGCACAGAGAAGGTGCTAGCAGGAAATTCTCTGCCTGCCTTTCCCCAGTGCTCTGCAAGCTCTCCAGGACAACATAAAATCTGGGGCTCTGTGCTTTCTTTCGTCTGAACAAGTGTTAGTGTTTTCTGCACAAAAGCGATTCTGCGAAGCAATGTGAACAGGCACAGAGAAGGTGCTAGCAGGGAATTCTCTGCCTGCCTTTCCCCAGTGCTCTGCAAGCTCTCCAGGACAACATAAAATCTGGGGCTCTGTGCTTTCTTTCGTTCTGAACAAGTGTTACTGTTTTCTGCACAAAAGCGATTCTGCGAAGCAATGTGAACACTTCTGTTTCCCAGGCACAGAGAAGGTGCTAGCAGGGAATTCTCTGCCTGCTTTTCCCCAGTATTCTGCAAGCTCTCCAGCACAACATAAAATATGGGGCTCTGTGCTTTCTTTCCTTCTGAACAAGTGTTACTGTTTTCTGCACAAAAGCGATACTGCGAAGCAATGTGAACACTTCTGTTTCCCAGGCACAGAGAAGGTGCTAGCAGGGAATTCTCTGCTTGCTTTTCCCCAGTGCTCTGCAAGCTCTCCAGGACAACATAAAATCTGGGGCTCTGTGCTTTCTTTTGTTCTGAAAAAGTGTTACTGTTGTCTGCACAAAAGCGATTCTGCGAAGCAATGTGAAGACTTCTGCTTCCCAGGCACAGAGAAGGTGCTAGCAGGGAATTCTCTGCCTGCTTTTCCCCAGTGCTCTGCAAGCTCTCCAGGACAACATAAAATCTGGGGCTCTGTGCTTTCTTTCGTCTGAACAAGTGTTACTGTTTTCTGCACAAAAGCGATTCTGCGAAGCAATGTGAACACTTCTGTTTCCCAGGCACAGAGAAGGTGCTAGCAGGGAATTCTCTGCCTGCTTTTCCCCAGTACTCTGCAAGCTCTCCAGCACAACATAAAATATGGGGCTCTGTGCTTTCTTTCGTTCTGAACAAGTGTTACTGTTTTCTGCACAAAAGCGATACTGCTAAGAAATGTGAACACTTCTGCTTCCCAGGCACCGAGAACGTGCTAGCAGGGAATTCTCTGCCTGCCTTTCCCCAGTGCTCTGCAAGCTCTCCAGGACAACATAAAATCTGGGGCTCTGTGCTTTCTTTTGTTCTGAACAAGTGTTACAGTTTTCTGCACAAAAGCGATTCTGCGAAGCAATGTGAACAGGCACAGAGAAGGTGCTAGCAGGGAATTCTCTGCCTGCCTTTCCCCAGTGCTCTGCAAGCTCTCCAGGACAACATAAAATCTGGGGCTCTGTGCTTTCTTTCGTTCTGAACAAGTGTTACTGTATTCTGCACAAAAGCGATTCTGCGAAGCAATGGGAACACTTCTGTTTCCCAGGCACAGAGAAGGTGCTAGCAGGGAATTCTCTGCCTGCTTTTCCCCAGTGCTCTGCAAGCTCTCCAGGACAACATAAAATCTGGGGCTCTGTGCTTTCTTTCGTTCTGAACAAGTGTTACTGTTTTCTGCACAAAAGCGATTCTGCGAAGAAATGTGAACACTTCTGTTTCCCAGGCACAGAGAAGGTGCTAGCAGGGAATTCTCTGCCTGCCTTTCCCCAGTGCTCTGCAAGCTCTCCAGGACAACATAAAATCTGGGGCTCTGTGCTTTCTTTCGTTCTGAACAAGTGTTACTGTTTTCTGCACAAAAGCGATTCTGCGAAGGAATGTGAACAGGCACAGAGAAGGTGCTAGCAGGGAATTCTCTGCCTGCCTTTCCCCAGTGCTCTGCAAGCTCTCCAGGACAACATAAAATCTGGGGCTCTGTGCTTTCTTTCGTTCTGAACAGGTGTTACTGTTTTCTGCACAAAAGCGATTCTGCGAAGCAATGTGAACAGGCACAGAGAAGGTGCTAGCAGTGAATTGTCTGCCTGCCTTTCCCCAGTGCTCTGCAAGCTCTCCAGGACAACATAAAATCTGGGGCTCTGTGCTTTCTTTCGTTCTGAACAAGTGTTACTGTTTTCTGCACAAAAGCGATTCTGCGAAGCAATGTGAACACTTCTGTTTCCCAGGCACAGAGAAGGTGCTAGCAGGGAATTCTCTGCCTGCTTTTCCCCAGTATTCTGCAAGCTCTCCAGCACAACATAAAATATGGGGCTCTGTGCTTTCTTTCGTTCTGAACAAGTGTTACTGTTTTCTGCACAAAAGCGATACTGCGAAGCAATGTGAACACTTCTGTTTCCCAGGCACAGAGAAGGTGCTAGCAGGGAATTCTCTGCTTGCTTTTCCCCAGTGCTCTGCAAGCTCTCCAGGACAACATAAAATCTGGGGCTCTGTGCTTTCTTTTGTTCTGAAAAAGTGTTACTGTTGTCTGCACAAAAGCGATTCTGCGAAGCAATGTGAAGACTTCTGCTTCCCAGGCACAGAGAAGGTGCTAGCAGGGAATTCTCTGCCTGCTTTTCCCCAGTGCTCTGCAAGCTCTCCAGGACAACATAAAATATGGGGCTCTGTGCTTTCTTTCGTCTGAACAAGTGTTACTGTTTTCTGCACAAAAGCGATTCTGCGAAGCAATGTGAACACTTCTGTTTCCCAGGCACAGAGAAGGTGCTAGCAGGGAATTCTCTGCCTGCTTTTCCCCAGTGCTCTGCAAGCTCTCCAGGACAACATAAAATCTGGGGCTCTGTGCTTTCTTTTGTTCTGAACAAGTGTTAGTGTTTTCTGCACAAAAGCGATTCTGCGAAGCAATGTGAACACTTCTGTTTCCCAGGCACAGAGAAGGTGCTAGCAGGGAATTCTCTGCCTGCTTTTCCCCAGTACTCTGCAAGCTCTCCAGCACAACATAAAATATGGGGCTCTGTGCTTTCTTTCCTTCTGAACAAGTGTTACTGTTTTCTGCACAAAAGCGATACTGCTAAGAAATGTGAACACATCTGCTTCCCAGGCACCGAGAACGTGCTAGCAGGGAATTCTCTGCCTGCCTTTCCCCAGTGCTCTGCAAGCTCTCCAGGACAACATAAAATCTGGGGCTCTGTGCTTTCTTTCGTTCTGAACAAGTTTTACAGTTTTCTGCACAAAAGCGATTCTGCGAAGGAATGTGAACAGGCACAGAGAAGGTGCTAGCAGGGAATTCTCTGCCTGCCTTTCCCCAGTGCTCTGCAAGCTCTCCAGGACAACATAAAATCTGGGGCTCTGTGCTTTCTTTCGTTCTGAACAAGTGTTACTGTTTTCTGCACAAAAGCGATTCTGCGAAGAAATGTGAACACTTCTGTTTCCCAGGCACAGAGAAGGTGCTAGCAGGGAATTCTCTGCCTGCTTTTCCCCAGTGCTCTGCAAGCTCTCCAGGACAACATAAAATCTGGGGCTCTGTGCTTTCTTTCGTTCTGAACAAGTGTTATTGTTTTCTGCACAAAAGCGATTCTGCGAAGCAATGTGAACACTTCTGCTTCCCAGGCACAGAGAAGGTGCTAGCAGGGAATTCTCTGCCTGCCTTTCCCCAGTGCTCTGCAAGCTCTCCAGGACAACATAAAATCTGGGGCTCTGTGCTTTCTTTCGTCTGAACAAGTGTTACTGTTTTCTGCACAAAAGCGATTCTGCGAAGCAATGTGAACACTTCTGTTTCCCAGGCACAGAGAAGGTGCTAGCAGGGAATTCTCTGCCTGCTTTTCCCCAGTGCTCTGCAAGCTCTCCAGGACAACATAAAATCTGGGGCTCTGTGCTTTCTTTCGTTCTGAACAAGTGTTACTGTTTTCTGCACAAAAGCGATTCTGCGAAGGAATGTGAACAGGCACAGAGAAGGTGCTAGCAGGGAATTCTCTGCCTGCCTTTCCCCAGTGCTCTGCAAGCTCTCCAGGACAACATAAAATCTGGGGCTCTGTGCTTTCTTTCGTCTGAACAGGTGTTACTGTTTTCTGCACAAAAGCGATTCTGCGAAGCAATGTGAACAGGCACAGAGAAGGTGCTAGCAGTGAATTGTCTGCCTGCCTTTCCCCAGTGCTCTGCAAGCTCTCCAGGACAACATAAAATCTGGGGCTCTGTGCTTTCTTTCGTTCTGAACAAGTGTTACTGTTTTCTGCACAAAAGCGATTCTGCGAAGCAATGTGAACACTTCTGTTTCCCAGGCACAGAGAAGGTGCTAGCAGGGAATTCTCTGCCTGCTTTTCCCCAGTATTCTGCAAGCTCTCCAGCACAACATAAAATATGGGGCTCTGTGCTTTCTTTCGTTCTGAACAAGTGTTACTGTTTTCTGCACAAAAGCGATACTGCGAAGCAATGTGAACACTTCTGTTTCCCAGGCACAGAGAAGGTGCTAGCAGGGAATTCTCTGCTTGCTTTTCCCCAGTGCTCTGCAAGCTCTCCAGGACAACATAAAATCTGGGGCTCTGTGCTTTCTTTTGTTCTGAAAAAGTGTTACTGTTGTCTGCACAAAAGCGATTCTGCGAAGCAATGTGAAGACTTCTGCTTCCCAGGCACAGAGAAGGTGCTAGCAGGGAATTCTCTGCCTGCTTTTCCCCAGTGCTCTGCAAGCTCTCCAGGACAACATAAAATATGGGGCTCTGTGCTTTCTTTCGTCTGAACAAGTGTTACTGTTTTCTGCACAAAAGCGATTCTGCGAAGCAATGTGAACACTTCTGTTTCCCAGGCACAGAGAAGGTGCTAGCAGGGAATTCTCTGCCTGCTTTTCCCCAGTGCTCTGCAAGCTCTCCAGGACAACATAAAATCTGGGGCTCTGTGCTTTCTTTTGTTCTGAACAAGTGTTAGTGTTTTCTGCACAAAAGCGATTCTGCGAAGCAATGTGAACACTTCTGTTTCCCAGGCACAGAGAAGGTGCTAGCAGGGAATTCTCTGCCTGCTTTTCCCCAGTACTCTGCAAGCTCTCCAGCACAACATAAAATATGGGGCTCTGTGCTTTCTTTCCTTCTGAACAAGTGTTACTGTTTTCTGCACAAAAGCGATACTGCTAAGAAATGTGAACACATCTGCTTCCCAGGCACCGAGAACGTGCTAGCAGGGAATTCTCTGCCTGCCTTTCCCCAGTGCTCTGCAAGCTCTCCAGGACAACATAAAATCTGGGGCTCTGTGCTTTCTTTCGTTCTGAACAAGTTTTACAGTTTTCTGCACAAAAGCGATTCTGCGAAGGAATGTGAACAGGCACAGAGAAGGTGCTAGCAGGGAATTCTCTGCCTGCCTTTCCCCAGTGCTCTGCAAGCTCTCCAGGACAACATAAAATCTGGGGCTCTGTGCTTTCTTTCGTTCTGAACAAGTGTTACTGTTTTCTGCACAAAAGCGATTCTGCGAAGAAATGTGAACACTTCTGCTTCCCAGGCACAGAGAAGGTGCTAGCAGGGAATTCTCTGCCTGCCTTTCCCCAGTGCTCTGCAAGCTCTCCAGGACAACATAAAATCTGGGGCTCTGTGCTTTCTTTCGTTCTGAACAAGTGTTATTGTTTTCTGCACAAAAGCGATTCTGCGAAGCAATGTGAACACTTCTGCTTCCCAGGCACAGAGAAGGTGCTAGCAGGGAATTCTCTGCCTGCCTTTCCCCAGTGCTCTGCAAGCTCTCCAGGACAACATAAAATCTGGGGCTCTGTGCTTTCTTTCGTCTGAACAAGTGTTACTGTTTTCTGCACAAAAGCGATTCTGCGAAGCAATGTGAACACTTCTGTTTCCCAGGCACAGAGAAGGTGCTAGCAGGGAATTCTCTGCCTGCTTTTCCCCAGTGCTCTGCAAGCTCTCCAGGACAACATAAAATCTGGGGCTCTGTGCTTTCTTTTGTTCTGAACAAGTGTTACTGTTATCTGCACAAAAGCGATTCTGCGAAGCAATGTGAACACTTCTGCTTCCCAGGCACAGAGAAGGTGCTAGCAGGGAATTCTCTGCCTGCTTTTCCCCAGTGCTCTGCAAGCTCTCCAGCACAACATAAAATATGGGGCTCTGTGCTTTCTTTCCTTCTGAACAAGTGTTACTGTTTTCTGCACAAAAGCGATACTGCTAAGAAATGTTAACCCTTCTGTTTCCCAGGCACAGAGAAGGTGCTAGCAGGGAATTCTCTGCCTGCTTTTCCCCAGTGCTCTGCAAGCTCTCCAGGACAACAGCAAATCTGGGGCTCTGTGCTTTCTTTCGTTCTGAACAAGTGTTACTGTTTTCTGCACAAAAGCGATTCTGCGAAGCAATGTGAAGACTTCTGCTTCCCAGGCACAGAGAAGGTGCTAGCAGGGAATTCTCTGCCTGCCTTTCCCCAGTGCTCTGCAAGCTCTCCAGGACAACATAAAATCTGGGGCTCTGTGCTTTCTTTCGTTCTGAACAAGTGTTACTGTTTTCTGCACAAAAGCGATTCTGCAAAGCAATGTGAACACTTCTGTTTCCCAGGCACAGAGAAGGTGCTAGCAGGGAATTCTCTGCCTGCTTTTCCCCAGTGCTCTGCAAGCTCTCCAGGACAACATAAAATCTGGGGCTCTGTGCTTTCTTTCGTTCTGAACAAGTGTTACTGTTTTCTGCACAAAAGCGATTCTGCGAAGCAATGTGAACAGGCACAGAGAAGGTGCTAGCAGGGAATTCTCTGCCTGCCTTTCCCCAGTGCTCTGCAAGCTCTCCAGGACAACATAAAATCTGGGGCTCTGTGCTTTCTTTCGTTCTGAACAAGTGTTACTGTATTCTGCACAAAAGCGATTCTGCGAAGCAATGGGAACACTTCTGTTTCCCAGGCACAGAGAAGGTGCTAGCAGGGAATTCTCTGCCTGCTTTTCCCCAGTGCTCTGCAAGCTCTCCAGGACAACATAAAATCTGGGGCTCTGTGCTTTCTTTCGTTCTGAACAGGTGTTATTGTTTTCTGCACAAAACGATTCTGCGAAGCAATGTGAACACTTCTGTTTCCCAGGCACAGAGAAGGTGCTAGCAGGGAATTCTCTGCCTGCCTTTCCCCAGTGCTCTGCAAGCTCTCCAGGACAACATAAAATCTGGGGCTCTGTGCTTTCTTTCGTCTGAACAAGTGTTACTGTTTTCTGCACAAAAGCGATTCTGCGAAGCAATGTGAAGACTTCTGCTTCCCAGGCACAGAGAAGGTGCTAGCAGGGAATTCTCTGCCTGCTTTTCCCCAGTGCTCTGCAAGCTCTCCAGCACGACATAAAATATGGGGCTCTGTGCTTTCTTTCCTTCTGAACAAGTGTTACTGTTTTCTGCACAAAAGCGATACTGCTAAGAAATGTTAACCCTTCTGTTTCCCAGGCACAGAGAAGGTGCTAGCAGGGAATTCTCTGCCTGCTTTTCCCCAGTGCTCTGCAAGCTCTCCAGGACAACATAAAATCTGGGGCTCTGTGCTTTCTTTTGTTCTGAAAAAGTGTTACTGTTATCTGCACAAAAGCGATTCTGCCAAGCAATGTGAACACTTCTGCTTCCCAGGCACAGAGAAGGTGCTAGCAGGGAATTCTCTGCCTGCTTTTCCCCAGTGCTCTGCAAGCTCTCCAGGACAACATAAAATCTGGGGCTCTGTGCTTTCTTTCCTTCTGAACAAGTGTTACTGTTTTCTGCACAAAAGCGATACTGCGAAGCAATGGGAACACTTCTCTTTCCCAGGCACAGGGAAGGTGCTAGCAGGGAATTCTCTGCCTGCTTTTCCCCAGTGCTCTGCAAGCTCTCCAGGACAACATAAAATCTGGGGCTCTGTGCTTTCTTTCGTTCTGAACAAGTGTTACTGTTTTCTGCACAAAAGCGATTCTGCGAAGCAATGTGAACAGGCACAGAGAAGGTGCTAGCAGGGAATTCTCTGCCTGCCTTTCCCCAGTGCTCTGCAAGCTCTCCAGGACAACATAAAATCTGGGGCTCTGTGCTTTCTTTCGTTCTGAACAAGTGTTACTGTATTCTGCACAAAAGCGATTCTGCGAAGCAATGGGAACACTTCTGTTTCCCAGGCACAGAGAAGGTGCTAGCAGGGAATTCTCTGCCTGCTTTTCCCCAGTGCTCTGCAAGCTCTCCAGGACAACATAAAATCTGGGGCTCTGTGCTTTCTTTCGTTCTGAACAGGTGTTATTGTTTTCTGCACAAAACGATTCTGCGAAGCAATGTGAACACTTCTGTTTCCCAGGCACAGAGAAGGTGCTAGCAGGGAATTCTCTGCCTGCCTTTCCCCAGTGCTCTGCAAGCTCTCCAGGACAACATAAAATCTGGGGCTCTGTGCTTTCTTTCGTTCTGAACAAGTGTTACTGTTTTCTGCACAAAAGCGATTCTGCAAAGCAATGTGAACACTTCTGTTTCCCAGGCACAGAGAAGGTGCTAGCAGGGAATTCTCTGCCTGCTTTTCCCCAGTGCTCTGCAAGCTCTCCAGGACAACATAAAATCTGGGGCTCTGTGCTTTCTTTCGTTCTGAACAAGTGTTACTGTTTTCTGCACAAAAGCGATTCTGCGAAGCAATGTGAACAGGCACAGAGAAGGTGCTAGCAGGGAATTCTCTGCCTGCCTTTCCCCAGTGCTCTGCAAGCTCTCCAGGACAACATAAAATCTGGGGCTCTGTGCTTTCTTTCGTTCTGAACAAGTGTTACTGTATTCTGCACAAAAGCGATTCTGCGAAGCAATGGGAACACTTCTGTTTCCCAGGCACAGAGAAGGTGCTAGCAGGGAATTCTCTGCCTGCTTTTCCCCAGTGCTCTGCAAGCTCTCCAGGACAACATAAAATCTGGGGCTCTGTGCTTTCTTTCGTTCTGAACAGGTGTTATTGTTTTCTGCACAAAACGATTCTGCGAAGCAATGTGAACACTTCTGTTTCCCAGGCACAGAGAAGGTGCTAGCAGGGAATTCTCTGCCTGCCTTTCCCCAGTGCTCTGCAAGCTCTCCAGGACAACATAAAATCTGGGGCTCTGTGCTTTCTTTCGTCTGAACAAGTGTTACTGTTTTCTGCACAAAAGCGATTCTGCGAAGCAATGTGAAGACTTCTGCTTCCCAGGCACAGAGAAGGTGCTAGCAGGGAATTCTCTGCCTGCTTTTCCCCAGTGCTCTGCAAGCTCTCCAGCACGACATAAAATATGGGGCTCTGTGCTTTCTTTCCTTCTGAACAAGTGTTACTGTTTTCTGCACAAAAGCGATACTGCTAAGAAATGTTAACCCTTCTGTTTCCCAGGCACAGAGAAGGTGCTAGCAGGGAATTCTCTGCCTGCTTTTCCCCAGTGCTCTGCAAGCTCTCCAGGACAACATAAAATCTGGGGCTCTGTGCTTTCTTTTGTTCTGAAAAAGTGTTACTGTTATCTGCACAAAAGCGATTCTGCCAAGCAATGTGAACACTTCTGCTTCCCAGGCACAGAGAAGGTGCTAGCAGGGAATTCTCTGCCTGCTTTTCCCCAGTGCTCTGCAAGCTCTCCAGGACAACATAAAATCTGGGGCTCTGTGCTTTCTTTCCTTCTGAACAAGTGTTACTGTTTTCTGCACAAAAGCGATACTGCGAAGCAATGGGAACACTTCTCTTTCCCAGGCACAGGGAAGGTGCTAGCAGGGAATTCTCTGCCTGCTTTTCCCCAGTGCTCTGCAAGCTCTCCAGGACAACATAAAATCTGGGGCTCTGTGCTTTCTTTCGTTCTGAACAAGTGTTACTGTTTTCTGCACAAAAGCGATTCTGCGAAGCAATGTGAACAGGCACAGAGAAGGTGCTAGCAGGGAATTCTCTGCCTGCCTTTCCCCAGTGCTCTGCAAGCTCTCCAGGACAACATAAAATCTGGGGCTCTGTGCTTTCTTTCGTTCTGAACAAGTGTTACTGTATTCTGCACAAAAGCGATTCTGCGAAGCAATGGGAACACTTCTGTTTCCCAGGCACAGAGAAGGTGCTAGCAGGGAATTCTCTGCCTGCTTTTCCCCAGTGCTCTGCAAGCTCTCCAGGACAACATAAAATCTGGGGCTCTGTGCTTTCTTTCGTTCTGAACAGGTGTTATTGTTTTCTGCACAAAACGATTCTGCGAAGCAATGTGAACACTTCTGTTTCCCAGGCACAGAGAAGGTGCTAGCAGGGAATTCTCTGCCTGCCTTTCCCCAGTGCTCTGCAAGCTCTCCAGGACAACATAAAATCTGGGGCTCTGTGCTTTCTTTCGTCTGAACAAGTGTTACTGTTTTCTGCACAAAAGCGATTCTGCGAAGCAATGTGAAGACTTCTGCTTCCCAGGCACAGAGAAGGTGCTAGCAGGGAATTCTCTGCCTGCTTTTCCCCAGTGCTCTGCAAGCTCTCCAGCACGACATAAAATATGGGGCTCTGTGCTTTCTTTCCTTCTGAACAAGTGTTACTGTTTTCTGCACAAAAGCGATACTGCTAAGAAATGTTAACCCTTCTGTTTCCCAGGCACAGAGAAGGTGCTAGCAGGGAATTCTCTGCCTGCTTTTCCCCAGTGCTCTGCAAGCTCTCCAGGACAACATAAAATCTGGGGCTCTGTGCTTTCTTTTGTTCTGAAAAAGTGTTACTGTTATCTGCACAAAAGCGATTCTGCCAAGCAATGTGAACACTTCTGCTTCCCAGGCACAGAGAAGGTGCTAGCAGGGAATTCTCTGCCTGCTTTTCCCCAGTGCTCTGCAAGCTCTCCAGGACAACATAAAATCTGGGGCTCTGTGCTTTCTTTCCTTCTGAACAAGTGTTACTGTTTTCTGCACAAAAGCGATACTGCGAAGCAATGGGAACACTTCTCTTTCCCAGGCACAGGGAAGGTGCTAGCAGGGAATTCTCTGCCTGCCTTTCCCCAGTGCTCTGCAAGCTCTCCAGGACAACATAAAATCTGGGGCTCTGTGCTTTCTTTCGTTCTGAACAAGTGTTACTGTTTTCTGCACAAAAGCGATTCTGCGAAGCAATGTGAACACTTCTGCTTCCCAGGCACAGAGAAGGTGCTAGCAGGGAATTCTCTGCCTGCCTTTCCCCAGTGCTCTGCAAGCTCTCCAGGACAACAGCAAATCTGGGGCTCTGTGCTTTCTTTCGTTCTGAACAAGTGTTACTGTTTTCTGCACAAAAGCGATTCTGCGAAGCAATGTGAAGACTTCTGCTTCCCAGGCACAGAGAAGGTGCTAGCAGGGAATTCTCTGCCTGCCTTTCCCCAGTGCTCTGCAAGCTCTCCAGGACAACATAAAATCTGGGGCTCTGTGCTTTCTTTCGTTCTGAACAAGTGTTACTGTTTTCTGCACAAAAGCGATTCTGCGAAGCAATGTGAACAGGCACAGAGAAGGTGCTAGCAGGGAATTCTCTGCCTGCCTTTCCCCAGTGCTCTGCAAGCTCTCCAGGACAACATAAAATCTGGGGCTCTGTGCTTTCTTTCGTTCTGAACAAGTGTTACTGTTTTCTGCACAAAAGCGATTCTGCGAAGCAATGTGAACACTTCTGTTTCCCAGGCACAGAGAAGGTGCTAGCAGGGAATTCTCTGCCTGCTTTTCCCCAGTATTCTGCAAGCTCTCCAGCACAACATAAAATATGGGGCTCTGTGCTTTCTTTCGTTCTGAACAAGTGTTACTGTTTTCTGCACAAAAGCGATACTGCGAAGCAATGTGAACACTTCTGTTTCCCAGGCACAGAGAAGGTGCTAGCAGGGAATTCTCTGCTTGCTTTTCCCCAGTGCTCTGCAAGCTCTCCAGGACAACATAAAATCTGGGGCTCTGTGCTTTCTTTTGTTCTGAAAAAGTGTTACTGTTGTCTGCACAAAAGCGATTCTGCGAAGCAATGTGAAGACTTCTGCTTCCCAGGCACAGAGAAGGTGCTAGCAGGGAATTCTCTGCCTGCTTTTCCCCAGTGCTCTGCAAGCTCTCCAGGACAACATAAAATATGGGGCTCTGTGCTTTCTTTCGTCTGAACAAGTGTTACTGTTTTCTGCACAAAAGCGATTCTGCGAAGCAATGTGAACACTTCTGTTTCCCAGGCACAGAGAAGGTGCTAGCAGGGAATTCTCTGCCTGCTTTTCCCCAGTGCTCTGCAAGCTCTCCAGGACAACATAAAATCTGGGGCTCTGTGCTTTCTTTTGTTCTGAACAAGTGTTAGTGTTTTCTGCACAAAACCGATTCTGCGAAGCAATGTGAACACTTCTGTTTCCCAGGCACAGAGAAGGTGCTAGCAGGGAATTCTCTGCCTGCTTTTCCCCAGTACTCTGCAAGCTCTCCAGCACAACATAAAATATGGGGCTCTGTGCTTTCTTTCCTTCTGAACAAGTGTTACTGTTTTCTGCACAAAAGCGATACTGCTAAGAAATGTGAACACATCTGCTTCCCAGGCACCGAGAACGTGCTAGCAGGGAATTCTCTGCCTGCCTTTCCCCAGTGCTCTGCAAGCTCTCCAGGACAACATAAAATCTGGGGCTCTGTGCTTTCTTTCGTTCTGAACAAGTTTTACAGTTTTCTGCACAAAAGCGATTCTGCGAAGGAATGTGAACAGGCACAGAGAAGGTGCTAGCAGGGAATTCTCTGCCTGCCTTTCCCCAGTGCTCTGCAAGCTCTCCAGGACAACATAAAATCTGGGGCTCTGTGCTTTCTTTCGTTCTGAACAAGTGTTACTGTTTTCTGCACAAAAGCGATTCTGCGAAGAAATGTGAACACTTCTGTTTCCCAGGCACAGAGAAGGTGCTAGCAGGGAATTCTCTGCCTGCTTTTCCCCAGTGCTCTGCAAGCTCTCCAGGACAACATAAAATCTGGGGCTCTGTGCTTTCTTTCGTTCTGAACAAGTGTTATTGTTTTCTGCACAAAAGCGATTCTGCGAAGCAATGTGAACACTTCTGCTTCCCAGGCACAGAGAAGGTGCTAGCAGGGAATTCTCTGCCTGCCTTTCCCCAGTGCTCTGCAAGCTCTCCAGGACAACATAAAATCTGGGGCTCTGTGCTTTCTTTCGTCTGAACAAGTGTTACTGTTTTCTGCACAAAAGCGATTCTGCGAAGCAATGTGAACACTTCTGTTTCCCAGGCACAGAGAAGGTGCTAGCAGGGAATTCTCTGCCTGCTTTTCCCCAGTGCTCTGCAAGCTCTCCAGGACAACATAAAATCTGGGGCTCTGTGCTTTCTTTTGTTCTGAACAAGTGTTACTGTTATCTGCACAAAAGCGATTCTGCGAAGCAATGTGAACACTTCTGCTTCCCAGGCACAGAGAAGGTGCTAGCAGGGAATTCTCTGCCTGCTTTTCCCCAGTGCTCTGCAAGCTCTCCAGCACAACATAAAATATGGGGCTCTGTGCTTTCTTTCCTTCTGAACAAGTGTTACTGTTTTCTGCACAAAAGCGATACTGCTAAGAAATGTTAACCCTTCTGTTTCCCAGGCACAGAGAAGGTGCTAGCAGGGAATTCTCTGCCTGCTTTTCCCCAGTGCTCTGCAAGCTCTCCAGGACAACAGCAAATCTGGGGCTCTGTGCTTTCTTTCGTTCTGAACAAGTGTTACTGTTTTCTGCACAAAAGCGATTCTGCGAAGCAATGTGAAGACTTCTGCTTCCCAGGCACAGAGAAGGTGCTAGCAGGGAATTCTCTGCCTGCCTTTCCCCAGTGCTCTGCAAGCTCTCCAGGACAACATAAAATCTGGGGCTCTGTGCTTTCTTTCGTTCTGAACAAGTGTTACTGTTTTCTGCACAAAAGCGATTCTGCAAAGCAATGTGAACACTTCTGTTTCCCAGGCACAGAGAAGGTGCTAGCAGGGAATTCTCTGCCTGCTTTTCCCCAGTGCTCTGCAAGCTCTCCAGGACAACATAAAATCTGGGGCTCTGTGCTTTCTTTCGTTCTGAACAAGTGTTACTGTTTTCTGCACAAAAGCGATTCTGCGAAGCAATGTGAACAGGCACAGAGAAGGTGCTAGCAGGGAATTCTCTGCCTGCCTTTCCCCAGTGCTCTGCAAGCTCTCCAGGACAACATAAAATCTGGGGCTCTGTGCTTTCTTTCGTTCTGAACAAGTGTTACTGTATTCTGCACAAAAGCGATTCTGCGAAGCAATGGGAACACTTCTGTTTCCCAGGCACAGAGAAGGTGCTAGCAGGGAATTCTCTGCCTGCTTTTCCCCAGTGCTCTGCAAGCTCTCCAGGACAACATAAAATCTGGGGCTCTGTGCTTTCTTTCGTTCTGAACAGGTGTTATTGTTTTCTGCACAAAACGATTCTGCGAAGCAATGTGAACACTTCTGCTTCCCAGGCACAGAGAAGGTGCTAGCAGGGAATTCTCTGCCTGCTTTTCCCCAGTGCTCTGCAAGCTCTCCAGCACGACATAAAATATGGGGCTCTGTGCTTTCTTTCCTTCTGAACAAGTGTTACTGTTTTCTGCACAAAAGCGATACTGCTAAGAAATGTTAACCCTTCTGTTTCCCAGGCACAGAGAAGGTGCTAGCAGGGAATTCTCTGCCTGCTTTTCCCCAGTGCTCTGCAAGCTCTCCAGGACAACATAAAATCTGGGGCTCTGTGCTTTCTTTTGTTCTGAAAAAGTGTTACTGTTATCTGCACAAAAGCGATTCTGCCAAGCAATGTGAACACTTCTGCTTCCCAGGCACAGAGAAGGTGCTAGCAGGGAATTCTCTGCCTGCTTTTCCCCAGTGCTCTGCAAGCTCTCCAGGACAACATAAAATCTGGGGCTCTGTGCTTTCTTTCCTTCTGAACAAGTGTTACTGTTTTCTGCACAAAAGCGATACTGCGAAGCAATGGGAACACTTCTCTTTCCCAGGCACAGGGAAGGTGCTAGCAGGGAATTCTCTGCCTGCCTTTCCCCAGTGCTCTGCAAGCTCTCCAGGACAACATAAAATCTGGGGCTCTGTGCTTTCTTTCGTTCTGAACAAGTGTTACTGTTTTCTGCACAAAAGCGATTCTGCGAAGCAATGTGAACACTTCTGCTTCCCAGGCACAGAGAAGGTGCTAGCAGGGAATTCTCTGCCTGCCTTTCCCCAGTGCTCTGCAAGCTCTCCAGGACAACAGCAAATCTGGGGCTCTGTGCTTTCTTTCGTTCTGAACAAGTGTTACTGTTTTCTGCACAAAAGCGATTCTGCGAAGCAATGTGAAGACTTCTGCTTCCCAGGCACAGAGAAGGTGCTAGCAGGGAATTCTCTGCCTGCCTTTCCCCAGTGCTCTGCAAGCTCTCCAGGACAACATAAAATCTGGGGCTCTGTGCTTTCTTTCGTTCTGAACAAGTGTTACAGTTTTCTGCACAAAAGCGATTCTGCGAAGCAATGTGAACAGGCACAGAGAAGGTGCAGGCAGGGAATTCTCTGCCTGCCTTTCCCCAGTGCTCTGCAAGCTCTCCAGGACAACATAAAATCTGGGGCTCTGTGCTTTCTTTCGTTCTGAACAAGTGTTACTGTATTCTGCACAAAAGCGATTCTGCGAAGCAATGGGAACACTTCTGTTTCCCAGGCACAGAGAAGGTGCTAGCAGGGAATTCTCTGCCTGCTTTTCCCCAGTGCTCTGCAAGCTCTCCAGGACAACATAAAATCTGGGGCTCTGTGCTTTCTTTCGTTCTGAACAGGTGTTATTGTTTTCTGCACAAAACGATTCTGCGAAGCAATGTGAACACTTCTGTTTCCCAGGCACAGAGAAGGTGCTAGCAGGGAATTCTCTGCCTGCCTTTCCCCAGTGCTCTGCAAGCTCTCCAGGACAACATAAAATCTGGGGCTCTGTGCTTTCTTTCGTCTGAACAAGTGTTACTGTTTTCTGCACAAAAGCGATTCTGCGAAGCAATGTGAAGACTTCTGCTTCCCAGGCACAGAGAAGGTGCTAGCAGGGAATTCTCTGCCTGCTTTTCCCCAGTGCTCTGCAAGCTCTCCAGCACGACATAAAATATGGGGCTCTGTGCTTTCTTTCCTTCTGAACAAGTGTTACTGTTTTCTGCACAAAAGCGATTCTGCGAAGCAATGTGAACAGGCACAGAGAAGGTGCTAGCAGGGAATTCTCTGCCTGCCTTTCCCCAGTGCTCTGCAAGCTCTCCAGGACAACATAAAATCTGGGGCTCTGTGCTTTCTTTCGTTCTGAACAAGTGTTACTGTATTCTGCACAAAAGCGATTCTGCGAAGCAATGGGAACACTTCTGTTTCCCAGGCACAGAGAAGGTGCTAGCAGGGAATTCTCTGCCTGCTTTTCCCCAGTGCTCTGCAAGCTCTCCAGGACAACATAAAATCTGGGGCTCTGTGCTTTCTTTCGTTCTGAACAGGTGTTATTGTTTTCTGCACAAAACGATTCTGCGAAGCAATGTGAACACTTCTGTTTCCCAGGCACAGAGAAGGTGCTAGCAGGGAATTCTCTGCCTGCCTTTCCCCAGTGCTCTGCAAGCTCTCCAGGACAACATAAAATCTGGGGCTCTGTGCTTTCTTTCGTCTGAACAAGTGTTACTGTTTTCTGCACAAAAGCGATTCTGCGAAGCAATGTGAAGACTTCTGCTTCCCAGGCACAGAGAAGGTGCTAGCAGGGAATTCTCTGCCTGCTTTTCCCCAGTGCTCTGCAAGCTCTCCAGCACGACATAAAATATGGGGCTCTGTGCTTTCTTTCCTTCTGAACAAGTGTTACTGTTTTCTGCACAAAAGCGATACTGCTAAGAAATGTTAACCCTTCTGTTTCCCAGGCACAGAGAAGGTGCTAGCAGGGAATTCTCTGCCTGCTTTTCCCCAGTGCTCTGCAAGCTCTCCAGGACAACATAAAATCTGGGGCTCTGTGCTTTCTTTTGTTCTGAAAAAGTGTTACTGTTATCTGCACAAAAGCGATTCTGCCAAGCAATGTGAACACTTCTGCTTCCCAGGCACAGAGAAGGTGCTAGCAGGGAATTCTCTGCCTGCTTTTCCCCAGTGCTCTGCAAGCTCTCCAGGACAACATAAAATCTGGGGCTCTGTGCTTTCTTTCCTTCTGAACAAGTGTTACTGTTTTCTGCACAAAAGCGATACTGCGAAGCAATGGGAACACTTCTCTTTCCCAGGCACAGGGAAGGTGCTAGCAGGGAATTCTCTGCCTGCCTTTCCCCAGTGCTCTGCAAGCTCTCCAGGACAACATAAAATCTGGGGCTCTGTGCTTTCTTTCGTTCTGAACAAGTGTTACTGTTTTCTGCACAAAAGCGATTCTGCGAAGCAATGTGAACACTTCTGCTTCCCAGGCACAGAGAAGGTGCTAGCAGGGAATTCTCTGCCTGCCTTTCCCCAGTGCTCTGCAAGCTCTCCAGGACAACAGCAAATCTGGGGCTCTGTGCTTTCTTTCGTTCTGAACAAGTGTTACTGTTTTCTGCACAAAAGCGATTCTGCGAAGCAATGTGAAGACTTCTGCTTCCCAGGCACAGAGAAGGTGCTAGCAGGGAATTCTCTGCCTGCCTTTCCCCAGTGCTCTGCAAGCTCTCCAGGACAACATAAAATCTGGGGCTCTGTGCTTTCTTTCGTTCTGAACAAGTGTTACTGTTTTCTGCACAAAAGCGATTCTGCGAAGCAATGTGAACAGGCACAGAGAAGGTGCTAGCAGGGAATTCTCTGCCTGCCTTTCCCCAGTGCTCTGCAAGCTCTCCAGGACAACATAAAATCTGGGGCTCTGTGCTTTCTTTCGTTCTGAAGAAGTGTTACTGTTTTCTGCACAAAAGCGATACTGCTAAGAAATGTTAACCCTTCTGTTTCCCAGGCACAGAGAAGGTGCTAGCAGGGAATTCTCTGCCTGCTTTTCCCCAGTGCTCTGCAAGCTCTCCAGGACAACATAAAATCTGGGGCTCTGTGCTTTCTTTTGTTCTGAAAAAGTGTTACTGTTATCTGCACAAAAGCGATTCTGCCAAGCAATGTGAACACTTCTGCTTCCCAGGCACAGAGAAGGTGCTAGCAGGGAATTCTCTGCCTGCTTTTCCCCAGTGCTCTGCAAGCTCTCCAGGACAACATAAAATCTGGGGCTCTGTGCTTTCTTTCCTTCTGAACAAGTGTTACTGTTTTCTGCACAAAAGCGATTCTGCGAAGCAATGTGAACACTTCTGCTTCCCAGGCACAGAGAAGGTGCTAGCAGGGAATTCTCTGCCTGCCTTTCCCCAGTGCTCTGCAAGCTCTCCAGGACAACATAAAATCTGGGGCTCTGTGCTTTCTTTCGTCTGAACAAGTGTTACTGTTTTCTGCACAAAAGCGATTCTGCGAAGCAATGTGAAGACTTCTGCTTCCCAGGCACAGAGAAGGTGCTAGCAGGGAATTCTCTGCCTGCTTTTCCCCAGTGCTCTGCAAGCTCTCCAGCACGACATAAAATATGGGGCTCTGTGCTTTCTTTCCTTCTGAACAAGTGTTACTGTTTTCTGCACAAAAGCGATACTGCTAAGAAATGTTAACCCTTCTGTTTCCCAGGCACAGAGAAGGTGCTAGCAGGGAATTCTCTGCCTGCTTTTCCCCAGTGCTCTGCAAGCTCTCCAGGACAACATAAAATCTGGGGCTCTGTGCTTTCTTTTGTTCTGAAAAAGTGTTACTGTTATCTGCACAAAAGCGATTCTGCCAAGCAATGTGAACACTTCTGCTTCCCAGGCACAGAGAAGGTGCTAGCAGGGAATTCTCTGCCTGCTTTTCCCCAGTGCTCTGCAAGCTCTCCAGGACAACATAAAATCTGGGGCTCTGTGCTTTCTTTCCTTCTGAACAAGTGTTACTGTTTTCTGCACAAAAGCGATACTGCGAAGCAATGGGAACACTTCTCTTTCCCAGGCACAGGGAAGGTGCTAGCAGGGAATTCTCTGCCTGCCTTTCCCCAGTGCTCTGCAAGCTCTCCAGGACAACATAAAATCTGGGGCTCTGTGCTTTCTTTCGTTCTGAACAAGTGTTACTGTTTTCTGCACAAAAGCGATTCTGCGAAGCAATGTGAACACTTCTGCTTCCCAGGCACAGAGAAGGTGCTAGCAGGGAATTCTCTGCCTGCCTTTCCCCAGTGCTCTGCAAGCTCTCCAGGACAACAGCAAATCTGGGGCTCTGTGCTTTCTTTCGTTCTGAACAAGTGTTACTGTTTTCTGCACAAAAGCGATTCTGCGAAGCAATGTGAAGACTTCTGCTTCCCAGGCACAGAGAAGGTGCTAGCAGGGAATTCTCTGCCTGCCTTTCCCCAGTGCTCTGCAAGCTCTCCAGGACAACATAAAATCTGGGGCTCTGTGCTTTCTTTCGTTCTGAACAAGTGTTACTGTTTTCTGCACAAAAGCGATTCTGCGAAGCAATGTGAACAGGCACAGAGAAGGTGCTAGCAGGGAATTCTCTGCCTGCCTTTCCCCAGTGCTCTGCAAGCTCTCCAGGACAACATAAAATCTGGGGCTCTGTGCTTTCTTTCGTTCTGAACAAGTGTTACTGTTTTCTGCACAAAAGCGATTCTGCGAAGCAATGTGAACACTTCTGTTTCCCAGGCACAGAGAAGGTGCTAGCAGGGAATTCTCTGCCTGCTTTTCCCCAGTATTCTGCAAGCTCTCCAGCACAACATAAAATATGGGGCTCTGTGCTTTCTTTCGTTCTGAACAAGTGTTACTGTTTTCTGCACAAAAGCGATACTGCGAAGCAATGTGAACACTTCTGTTTCCCAGGCACAGAGAAGGTGCTAGCAGGGAATTCTCTGCTTGCTTTTCCCCAGTGCTCTGCAAGCTCTCCAGGACAACATAAAATCTGGGGCTCTGTGCTTTCTTTTGTTCTGAAAAAGTGTTACTGTTGTCTGCACAAAAGCGATTCTGCGAAGCAATGTGAAGACTTCTGCTTCCCAGGCACAGAGAAGGTGCTAGCAGGGAATTCTCTGCCTGCTTTTCCCCAGTGCTCTGCAAGCTCTCCAGGACAACATAAAATATGGGGCTCTGTGCTTTCTTTCGTCTGAACAAGTGTTACTGTTTTCTGCACAAAAGCGATTCTGCGAAGCAATGTGAACACTTCTGTTTCCCAGGCACAGAGAAGGTGCTAGCAGGGAATTCTCTGCCTGCTTTTCCCCAGTGCTCTGCAAGCTCTCCAGGACAACATAAAATCTGGGGCTCTGTGCTTTCTTTTGTTCTGAACAAGTGTTAGTGTTTTCTGCACAAAAGCGATTCTGCGAAGCAATGTGAACACTTCTGTTTCCCAGGCACAGAGAAGGTGCTAGCAGGGAATTCTCTGCCTGCTTTTCCCCAGTACTCTGCAAGCTCTCCAGCACAACATAAAATATGGGGCTCTGTGCTTTCT
Organism: Strix uralensis; assembly: GCF_047716275.1. Lineage (NCBI taxonomy): Eukaryota > Metazoa > Chordata > Aves > Strigiformes > Strigidae > Strix > Strix uralensis. The sequence continues at coordinate 790,246 of NW_027436715.1, read as the reverse complement.
TTCCTTCTGAACAAGTGTTACTGTTTTCTGCACAAAAGCGATACTGCTAAGAAATGTGAACACATCTGCTTCCCAGGCACCGAGAACGTGCTAGCAGGGAATTCTCTGCCTGCCTTTCCCCAGTGCTCTGCAAGCTCTCCAGGACAACATAAAATCTGGGGCTCTGTGCTTTCTTTCGTTCTGAACAAGTTTTACAGTTTTCTGCACAAAAGCGATTCTGCGAAGGAATGTGAACAGGCACAGAGAAGGTGCTAGCAGGGAATTCTCTGCCTGCCTTTCCCCAGTGCTCTGCAAGCTCTCCAGGACAACATAAAATCTGGGGCTCTGTGCTTTCTTTCGTTCTGAACAAGTGTTACTGTTTTCTGCACAAAAGCGATTCTGCGAAGAAATGTGAACACTTCTGTTTCCCAGGCACAGAGAAGGTGCTAGCAGGGAATTCTCTGCCTGCTTTTCCCCAGTGCTCTGCAAGCTCTCCAGGACAACATAAAATCTGGGGCTCTGTGCTTTCTTTCGTTCTGAACAAGTGTTATTGTTTTCTGCACAAAAGCGATTCTGCGAAGCAATGTGAACACTTCTGCTTCCCAGGCACAGAGAAGGTGCTAGCAGGGAATTCTCTGCCTGCCTTTCCCCAGTGCTCTGCAAGCTCTCCAGGACAACATAAAATCTGGGGCTCTGTGCTTTCTTTCGTCTGAACAAGTGTTACTGTTTTCTGCACAAAAGCGATTCTGCGAAGCAATGTGAACACTTCTGTTTCCCAGGCACAGAGAAGGTGCTAGCAGGGAATTCTCTGCCTGCTTTTCCCCAGTGCTCTGCAAGCTCTCCAGGACAACATAAAATCTGGGGCTCTGTGCTTTCTTTTGTTCTGAACAAGTGTTACTGTTTTCTGCACAAAAGCGATTCTGCGAAGCAATGTGAAGACTTCTGCTTCCCAGGCACAGAGAAGGTGCTAGCAGGGAATTCTCTGCCTGCTTTTCCCCAGTGCTCTGCAAGCTCTCCAGCACAACATAAAATATGGGGCTCTGTGCTTTCTTTCCTTCTGAACAAGTGTTACTGTTTTCTGCACAAAAGCGATACTGCTAAGAAATGTTAACCCTTCTGTTTCCCAGGCACAGAGAAGGTGCTAGCAGGGAATTCTCTGCCTGCTTTTCCCCAGTGCTCTGCAAGCTCTCCAGGACAACAGCAAATCTGGGGCTCTGTGCTTTCTTTCGTTCTGAACAAGTGTTACTGTTTTCTGCACAAAAGCGATTCTGCGAAGCAATGTGAAGACTTCTGCTTCCCAGGCACAGAGAAGGTGCTAGCAGGGAATTCTCTGCCTGCCTTTCCCCAGTGCTCTGCAAGCTCTCCAGGACAACATAAAATATGGGGCTCTGTGCTTTCTTTCGTTCTGAACAAGTGTTACTGTTTTCTGCACAAAAGCGATTCTGCAAAGCAATGTGAACACTTCTGTTTCCCAGGCACAGAGAAGGTGCTAGCAGGGAATTCTCTGCCTGCTTTTCCCCAGTGCTCTGCAAGCTCTCCAGGACAACATAAAATCTGGGGCTCTGTGCTTTCTTTCGTTCTGAACAAGTGTTACTGTTTTCTGCACAAAAGCGATTCTGCGAAGCAATGTGAACAGGCACAGAGAAGGTGCTAGCAGGGAATTCTCTGCCTGCCTTTCCCCAGTGCTCTGCAAGCTCTCCAGGACAACATAAAATCTGGGGCTCTGTGCTTTCTTTCGTTCTGAACAAGTGTTACTGTATTCTGCACAAAAGCGATTCTGCGAAGCAATGGGAACACTTCTGTTTCCCAGGCACAGAGAAGGTGCTAGCAGGGAATTCTCTGCCTGCTTTTCCCCAGTGCTCTGCAAGCTCTCCAGGACAACATAAAATCTGGGGCTCTGTGCTTTCTTTCGTTCTGAACAGGTGTTATTGTTTTCTGCACAAAACGATTCTGCGAAGCAATGTGAACACTTCTGTTTCCCAGGCACAGAGAAGGTGCTAGCAGGGAATTCTCTGCCTGCCTTTCCCCAGTGCTCTGCAAGCTCTCCAGGACAACATAAAATCTGGGGCTCTGTGCTTTCTTTCGTCTGAACAAGTGTTACTGTTTTCTGCACAAAAGCGATTCTGCGAAGCAATGTGAAGACTTCTGCTTCCCAGGCACAGAGAAGGTGCTAGCAGGGAATTCTCTGCCTGCTTTTCCCCAGTGCTCTGCAAGCTCTCCAGCACGACATAAAATATGGGGCTCTGTGCTTTCTTTCCTTCTGAACAAGTGTTACTGTTTTCTGCACAAAAGCGATACTGCTAAGAAATGTTAACCCTTCTGTTTCCCAGGCACAGAGAAGGTGCTAGCAGGGAATTCTCTGCCTGCTTTTCCCCAGTGCTCTGCAAGCTCTCCAGGACAACATAAAATCTGGGGCTCTGTGCTTTCTTTTGTTCTGAAAAAGTGTTACTGTTATCTGCACAAAAGCGATTCTGCCAAGCAATGTGAACACTTCTGCTTCCCAGGCACAGAGAAGGTGCTAGCAGGGAATTCTCTGCCTGCTTTTCCCCAGTGCTCTGCAAGCTCTCCAGGACAACATAAAATCTGGGGCTCTGTGCTTTCTTTCCTTCTGAACAAGTGTTACTGTTTTCTGCACAAAAGCGATACTGCGAAGCAATGGGAACACTTCTCTTTCCCAGGCACAGGGAAGGTGCTAGCAGGGAATTCTCTGCCTGCCTTTCCCCAGTGCTCTGCAAGCTCTCCAGGACAACATAAAATCTGGGGCTCTGTGCTTTCTTTCGTTCTGAACAAGTGTTACTGTTTTCTGCACAAAAGCGATTCTGCGAAGCAATGTGAACACTTCTGCTTCCCAGGCACAGAGAAGGTGCTAGCAGGGAATTCTCTGCCTGCCTTTCCCCAGTGCTCTGCAAGCTCTCCAGGACAACAGCAAATCTGGGGCTCTGTGCTTTCTTTCGTTCTGAACAAGTGTTACTGTTTTCTGCACAAAAGCGATTCTGCGAAGCAATGTGAAGACTTCTGCTTCCCAGGCACAGAGAAGGTGCTAGCAGGGAATTCTCTGCCTGCCTTTCCCCAGTGCTCTGCAAGCTCTCCAGGACAACATAAAATCTGGGGCTCTGTGCTTTCTTTCGTTCTGAACAAGTGTTACTGTTTTCTGCACAAAAGCGATTCTGCGAAGCAATGTGAACAGGCACAGAGAAGGTGCTAGCAGGGAATTCTCTGCCTGCCTTTCCCCAGTGCTCTGCAAGCTCTCCAGGACAACATAAAATCTGGGGCTCTGTGCTTTCTTTCGTTCTGAAGAAGTGTTACTGTTTTCTGCACAAAAGCGATACTGCTAAGAAATGTTAACCCTTCTGTTTCCCAGGCACAGAGAAGGTGCTAGCAGGGAATTCTCTGCCTGCTTTTCCCCAGTGCTCTGCAAGCTCTCCAGGACAACATAAAATCTGGGGCTCTGTGCTTTCTTTTGTTCTGAAAAAGTGTTACTGTTATCTGCACAAAAGCGATTCTGCCAAGCAATGTGAACACTTCTGCTTCCCAGGCACAGAGAAGGTGCTAGCAGGGAATTCTCTGCCTGCCTTTCCCCAGTGCTCTGCAAGCTCTCCAGGACAACATAAAATCTGGGGCTCTGTGCTTTCTTTCGTTCTGAACAAGTGTTACTGTTTTCTGCACAAAAGCGATTCTGCGAAGCAATGTGAACACTTCTGTTTCCCAGGCACAGAGAAGGTGCTAGCAGGGAATTCTCTGCCTGCTTTTCCCCAGTGCTCTGCAAGCTCTCCAGGACAACATAAAATCTGGGGCTCTGTGCTTTCTTTCGTTCTGAACAAGTGTTACTGTTTTCTGCACAAAAGCGATTCTGCGAAGCAATGTGAACAGGCACAGAGAAGGTGCTAGCAGGGAATTCTCTGCCTGCCTTTCCCCAGTGCTCTGCAAGCTCTCCAGGACAACATAAAATCTGGGGCTCTGTGCTTTCTTTCGTTCTGAACAAGTGTTACTGTATTCTGCACAAAAGCGATTCTGCGAAGCAATGGGAACACTTCTGTTTCCCAGGCACAGAGAAGGTGCTAGCAGGGAATTCTCTGCCTGCTTTTCCCCAGTGCTCTGCAAGCTCTCCAGGACAACATAAAATCTGGGGCTCTGTGCTTTCTTTCGTTCTGAACAGGTGTTATTGTTTTCTGCACAAAACGATTCTGCGAAGCAATGTGAACACTTCTGTTTCCCAGGCACAGAGAAGGTGCTAGCAGGGAATTCTCTGCCTGCCTTTCCCCAGTGCTCTGCAAGCTCTCCAGGACAACATAAAATCTGGGGCTCTGTGCTTTCTTTCGTCTGAACAAGTGTTACTGTTTTCTGTACAAAAGCGATTCTGCGAAGCAATGTGAAGACTTCTGCTTCCCAGGCACAGAGAAGGTGCTAGCAGGGAATTCTCTGCCTGCTTTTCCCCAGTGCTCTGCAAGCTCTCCAGCACGACATAAAATATGGGGCTCTGTGCTTTCTTTCCTTCTGAACAAGTGTTACTGTTTTCTGCACAAAAGCGATACTGCTAAGAAATGTTAACCCTTCTGTTTCCCAGGCACAGAGAAGGTGCTAGCAGGGAATTCTCTGCCTGCTTTTCCCCAGTGCTCTGCAAGCTCTCCAGGACAACATAAAATCTGGGGCTCTGTGCTTTCTTTTGTTCTGAAAAAGTGTTACTGTTATCTGCACAAAAGCGATTCTGCCAAGCAATGTGAACACTTCTGCTTCCCAGGCACAGAGAAGGTGCTAGCAGGGAATTCTCTGCCTGCTTTTCCCCAGTGCTCTGCAAGCTCTCCAGGACAACATAAAATCTGGGGCTCTGTGCTTTCTTTCCTTCTGAACAAGTGTTACTGTTTTCTGCACAAAAGCGATACTGCGAAGCAATGGGAACACTTCTCTTTCCCAGGCACAGGGAAGGTGCTAGCAGGGAATTCTCTGCCTGCCTTTCCCCAGTGCTCTGCAAGCTCTCCAGGACAACATAAAATCTGGGGCTCTGTGCTTTCTTTCCTTCTGAACAAGTGTTACTGTTTTCTGCACAAAAGCGATTCTGCGAAGCAATGTGAACACTTCTGCTTCCCAGGCACAGAGAAGGTGCTAGCAGGGAATTCTCTGCCTGCCTTTCCCCAGTGCTCTGCAAGCTCTCCAGGACAACAGCAAATCTGGGGCTCTGTGCTTTCTTTCGTTCTGAACAAGTGTTACTGTTTTCTGCACAAAAGCGATTCTGCGAAGCAATGTGAAGACTTCTGCTTCCCAGGCACAGAGAAGGTGCTAGCAGGGAATTCTCTGCCTGCCTTTCCCCAGTGCTCTGCAAGCTCTCCAGGACAACATAAAATCTGGGGCTCTGTGCTTTCTTTCGTTCTGAACAAGTGTTACTGTTTTCTGCACAAAAGCGATTCTGCGAAGCAATGTGAACAGGCACAGAGAAGGTGCTAGCAGGGAATTCTCTGCCTGCCTTTCCCCAGTGCTCTGCAAGCTCTCCAGGACAACATAAAATCTGGGGCTCTGTGCTTTCTTTCGTTCTGAAGAAGTGTTACTGTTTTCTGCACAAAAGCGATACTGCTAAGAAATGTTAACCCTTCTGTTTCCCAGGCACAGAGAAGGTGCTAGCAGGGAATTCTCTGCCTGCTTTTCCCCAGTGCTCTGCAAGCTCTCCAGGACAACATAAAATCTGGGGCTCTGTGCTTTCTTTTGTTCTGAAAAAGTGTTACTGTTATCTGCACAAAAGCGATTCTGCCAAGCAATGTGAACACTTCTGCTTCCCAGGCACAGAGAAGGTGCTAGCAGGGAATTCTCTGCCTGCTTTTCCCCAGTGCTCTGCAAGCTCTCCAGGACAACATAAAATCTGGGGCTCTGTGCTTTCTTTCCTTCTGAACAAGTGTTACTGTTTTCTGCACAAAAGCGATTCTGCGAAGCAATGTGAAGACTTCTGCTTCCCAGGCACAGAGAAGGTGCTAGCAGGGAATTCTCTGCCTGCCTTTCCCCAGTGCTCTGCAAGCTCTCCAGGACAACATAAAATCTGGGGCTCTGTGCTTTCTTTCGTTCTGAACAAGTGTTACTGTTTTCTGCACAAAAGCGATTCTGCGAAGCAATGTGAACACTTCTGTTTCCCAGGCACAGAGAAGGTGCTAGCAGGGAATTCTCTGCCTGCTTTTCCCCAGTGCTCTGCAAGCTCTCCAGGACAACATAAAATCTGGGGCTCTGTGCTTTCTTTCGTTCTGAACAAGTGTTACAGTTTTCTGCACAAAAGCGATTCTGCGAAGCAATGTGAACAGGCACAGAGAAGGTGCAGGCAGGGAATTCTCTGCCTGCCTTTCCCCAGTGCTCTGCAAGCTCTCCAGGACAACATAAAATCTGGGGCTCTGTGCTTTCTTTCGTTCTGAACAAGTGTTACTGTATTCTGCACAAAAGCGATTCTGCGAAGCAATGGGAACACTTCTGTTTCCCAGGCACAGAGAAGGTGCTAGCAGGGAATTCTCTGCCTGCTTTTCCCCAGTGCTCTGCAAGCTCTCCAGGACAACATAAAATCTGGGGCTCTGTGCTTTCTTTCGTTCTGAACAGGTGTTATTGTTTTCTGCACAAAACGATTCTGCGAAGCAATGTGAACACTTCTGCTTCCCAGGCACAGAGAAGGTGCTAGCAGGGAATTCTCTGCCTGCCTTTCCCCAGTGCTCTGCAAGCTCTCCAGGACAACATAAAATCTGGGGCTCTGTGCTTTCTTTTGTTCTGAAAAAGTGTTACTGTTATCTGCACAAAAGCGATTCTGCCAAGCAATGTGAACACTTCTGCTTCCCAGGCACAGAGAAGGTGCTAGCAGGGAATTCTCTGCCTGCTTTTCCCCAGTGCTCTGCAAGCTCTCCAGGACAACATAAAATCTGGGGCTCTGTGCTTTCTTTCCTTCTGAACAAGTGTTACTGTTTTCTGCACAAAAGCGATTCTGCGAAGCAATGGGAACACTTCTGTTTCCCAGGCACAGAGAAGGTGCTAGCAGGGAATTCTCTGCCTGCTTTTCCCCAGTGCTCTGCAAGCTCTCCAGGACAACATAAAATCTGGGGCTCTGTGCTTTCTTTCGTTCTGAACAAGTGTTACTGTTTTCTGCACAAAAGCGATTCTGCGAAGCAATGTGAACACTTCTGCTTCCCAGGCACAGAGAAGGTGCTAGCAGGGAATTCTCTGCCTGCTTTTCCCCAGTGCTCTGCAAGCTCTCCAGGACAACATAAAATCTGGGGCTCTGTGCTTTCTTTTGTTCTGAAAAAGTGTTACTGTTATCTGCACAAAAGCGATTCTGCGAAGCAATGTGAACACTTCTGCTTCCCAGGCACAGAGAAGGTGCTAGCAGGGAATTCTCTGCCTGCCTTTCCCCAGTGCTCTGCAAGCTCTCCAGGACAACATAAAATCTGGGGCTCTGTGCTTTCTTTCGTTCTGAACAAGTGTTACTGTTTTCTGCACAAAAGCGATTCTGCGAAGCAATGGGAACACTTCTCTTTCCCAGGCACAGGGAAGGTGCTAGCAGGGAATTCTCTGCCTGCCTTTCCCCAGTGCTCTGCAAGCTCTCCAGGACAACATAAAATCTGGGGCTCTGTGCTTTCTTTCGTTCTGAACAAGTGTTACTGTTTTCTGCACAAAAGCGATTCTGCGAAGCAATGTGAACACTTCTGTTTCCCAGGCACAGAGAAGGTGCTAGCAGGGAATTCTCTGCCTGCTTTTCCCCAGTGCTCTGCAAGCTCTCCAGGACAACATAAAATCTGGGGCTCTGTGCTTTCTTTCGTTCTGAACAAGTGTTACTGTTTTCTGCACAAAAGCGATTCTGCGAAGCAATGTGAACACTTCTGCTTCCCAGGCACAGAGAAGGTGCTAGCAGGGAATTCTCTGCCTGCCTTTCCCCAGTGCTCTGCAAGCTCTCCAGGACAACAGCAAATCTGGGGCTCTGTGCTTTCTTTCGTTCTGAACAAGTGTTACTGTTTTCTGCACAAAAGCGATTCTGCGAAGCAATGTGAAGACTTCTGCTTCCCAGGCACAGAGAAGGTGCTAGCAGGGAATTCTCTGCCTGCCTTTCCCCAGTGCTCTGCAAGCTCTCCAGGACAACATAAAATCTGGGGCTCTGTGCTTTCTTTCGTTCTGAACAAGTGTTACTGTTTTCTGCACAAAAGCGATTCTGCGAAGCAATGTGAACACTTCTGTTTCCCAGGCACAGAGAAGGTGCTAGCAGGGAATTCTCTGCCTGCTTTTCCCCAGTGCTCTGCAAGCTCTCCAGGACAACATAAAATCTGGGGCTCTGTGCTTTCTTTCGTTCTGAACAAGTGTTACTGTTTTCTGCACAAAAGCGATTCTGCGAAGCAATGTGAACACTTCTGTTTCCCAGGCACAGAGAAGGTGCTAGCAGGGAATTCTCTGCCTGCTTTTCCCCAGTGCTCTGCAAGCTCTCCAGGACAACATAAAATCTGGGGCTCTGTGCTTTCTTTCGTTCTGAACAAGTGTTACTGTTTTCTGCACAAAAGCGATTCTGCGAAGCAATGTGAACACTTCTGCTTCCCAGGCACAGAGAAGGTGCTAGCAGGGAATTCTCTGCCTGCTTTTCCCCAGTGCTCTGCAAGCTCTCCAGGACAACATAAAATCTGGGGCTCTGTGCTTTCTTTTGTTCTGAAAAAGTGTTACTGTTATCTGCACAAAAGCGATTCTGCGAAGTAATGTGAACACTTCTGCTTCCCAGGCACAGAGAAGGTGCTAGCAGGGAATTCTCTGCCTGCCTTTCCCCAGTGCTCTGCAAGCTCTCCAGGACAACATAAAATCTGGGGCTCTGTGCTTTCTTTCGTTCTGAACAAGTGTTACTGTTTTCTGCACAAAAGCGATTCTGCGAAGCAATGGGAACACTTCTCTTTCCCAGGCACAGGGAAGGTGCTAGCAGGGAATTCTCTGCCTGCCTTTCCCCAGTGCTCTGCAAGCTCTCCAGGACAACATAAAATCTGGGGCTCTGTGCTTTCTTTCGTTCTGAACAAGTGTTACTGTTTTCTGCACAAAAGCGATTCTGCGAAGCAATGTGAACACTTCTGTTTCCCAGGCACAGAGAAGGTGCTAGCAGGGAATTCTCTGCCTGCTTTTCCCCAGTGCTCTGCAAGCTCTCCAGGACAACATAAAATCTAGGGCTCTGTGCTTTCTTTCGTTCTGAACAAGTGTTACTGTTTTCTGCACAAAAGCGATTCTGCGAAGCAATGTGAAGACTTCTGCTTCCCAGGCACAGAGAAGGTGCTAGCAGGGAATTCTCTGCCTGCCTTTCCCCAGTGCTCTGCAAGCTCTCCAGGACAACAGCAAATCTGGGGCTCTGTGCTTTCTTTCGTTCTGAACAAGTGTTACTGTTTTCTGCACAAAAGCGATTCTGCGAAGCAATGTGAAGACTTCTGCTTCCCAGGCACAGAGAAGGTGCTAGCAGGGAATTCTCTGCCTGCCTTTCCCCAGTGCTCTGCAAGCTCTCCAGGACAACATAAAATCTGGGGCTCTGTGCTTTCTTTCGTTCTGAACAAGTGTTACTGTTTTCTGCACAAAAGCGATTCTGCGAAGCAATGTGAACACTTCTGTTTCCCAGGCACAGAGAAGGTGCTAGCAGGGAATTCTCTGCCTGCTTTTCCCCAGTGCTCTGCAAGCTCTCCAGGACAACATAAAATCTGGGGCTCTGTGCTTTCTTTCGTTCTGAACAAGTGTTACTGTTTTCTGCACAAAAGCGATTCTGCGAAGCAATGTGAACACTTCTGTTTCCCAGGCACAGAGAAGGTGCTAGCAGGGAATTCTCTGCCTGCTTTTCCCCAGTGCTCTGCAAGCTCTCCAGGACAACATAAAATCTGGGGCTCTGTGCTTTCTTTCGTACTGAACAAGTGTTACTGTTTTCTGCACAAAAGCGATTCTGCGAAGCAATGTGAACACTTCTGCTTCCCAGGCACAGAGAAGGTGCTAGCAGGAAATTCTCTGCCTGCCTTTCCCCAGTGCTCTGCAAGCTCTCCAGGACAACATAGAATCTGGGGCTCTGTGCTTTCTTTTGTTCTGAACAAGTGTTACTGTTTTCTGCACAAAAGCGATTCTGCGAAGCAATGTGAAGACTTCTGCTTCCCAGGCACAGAGAAGGTGCTAGCAGGGAATTCTCTGCCTGCCTTTCCCCAGTGCTCTGCAAGCTCTCCAGGACAACATAAAATCTGGGGCTCTGTGCTTTCTTTCGTTCTGAACAAGTGTTACTGTTTTCTCCACAAAAGCGATTCTGCGAAGCAATGTGAACAGGCACAGAGAAGGTGCTAGCAGGGAATTCTCTGCCTGCCTTTCCCCAGTGCTCTGCAAGCTCTCCAGGACAACATAAAATCTGGGGCTCTGTGCTTTCTTTCGTTCTGAACAAGTGTTACTGTATTCTGCACAAAAGCGATTCTGCGAAGCAATGGGAACACTTCTGTTTCCCAGGCACAGAGAAGGTGCTAGCAGGGAATTCTCTGCCTGCTTTTCCCCAGTGCTCTGCAAGCTCTCCAGGACAACATAAAATCTGGGGCTCTGTGCTTTCTTTCGTTCTGAACAAGTGTTATTGTTTTCTGCACAAAAGCGATTCTGCGAAGCAATGTGAACACTTCTGTTTCCCAGGCACAGAGAAGGTGCTAGCAGGGAATTCTCTGCCTGCTTTTCCCCAGTACTCTGCAAGCTCTCCAGCACAACATAAAATATGGGGCTCTGTGCTTTCTTTCCTTCTGAACAAGTGTTACTGTTTTCTGCACAAAAGCGATTCTGCGAAGCAATGTGAACACTTCTGTTTCCCAGGCACAGAGAAGGTGCTAGCAGGGAATTCTCTGCCTGCTTTTCCCCAGTGCTCTGCAAGCTCTCCAGGACAACATAGAATCTGGGGCTCTGTGCTTTCTTTCGTTCTGAACAAGTGTTACTGTTTTCTGCACAAAAGCGATTCTGCCAAGCAATGTGAACACTTCTGCTTCCCAGGCACAGAGAAGGTGCTAGCAGGGAATTCTCTGCCTGCCTTTCCCCAGTGCTCTGCAAGCTCTCCAGGACAACATAAAATCTGGGGCTCTGTGCTTTCTTTCGTTCTGAACAAGTGTTACTGTTTTCTGCACAAAAGCGATTCTGCGAAGCAATGTGAACACTTCTGCTTCCCAGGCACAGAGAAGGTGCTAGCAGGGAATTCTCTGCCTGCTTTTCCCCAGTGCTCTGCAAGCTCTCCAGGACAACATAAAATCTGGGGCTCTGTGCTTTCTTTCGTACTGAACAAGTGTTACTGTATTCTGCACAAAAGCGATTCTGCGAAGCAATGGGAACACTTCTGTTTCCCAGGCACAGAGAAGGTGCTAGCAGGGAATTCTCTGCCTGCTTTTCCCCAGTGCTCTGCAAGCTCTCCAGGACAACATAAAATCTGGGGCTCTGTGCTTTCTTTCGTTCTGAACAAGTGTTATTGTTTTCTGCACAAAAGCGATTCTGCGAAGCAATGTGAAGACTTCTGCTTCCCAGGCACAGAGAAGGTGCTAGCAGGGAATTGTCTGCCTGCCTTTCCCCAGTGCTCTGCAAGCTCTCCAGGACAACATAAAATATGGGGCTCTGTGCTTTCTTTCGTTCTGAACAAGTGTTATTGTTTTCTGCACAAAAGCGATTCTGCGAAGCAATGTGAACACTTCTGTTTCCCAGGCACAGAGAAGGTGCTAGCAGGGAATTCTCTGCCTGCCTTTCCCCAGTGCTCTGCAAGCTCTCCAGGACAACATAAAATCTGGGGCTCTGTGCTTTCTTTCGTTCTGAACAAGTGTTATTGTTTTCTGCACAAAAGCGATTCTGCGAAGCAATGTGAACAGGCACAGAGAAGGTGCTAGCAGGGAATTCTCTGCCTGCCTTTCCCCAGTGCTCTGCAAGCTCTCCAGGACAACATAAAATCTGGGGCTCTGTGCTTTCTTTCCTTCTGAACAAGTGTTACTGTTTTCTGCACAAAAGCGATTCTGCGAAGCAATGTGAACACTTCTGTTTCCCAGGCACAGAGAAGGTGCTAGCAGGGAATTCTCTGCCTGCTTTTCCCCAGTGCTCTGCAAGCTCTCCAGCACAACATAAAATATGGGGCTCTGTGCTTTCTTTCCTTCTGAACAAGTGTTACTGTTTTCTGCACAAAAGCGATTCTGCGAAGCAATGTGAACACTTCTGTTTCCCAGGCACAGAGAAGGTGCTAGCAGGGAATTCTCTGCCTGCTTTTCCCCAGTGCTCTGCAAGCTCTCCAGGACAACATAGAATCTGGGGCTCTGTGCTTTCTTTCGTTCTGAACAAGTGTTACTGTTTTCTGCACAAAAGCGATTCTGCCAAGCAATGTGAACACTTCTGCTTCCCAGGCACAGAGAAGGTGCTAGCAGGAAATTCTCTGCCTGCCTTTCCCCAGTGCTCTGCAAGCTCTCCAGGACAACATAAAATCTGGGGCTCTGTGCTTTCTTTCGTTCTGAACAAGTGTTACTGTTTTCTGCACAAAAGCGATTCTGCGAAGCAATGTGAACACTTCTGTTTCCCAGGCACAGAGAAGGTGCTAGCAGGGAATTCTCTGCCTGCTTTTCCCCAGTGCTCTGCAAGCTCTCCAGGACAACATAAAATCTGGGGCTCTGTGCTTTCTTTCGTACTGAACAAGTGTTACTGTATTCTGCACAAAAGCGATTCTGCGAAGCAATGGGAACACTTCTGTTTCCCAGGCACAGAGAAGGTGCTAGCAGGGAATTCTCTGCCTGCTTTTCCCCAGTGCTCTGCAAGCTCTCCAGGACAACATAAAATCTGGGGCTCTGTGCTTTCTTTCGTTCTGAACAAGTGTTATTGTTTTCTGCACAAAAGCGATTCTGCGAAGCAATGTGAAGACTTCTGCTTCCCAGGCACAGAGAAGGTGCTAGCAGGGAATTCTCTGCCTGCCTTTCCCCAGTGCTCTGCAAGCTCTCCAGGACAACATAAAATCTGGGGCTCTGTGCTTTCTTTCGTTCTGAACAAGTGTTACTGTTTTCTGCACAAAAGCGATTCTGCGAAGCAATGTGAACACTTCTGTTTCCCAGGCACAGAGAAGGTGCTAGCAGGGAATTCTCTGCCTGCTTTTCCCCAGTACTCTGCAAGCTCTCCAGCACAACATAAAATATGGGGCTCTGTGCTTTCTTTCCTTCTGAACAAGTGTTACTGTTTTCTGCACAAAAGCGATTCTGCGAAGCAATGTGAACACTTCTGTTTCCCAGGCACAGAGAAGGTGCTAGCAGGGAATTCTCTGCCTGCTTTTCCCCAGTGCTCTGCAAGCTCTCCAGGACAACATAGAATCTGGGGCTCTGTGCTTTCTTTCGTTCTGAACAAGTGTTACTGTTTTCTGCACAAAAGCGATTCTGCCAAGCAATGGGAACACTTCTGCTTCCCAGGCACAGAGAAGGTGCTAGCAGGAAATTCTCTGCCTGCCTTTCCCCAGTGCTCTGCAAGCTCTCCAGGACAACATAAAATCTGGGGCTCTGTGCTTTCTTTCGTCTGAACAAGTGTTAGTGTTTTCTGCACAAAAGCGATTCTGCGAAGCAATGTGAACAGGCACAGAGAAGGTGCTAGCAGGGAATTCTCTGCCTGCCTTTCCCCAGTGCTCTGCAAGCTCTCCAGGACAACATAAAATCTGGGGCTCTGTGCTTTCTTTCGTTCTGAACAAGTGTTACTGTTTTCTGCACAAAAGCGATTCTGCGAAGCAATGTGAACACTTCTGCTTCCCAGGCACAGAGAAGGTGCTAGCAGGGAATTCTCTGCCTGCTTTTCCCCAGTATTCTGCAAGCTCTCCAGCACAACATAAAATATGGGGCTCTGTGCTTTCTTTCCTTCTGAACAAGTGTTACTGTTTTCTGCACAAAAGCGATACTGCGAAGCAATGTGAACACTTCTGTTTCCCAGGCACAGAGAAGGTGCTAGCAGGGAATTCTCTGCTTGCTTTTCCCCAGTGCTCTGCAAGCTCTCCAGGACAACATAAAATCTGGGGCTCTGTGCTTTCTTTTGTTCTGAAAAAGTGTTACTGTTGTCTGCACAAAAGCGATTCTGCGAAGCAATGTGAAGACTTCTGCTTCCCAGGCACAGAGAAGGTGCTAGCAGGGAATTCTCTGCCTGCTTTTCCCCAGTGCTCTGCAAGCTCTCCAGGACAACATAAAATCTGGGGCTCTGTGCTTTCTTTCGTCTGAACAAGTGTTACTGTTTTCTGCACAAAAGCGATTCTGCGAAGCAATGTGAACACTTCTGTTTCCCAGGCACAGAGAAGGTGCTAGCAGGGAATTCTCTGCCTGCTTTTCCCCAGTACTCTGCAAGCTCTCCAGCACAACATAAAATATGGGGCTCTGTGCTTTCTTTCGTTCTGAACAAGTGTTACTGTTTTCTGCACAAAAGCGATACTGCTAAGAAATGTGAACACTTCTGCTTCCCAGGCACCGAGAACGTGCTAGCAGGGAATTCTCTGCCTGCCTTTCCCCAGTGCTCTGCAAGCTCTCCAGGACAACATAAAATCTGGGGCTCTGTGCTTTCTTTCGTTCTGAACAAGTGTTACAGTTTTCTGCACAAAAGCGATTCTGCGAAGCAATGTGAACAGGCACAGAGAAGGTGCTAGCAGGGAATTCTCTGCCTGCCTTTCCCCAGTGCTCTGCAAGCTCTCCAGGACAACATAAAATCTGGGGCTCTGTGCTTTCTTTCGTTCTGAACAAGTGTTACTGTATTCTGCACAAAAGCGATTCTGCGAAGCAATGGGAACACTTCTGTTTCCCAGGCACAGAGAAGGTGCTAGCAGGGAATTCTCTGCCTGCTTTTCCCCAGTGCTCTGCAAGCTCTCCAGGACAACATAAAATCTGGGGCTCTGTGCTTTCTTTCGTTCTGAACAGGTGTTATTGTTTTCTGCACAAAACGATTCTGCGAAGCAATGTGAACACTTCTGCTTCCCAGGCACAGAGAAGGTGCTAGCAGGGAATTCTCTGCCTGCCTTTCCCCAGTGCTCTGCAAGCTCTCCAGGACAACATAAAATCTGGGGCTCTGTGCTTTCTTTCGTCTGAACAAGTGTTACTGTTTTCTGCACAAAAGCGATTCTGCGAAGCAATGTGAACAGGCACAGAGAAGGTGCTAGCAGGGAATTCTCTGCCTGCCTTTCCCCAGTGCTCTGCAAGCTCTCCAGGACAACATAAAATCTGGGGCTCTGTGCTTTCTTTCGTTCTGAACAAGTGTTACTGTTTTCTGCACAAAAGCGATTCTGCGAAGGAATGTGAACAGGCACAGAGAAGGTGCTAGCAGGGAATTCTCTGCCTGCCTTTCCCCAGTGCTCTGCAAGCTCTCCAGGACAACATAAAATCTGGGGCTCTGTGCTTTCTTTCGTCTGAACAGGTGTTACTGTTTTCTGCACAAAAGCGATTCTGCGAAGCAATGTGAACAGGCACAGAGAAGGTGCTAGCAGTGAATTGTCTGCCTGCCTTTCCCCAGTGCTCTGCAAGCTCTCCAGGACAACATAAAATCTGGGGCTCTGTGCTTTCTTTCGTTCTGAACAAGTGTTACTGTTTTCTGCACAAAAGCGATTCTGCGAAGCAATGTGAACACTTCTGTTTCCCAGGCACAGAGAAGGTGCTAGCAGGGAATTCTCTGCCTGCTTTTCCCCAGTATTCTGCAAGCTCTCCAGCACAACATAAAATATGGGGCTCTGTGCTTTCTTTCCTTCTGAACAAGTGTTACTGTTTTCTGCACAAAAGCGATACTGCGAAGCAATGTGAACACTTCTGTTTCCCAGGCACAGAGAAGGTGCTAGCAGGGAATTCTCTGCTTGCTTTTCCCCAGTGCTCTGCAAGCTCTCCAGGACAACATAAAATCTGGGGCTCTGTGCTTTCTTTTGTTCTGAAAAAGTGTTACTGTTGTCTGCACAAAAGCGATTCTGCGAAGCAATGTGAAGACTTCTGCTTCCCAGGCACAGAGAAGGTGCTAGCAGGGAATTCTCTGCCTGCTTTTCCCCAGTGCTCTGCAAGCTCTCCAGGACAACATAAAATATGGGGCTCTGTGCTTTCTTTCGTCTGAACAAGTGTTACTGTTTTCTGCACAAAAGCGATTCTGCGAAGCAATGTGAACACTTCTGTTTCCCAGGCACAGAGAAGGTGCTAGCAGGGAATTCTCTGCCTGCTTTTCCCCAGTGCTCTGCAAGCTCTCCAGGACAACATAAAATCTGGGGCTCTGTGCTTTCTTTTGTTCTGAACAAGTGTTAGTGTTTTCTGCACAAAAGCGATTCTGCGAAGCAATGTGAACACTTCTGTTTCCCAGGCACAGAGAAGGTGCTAGCAGGGAATTCTCTGCCTGCTTTTCCCCAGTACTCTGCAAGCTCTCCAGCACAACATAAAATATGGGGCTCTGTGCTTTCTTTCCTTCTGAACAAGTGTTACTGTTTTCTGCACAAAAGCGATACTGCTAAGAAATGTGAACACTTCTGCTTCCCAGGCACCGAGAACGTGCTAGCAGGGAATTCTCTGCCTGCCTTTCCCCAGTGCTCTGCAAGCTCTCCAGGACAACATAAAATCTGGGGCTCTGTGCTTTCTTTCGTTCTGAACAAGTTTTACAGTTTTCTGCACAAAAGCGATTCTGCGAAGGAATGTGAACAGGCACAGAGAAGGTGCTAGCAGGGAATTCTCTGCCTGCCTTTCCCCAGTGCTCTGCAAGCTCTCCAGGACAACATAAAATCTGGGGCTCTGTGCTTTCTTTCGTTCTGAACAAGTGTTACTGTTTTCTGCACAAAAGCGATTCTGCGAAGAAATGTGAACACTTCTGTTTCCCAGGCACAGAGAAGGTGCTAGCAGGGAATTCTCTGCCTGCTTTTCCCCAGTGCTCTGCAAGCTCTCCAGGACAACATAAAATCTGGGGCTCTGTGCTTTCTTTCGTTCTGAACAAGTGTTATTGTTTTCTGCACAAAAGCGATTCTGCGAAGCAATGTGAACACTTCTGCTTCCCAGGCACAGAGAAGGTGCTAGCAGGGAATTCTCTGCCTGCCTTTCCCCAGTGCTCTGCAAGCTCTCCAGGACAACATAAAATCTGGGGCTCTGTGCTTTCTTTCGTCTGAACAAGTGTTACTGTTTTCTGCACAAAAGCGATTCTGCGAAGCAATGTGAACACTTCTGTTTCCCAGGCACAGAGAAGGTGCTAGCAGGGAATTCTCTGCCTGCTTTTCCCCAGTGCTCTGCAAGCTCTCCAGGACAACATAAAATCTGGGGCTCTGTGCTTTCTTTTGTTCTGAACAAGTGTTACTGTTATCTGCACAAAAGCGATTCTGCGAAGCAATGTGAACACTTCTGCTTCCCAGGCACAGAGAAGGTGCTAGCAGGGAATTCTCTGCCTGCTTTTCCCCAGTGCTCTGCAAGCTCTCCAGCACAACATAAAATATGGGGCTCTGTGCTTTCTTTCCTTCTGAACAAGTGTTACTGTTTTCTGCACAAAAGCGATACTGCTAAGAAATGTTAACCCTTCTGTTTCCCAGGCACAGAGAAGGTGCTAGCAGGGAATTCTCTGCCTGCTTTTCCCCAGTGCTCTGCAAGCTCTCCAGGACAACAGCAAATCTGGGGCTCTGTGCTTTCTTTCGTTCTGAACAAGTGTTACTGTTTTCTGCACAAAAGCGATTCTGCGAAGCAATGTGAAGACTTCTGCTTCCCAGGCACAGAGAAGGTGCTAGCAGGGAATTCTCTGCCTGCCTTTCCCCAGTGCTCTGCAAGCTCTCCAGGACAACATAAAATCTGGGGCTCTGTGCTTTCTTTCGTTCTGAACAAGTGTTACTGTTTTCTGCACAAAAGCGATTCTGCGAAGCAATGTGAACACTTCTGTTTCCCAGGCACAGAGAAGGTGCTAGCAGGGAATTCTCTGCCTGCTTTTCCCCAGTGCTCTGCAAGCTCTCCAGGACAACATAAAATCTGGGGCTCTGTGCTTTCTTTCCTTCTGAACAAGTGTTACTGTTTTCTGCACAAAAGCGATTCTGCGAAGCAATGTGAACAGGCACAGAGAAGGTGCTAGCAGGGAATTCTCTGCCTGCCTTTCCCCAGTGCTCTGCAAGCTCTCCAGGACAACATAAAATCTGGGGCTCTGTGCTTTCTTTCGTTCTGAACAAGTGTTACTGTATTCTGCACAAAAGCGATTCTGCGAAGCAATGGGAACACTTCTGTTTCCCAGGCACAGAGAAGGTGCTAGCAGGGAATTCTCTGCCTGCTTTTCCCCAGTGCTCTGCAAGCTCTCCAGGACAACATAAAATCTGGGGCTCTGTGCTTTCTTTCGTTCTGAACAGGTGTTATTGTTTTCTGCACAAAACGATTCTGCGAAGCAATGTGAACACTTCTGCTTCCCAGGCACAGAGAAGGTGCTAGCAGGGAATTCTCTGCCTGCCTTTCCCCAGTGCTCTGCAAGCTCTCCAGGACAACATAAAATCTGGGGCTCTGTGCTTTCTTTCGTCTGAACAAGTGTTACTGTTTTCTGCACAAAAGCGATTCTGCGAAGCAATGTGAAGACTTCTGCTTCCCAGGCACAGAGAAGGTGCTAGCAGGGAATTCTCTGCCTGCTTTTCCCCAGTGCTCTGCAAGCTCTCCAGCACAACATAAAATATGGGGCTCTGTGCTTTCTTTCCTTCTGAACAAGTGTTACTGTTTTCTGCACAAAAGCGATACTGCTAAGAAATGTTAACCCTTCTGTTTCCCAGGCACAGAGAAGGTGCTAGCAGGGAATTCTCTGCCTGCTTTTCCCCAGTGCTCTGCAAGCTCTCCAGGACAACATAAAATCTGGGGCTCTGTGCTTTCTTTTGTTCTGAAAAAGTGTTACTGTTATCTGCACAAAAGCGATTCTGCCAAGCAATGTGAACACTTCTGCTTCCCAGGCACAGAGAAGGTGCTAGCAGGGAATTCTCTGCCTGCTTTTCCCCAGTGCTCTGCAAGCTCTCCAGGACAACATAAAATCTGGGGCTCTGTGCTTTCTTTCGTTCTGAACAAGTGTTACTGTTTTCTGCACAAAAGCGATTCTGCGAAGCAATGGGAACACTTCTCTTTCCCAGGCACAGGGAAGGTGCTAGCAGGGAATTCTCTGCCTGCCTTTCCCCAGTGCTCTGCAAGCTCTCCAGGACAACATAAAATCTGGGGCTCTGTGCTTTCTTTTGTTCTGAACAAGTGTTACTGTTTTCTGCACAAAAGCGATTCTGCAGAGCAATGTGAACACTTCTGCTTCCCAGGCACAGAGAAGGTGCTAGCAGGGAATTCTCTGCCTGCCTTTCCCCAGTGCTCTGCAAGCTCTCCAGGACAACAGCAAATCTGGGGCTCTGTGCTTTCTTTCGTTCTGAACAAGTGTTACTGTTTTCTGCACAAAAGCGATTCTGCGAAGCAATGTGAAGACTTCTGCTTCCCAGGCACAGAGAAGGTGCTAGCAGGGAATTCTCTGCCTGCCTTTCCCCAGTGCTCTGCAAGCTCTCCAGGACAACATAAAATCTGGGGCTCTGTGCTTTCTTTCGTTCTGAACAAGTGTTACTGTTTTCTGCACAAAAGCGATACTGCTAAGAAATGTTAACCCTTCTGTTTCCCAGGCACAGAGAAGGTGCTAGCAGGGAATTCTCTGCCTGCTTTTCCCCAGTGCTCTGCAAGCTCTCCAGGACAACATAAAATCTGGGGCTCTGTGCTTTCTTTTGTTCTGAAAAAGTGTTACTGTTATCTGCACAAAAGCGATTCTGCCAAGCAATGTGAACACTTCTGCTTCCCAGGCACAGAGAAGGTGCTAGCAGGGAATTCTCTGCCTGCTTTTCCCCAGTGCTCTGCAAGCTCTCCAGGACAACATAAAATATGGGGCTCTGTGCTTTCTTTCCTTCTGAACAAGTGTTACTGTTTTCTGCACAAAAGCGATTCTGCGAAGCAATGTGAACACTTCTGCTTCCCAGGCACAGAGAAGGTGCTAGCAGGGAATTCTCTGCCTGCCTTTCCCCAGTGCTCTGCAAGCTCTCCAGGACAACATAAAATCTGGGGCTCTGTGCTTTCTTTCGTTCTGAACAAGTGTTACTGTTTTCTGCACAAAAGCGATTCTGCGAAGCAATGTGAACACTTCTGTTTCCCAGGCACAGAGAAGGTGCTAGCAGGGAATTCTCTGCCTGCTTTTCCCCAGTGCTCTGCAAGCTCTCCAGGACAACATAAAATCTGGGGCTCTGTGCTTTCTTTCGTTCTGAACAAGTGTTACAGTTTTCTGCACAAAAGCGATTCTGCGAAGCAATGTGAACAGGCACAGAGAAGGTGCAGGCAGGGAATTCTCTGCCTGCCTTTCCCCAGTGCTCTGCAAGCTCTCCAGGACAACATAAAATCTGGGGCTCTGTGCTTTCTTTCGTTCTGAACAAGTGTTACTGTATTCTGCACAAAAGCGATTCTGCGAAGCAATGGGAACACTTCTGTTTCCCAGGCACAGAGAAGGTGCTAGCAGGGAATTCTCTGCCTGCTTTTCCCCAGTGCTCTGCAAGCTCTCCAGGACAACATAAAATCTGGGGCTCTGTGCTTTCTTTCGTTCTGAACAGGTGTTATTGTTTTCTGCACAAAACGATTCTGCGAAGCAATGTGAACACTTCTGCTTCCCAGGCACAGAGAAGGTGCTAGCAGGGAATTCTCTGCCTGCCTTTCCCCAGTGCTCTGCAAGCTCTCCAGGACAACATAAAATCTGGGGCTCTGTGCTTTCTTTCGTCTGAACAAGTGTTACTGTTTTCTGCACAAAAGCGATTCTGCGAAGCAATGTGAACACTTCTGTTTCCCAGGCACAGAGAAGGTGCTAGCAGGGAATTCTCTGCCTGCTTTTCCCCAGTGCTCTGCAAGCTCTCCAGCACAACATAAAATATGGGGCTCTGTGCTTTCTTTCCTTCTGAACAAGTGTTACTGTTTTCTGCACAAAAGCGATTCTGCGAAGCAATGTGAAGACTTCTGCTTCCCAGGCACAGAGAAGGTGCTAGCAGGGAATTCTCTGCCTGCCTTTCCCCAGTGCTCTGCAAGCTCTCCAGGACAACAGCAAATCTGGGGCTCTGTGCTTTCTTTCGTTCTGAACAAGTGTTACTGTTTTCTGCACAAAAGCGATTCTGCGAAGCAATGTGAAGACTTCTGCTTCCCAGGCACAGAGAAGGTGCTAGCAGGGAATTCTCTGCCTGCCTTTCCCCAGTGCTCTGCAAGCTCTCCAGGACAACATAAAATCTGGGGCTCTGTGCTTTCTTTCGTTCTGAACAAGTGTTACTGTTTTCTGCACAAAAGCGATACTGCTAAGAAATGTTAACCCTTCTGTTTCCCAGGCACAGAGAAGGTGCTAGCAGGGAATTCTCTGCCTGCTTTTCCCCAGTGCTCTGCAAGCTCTCCAGGACAACATAAAATCTGGGGCTCTGTGCTTTCTTTTGTTCTGAAAAAGTGTTACTGCTATCTGCACAAAAGCGATTCTGCCAAGCAATGTGAACACTTCTGCTTCCCAGGCACAGAGAAGGTAATAGCAGGGAATTCTCTGCCTGCTTTTCCCCAGTGCTCTGCAAGCTCTCCAGGACAACATAAAATATGGGGCTCTGTGCTTTCTTTCCTTCTGAACAAGTGTTACTGTTTTCTGCACAAAAGCGATTCTGCGAAGCAATGTGAACACTTCTGCTTCCCAGGCACAGAGAAGGTGCTAGCAGGGAATTCTCTGCCTGCCTTTCCCCAGTGCTCTGCAAGCTCTCCAGGACAACATAAAATCTGGGGCTCTGTGCTTTCTTTCGTTCTGAACAAGTGTTACTGTTTTCTGCACAAAAGCGATTCTGCGAAGCAATGTGAACACTTCTGTTTCCCAGGCACAGAGAAGGTGCTAGCAGGGAATTCTCTGCCTGCTTTTCCCCAGTGCTCTGCAAGCTCTCCAGGACAACATAAAATCTGGGGCTCTGTGCTTTCTTTCGTTCTGAACAAGTGTTACAGTTTTCTGCACAAAAGCGATTCTGCGAAGCAATGTGAACAGGCACAGAGAAGGTGCAGGCAGGGAATTCTCTGCCTGCCTTTCCCCAGTGCTCTGCAAGCTCTCCAGGACAACATAAAATCTGGGGCTCTGTGCTTTCTTTCGTTCTGAACAAGTGTTACTGTATTCTGCACAAAAGCGATTCTGCGAAGCAATGGGAACACTTCTGTTTCCCAGGCACAGAGAAGGTGCTAGCAGGGAATTCTCTGCCTGCTTTTCCCCAGTGCTCTGCAAGCTCTCCAGGACAACATAAAATCTGGGGCTCTGTGCTTTCTTTCGTTCTGAACAGGTGTTATTGTTTTCTGCACAAAACGATTCTGCGAAGCAATGTGAAGACTTCTGCTTCCCAGGCACAGAGAAGGTGCTAGCAGGGAATTCTCTGCCTGCCTTTCCCCAGTGCTCTGCAAGCTCTCCAGGACAACACAAAATCTGGGGCTCTGTGCTTTCTTTCGTCTGAACAAGTGTTACTGTTTTCTGCACAAAAGCGATTCTGCGAAGCAATGTGAACACTTCTGTTTCCCAGGCACAGAGAAGGTGCTAGCAGGGAATTCTCTGCCTGCTTTTCCCCAGTGCTCTGCAAGCTCTCCAGCACAACATAAAATCTGGGGCTCTGTGCTTTCTTTCGTTCTGAACAAGTGTTACTGTTTTCTGCACAAAAGCGATTCTGCGAAGCAATGTGAACAGGCACAGAGAAGGTGCTAGCAGGGAATTCTCTGCCTGCCTTTCCCCAGTGCTCTGCAAGCTCTCCAGGACAACATAAAATCTGGGGCTCTGTGCTTTCTTTCGTTCTGAACAAGTGTTACTGTATTCTGCACAAAAGCGATTCTGCGAAGCAATGGGAACACTTCTGTTTCCCAGGCACAGAGAAGGTGCTAGCAGGGAATTCTCTGCCTGCTTTTCCCCAGTGCTCTGCAAGCTCTCCAGGACAACATAAAATCTGGGGCTCTGTGCTTTCTTTCGTTCTGAACAAGTGTTATTGTTTTCTGCACAAAAGCGATTCTGCGAAGCAATGTGAAGACTTCTGCTTCCCAGGCACAGAGAAGGTGCTAGCAGGGAATTGTCTGCCTGCCTTTCCCCAGTGCTCTGCAAGCTCTCCAGGACAACATAAAATCTGGGGCTCTGTGCTTTCTTTCGTTCTGAACAAGTGTTATTGTTTTCTGCACAAAAGCGATTCTGCGAAGCAATGTGAACACTTCTGTTTCCCAGGCACAGAGAAGGTGCTAGCAGGGAATTCTCTGCCTGCCTTTCCCCAGTGCTCTGCAAGCTCTCCAGGACAACATAAAATCTGGGGCTCTGTGCTTTCTTTCGTTCTGAACAAGTGTTATTGTTTTCTGCACAAAAGCGATTCTGCGAAGCAATGTGAACAGGCACAGAGAAGGTGCTAGCAGGGAATTCTCTGCCTGCCTTTCCCCAGTGCTCTGCAAGCTCTCCAGGACAACATAAAATCTGGGGCTCTGTGCTTTCTTTCGTTCTGAACAAGTGTTACTGTTTTCTGCACAAAAGCGATTCTGCGAAGCAATGTGAACACTTCTGTTTCCCAGGCACAGAGAAGGTGCTAGCAGGGAATTCTCTGCCTGCTTTTCCCCAGTGCTCTGCAAGCTCTCCAGGACAACATAAAATCTGGGGCTCTGTGCTTTCTTTCGTACTGAACAAGTGTTACTGTATTCTGCACAAAAGCGATTCTGCGAAGCAATGGGAACACTTCTGTTTCCCAGGCACAGAGAAGGTGCTAGCAGGGAATTCTCTGCCTGCTTTTCCCCAGTGCTCTGCAAGCTCTCCATGACAACATAAAATCTGGGGCTCTGTGCTTTCTTTCGTTCTGAACAAGTGTTATTGTTTTCTGCACAAAAGCGATTCTGCGAAGCAATGTGAAGACTTCTGCTTCCCAGGCACAGAGAAGGTGCTAGCAGGGAATTGTCTGCCTGCCTTTCCCCAGTGCTCTGCAAGCTCTCCAGGACAACATAAAATCTGGGGCTCTGTGCTTTCTTTCGTTCTGAACAAGTGTTATTGTTTTCTGCACAAAAGCGATTCTGCGAAGCAATGTGAACACTTCTGTTTCCCAGGCACAGAGAAGGTGCTAGCAGGGAATTCTCTGCCTGCCTTTCTCCAGTGCTCTGCAAGCTCTCCAGGACAACATAAAATCTGGGGCTCTGTGCTTTCTTTCGTTCTGAACAAGTGTTACTGTTTTCTGCACAAAAGCGATTCTGCGAAGCAATGTGAACACTTCTGTTTCCCAGGCACAGAGAAGGTGCTAGCAGGGAATTCTCTGCCTGCTTTTCCCCAGTACTCTGCAAGCTCTCCAGCACAACATAAAATATGGGGCTCTGTGCTTTCTTTCCTTCTGAACAAGTGTTACTGTTTTCTGCACAAAAGCGATTCTGCGAAGCAATGTGAACACTTCTGTTTCCCAGGCACAGAGAAGGTGCTAGCAGGGAATTCTCTGCCTGCTTTTCCCCAGTGCTCTGCAAGCTCTCCAGGACAACATAGAATCTGGGGCTCTGTGCTTTCTTTCGTTCTGAACAAGTGTTACTGTTTTCTGCACAAAAGCGATTCTGCCAAGCAATGTGAAGACTTCTGCTTCCCAGGCACAGAGAAGGTGCTAGCAGGAAATTCTCTGCCTGCCTTTCCCCAGTGCTCTGCAAGCTCTCCAGGACAACATAAAATCTGGGGCTCTGTGCTTTCTTTCGTCTGAACAAGTGTTAGTGTTTTCTGCACAAAAGCGATTCTGCGAAGCAATGTGAACAGGCACAGAGAAGGTGCTAGCAGGGAATTCTCTGCCTGCCTTTCCCCAGTGCTCTGCAAGCTCTCCAGGACAACATAAAATCTGGGGCTCTGTGCTTTCTTTCGTTCTGAACAAGTGTTACTGTTTTCTGCACAAAAGCGATTCTGCGAAGCAATGTGAACACTTCTGTTTCCCAGGCACAGAGAAGGTGCTAGCAGGGAATTCTCTGCCTGCTTTTCCCCAGTATTCTGCAAGCTCTCCAGCACAACATAAAATATGGGGCTCTGTGCTTTCTTTCCTTCTGAACAAGTGTTACTGTTTTCTGCACAAAAGCGATACTGCGAAGAAATGTGAACACTTCTGTTTCCCAGGCACAGAGAAGGTGCTAGCAGGGAATTCTCTGCTTGCTTTTCCCCAGTGCTCTGCAAGCTCTCCAGGACAACATAAAATCTGGGGCTCTGTGCTTTCTTTCCTTCTGAACAAGTGTTACTGTTTTCTGCACAAAAGCGATTCTGCGAAGCAATGGGAACACTTCTGTTTCCCAGGCACAGAGAAGGTGCTAGCAGGGAATTCTCTGCCTGCTTTTCCCCAGTGCTCTGCAAGCTCTCCAGGACAACATAAAATCTGGGGCTCTGTGCTTTCTTTCGTACTGAACAAGTGTTACTGTATTCTGCACAAAAGCGATTCTGCGAAGCAATGGGAACACTTCTGTTTCCCAGGCACAGAGAAGGTGCTAGCAGGGAATTCTCTGCCTGCT
Source organism: Strix uralensis (assembly GCF_047716275.1). Taxonomy (NCBI): domain Eukaryota; kingdom Metazoa; phylum Chordata; class Aves; order Strigiformes; family Strigidae; genus Strix; species Strix uralensis. The sequence goes on along the minus strand of NW_027436715.1, from coordinate 764,834 downwards.
TTTCCCCAGTGCTCTGCAAGCTCTCCATGACAACATAAAATCTGGGGCTCTGTGCTTTCTTTCGTTCTGAACAAGTGTTATTGTTTTCTGCACAAAAGCGATTCTGCGAAGCAATGTGAAGACTTCTGCTTCCCAGGCACAGAGAAGGTGCTAGCAGGGAATTGTCTGCCTGCCTTTCCCCAGTGCTCTGCAAGCTCTCCAGGACAACATAAAATCTGGGGCTCTGTGCTTTCTTTCGTTCTGAACAAGTGTTATTGTTTTCTGCACAAAAGCGATTCTGCGAAGCAATGTGAACACTTCTGCTTCCCAGGCACAGAGAAGGTGCTAGCAGGGAATTCTCTGCCTGCCTTTCCCCAGTGCTCTGCAAGCTCTCCAGGACAACATAAAATCTGGGGCTCTGTGCTTTCTTTCGTCTGAACAAGTGTTACTGTTTTCTGCACAAAAGCGATTCTGCGAAGCAATGTGAACACTTCTGTTTCCCAGGCACAGAGAAGGTGCTAGCAGGGAATTCTCTGCCTGCTTTTCCCCAGTGCTCTGCAAGCTCTCCAGCACAACATAAAATATGGGGCTCTGTGCTTTCTTTCCTTCTGAACAAGTGTTACTGTTTTCTGCACAAAAGCGATACTGCTAAGAAATGTTAACCCTTCTGTTTCCCAGGCACAGAGAAGGTGCTAGCAGGGAATTCTCTGCCTGCCTTTCCCCAGTGCTCTGCAAGCTCTCCAGGACAACATAAAATCTGGGGCTCTGTGCTTTCTTTCGTCTGAACAGGTGTTACTGTTTTCTGCACAAAAGCGATTCTGCGAAGCAATGTGAACACTTCTGTTTCCCAGGCACAGAGAAGGTGCTAGCAGGGAATTCTCTGCCTGCCTTTCCCCAGTGCTCTGCAAGCTCTCCAGGACAACATAAAATCTGGGGCTCTGTGCTTTCTTTCGTTCTGAACAAGTGTTATTGTTTTCTGCACAAAAGCGATTCTGCGAAGCAATGTGAACAGGCACAGAGAAGGTGCTAGCAGGGAATTCTCTGCCTGCCTTTCCCCAGTGCTCTGCAAGCTCTCCAGGACAACATAAAATCTGGGGCTCTGTGCTTTCTTTCGTTCTGAACAAGTGTTACTGTTTTCTGCACAAAAGCGATTCTGCGAAGCAATGTGAACACTTCTGTTTCCCAGGCACAGAGAAGGTGCTAGCAGGGAATTCTCTGCCTGCTTTTCCCCAGTGCTCTGCAAGCTCTCCAGGACAACATAAAATCTGGGGCTCTGTGCTTTCTTTCGTACTGAACAAGTGTTACTGTATTCTGCACAAAAGCGATTCTGCGAAGCAATGGGAACACTTCTGTTTCCCAGGCACAGAGAAGGTGCTAGCAGGGAATTCTCTGCCTGCTTTTCCCCAGTGCTCTGCAAGCTCTCCATGACAACATAAAATCTGGGGCTCTGTGCTTTCTTTCGTTCTGAACAAGTGTTATTGTTTTCTGCACAAAAGCGATTCTGCGAAGCAATGTGAAGACTTCTGCTTCCCAGGCACAGAGAAGGTGCTAGCAGGGAATTGTCTGCCTGCCTTTCCCCAGTGCTCTGCAAGCTCTCCAGGACAACATAAAATCTGGGGCTCTGTGCTTTCTTTCGTTCTGAACAAGTGTTATTGTTTTCTGCACAAAAGCGATTCTGCGAAGCAATGTGAACACTTCTGTTTCCCAGGCACAGAGAAGGTGCTAGCAGGGAATTCTCTGCCTGCCTTTCTCCAGTGCTCTGCAAGCTCTCCAGGACAACATAAAATCTGGGGCTCTGTGCTTTCTTTCGTTCTGAACAAGTGTTACTGTTTTCTGCACAAAAGCGATTCTGCGAAGCAATGTGAACACTTCTGTTTCCCAGGCACAGAGAAGGTGCTAGCAGGGAATTCTCTGCCTGCTTTTCCCCAGTACTCTGCAAGCTCTCCAGCACAACATAAAATATGGGGCTCTGTGCTTTCTTTCCTTCTGAACAAGTGTTACTGTTTTCTGCACAAAAGCGATTCTGCGAAGCAATGTGAACACTTCTGTTTCCCAGGCACAGAGAAGGTGCTAGCAGGGAATTCTCTGCCTGCTTTTCCCCAGTGCTCTGCAAGCTCTCCAGGACAACATAGAATCTGGGGCTCTGTGCTTTCTTTCGTTCTGAACAAGTGTTACTGTTTTCTGCACAAAAGCGATTCTGCCAAGCAATGGGAACACTTCTGCTTCCCAGGCACAGAGAAGGTGCTAGCAGGAAATTCTCTGCCTGCCTTTCCCCAGTGCTCTGCAAGCTCTCCAGGACAACATAAAATCTGGGGCTCTGTGCTTTCTTTCGTGTGAACAAGTGTTAGTGTTTTCTGCACAAAAGCGATTCTGCGAAGCAATGTGAACAGGCACAGAGAAGGTGCTAGCAGGGAATTGTCTGCCTGCCTTTCCCCAGTGCTCTGCAAGCTCTCCAGGACAACATAAAATCTGGGGCTCTGTGCTTTCTTTCGTTCTGAACAAGTGTTACTGTTTTCTGCACAAAAGCGATTCTGCGAAGCAATGTGAACACTTCTGTTTCCCAGGCACAGAGAAGGTGCTAGCAGGGAATTCTCTGCCTGCTTTTCCCCAGTATTCTGCAAGCTCTCCAGCACAACATAAAATATGGGGCTCTGTGCTTTCTTTCCTTCTGAACAAGTGTTACTGTTTTCTGCACAAAAGCGATACTGCGAAGAAATGTGAACACTTCTGTTTCCCAGGCACAGAGAAGGTGCTAGCAGGGAATTCTCTGCTTGCTTTTCCCCAGTGCTCTGCAAGCTCTCCAGGACAACATAAAATCTGGGGCTCTGTGCTTTCTTTCCTTCTGAACAAGTGTTACTGTTTTCTGCACAAAAGCGATTCTGCGAAGCAATGGGAACACTTCTGTTTCCCAGGCACAGAGAAGGTGCTAGCAGGGAATTCTCTGCCTGCTTTTCCCCAGTGCTCTGCAAGCTCTCCAGGACAACATAAAATCTGGGGCTCTGTGCTTTCTTTCGTACTGAACAAGTGTTACTGTATTCTGCACAAAAGCGATTCTGCGAAGCAATGGGAACACTTCTGTTTCCCAGGCACAGAGAAGGTGCTAGCAGGGAATTCTCTGCCTGCTTTTCCCCAGTGCTCTGCAAGCTCTCCATGACAACATAAAATCTGGGGCTCTGTGCTTTCTTTCGTTCTGAACAAGTGTTATTGTTTTCTGCACAAAAGCGATTCTGCGAAGCAATGTGAAGACTTCTGCTTCCCAGGCACAGAGAAGGTGCTAGCAGGGAATTGTCTGCCTGCCTTTCCCCAGTGCTCTGCAAGCTCTCCAGGACAACATAAAATCTGGGGCTCTGTGCTTTCTTTCGTTCTGAACAAGTGTTATTGTTTTCTGCACAAAAGCGATTCTGCGAAGCAATGTGAACACTTCTGTTTCCCAGGCACAGAGAAGGTGCTAGCAGGGAATTCTCTGCCTGCCTTTCTCCAGTGCTCTGCAAGCTCTCCAGGACAACATAAAATCTGGGGCTCTGTGCTTTCTTTCGTTCTGAACAAGTGTTACTGTTTTCTGCACAAAAGCGATTCTGCGAAGCAATGTGAACACTTCTGTTTCCCAGGCACAGAGAAGGTGCTAGCAGGGAATTCTCTGCCTGCTTTTCCCCAGTACTCTGCAAGCTCTCCAGCACAACATAAAATATGGGGCTCTGTGCTTTCTTTCCTTCTGAACAAGTGTTACTGTTTTCTGCACAAAAGCGATTCTGCGAAGCAATGTGAACACTTCTGTTTCCCAGGCACAGAGAAGGTGCTAGCAGGGAATTCTCTGCCTGCTTTTCCCCAGTGCTCTGCAAGCTCTCCAGGACAACATAGAATCTGGGGCTCTGTGCTTTCTTTCGTTCTGAACAAGTGTTACTGTTTTCTGCACAAAAGCGATTCTGCCAAGCAATGGGAACACTTCTGCTTCCCAGGCACAGAGAAGGTGCTAGCAGGAAATTCTCTGCCTGCCTTTCCCCAGTGCTCTGCAAGCTCTCCAGGACAACATAAAATCTGGGGCTCTGTGCTTTCTTTCGTTCTGAACAAGTGTTACAGTTTTCTGCACAAAAGCGATTCTGCGAAGCAATGTGAACAGGCACAGAGAAGGTGCTAGCAGGGAATTCTCTGCCTGCTTTTCCCCAGTGCTCTGCAAGCTCTCCAGGACAACATAAAATCTGGGGCTCTGTGCTTTCTTTCGTTCTGAACAGGTGTTATTGTTTTCTGCACAAAACGATTCTGCGAAGCAATGTGAACACTTCTGCTTCCCAGGCACAGAGAAGGTGCTAGCAGGGAATTCTCTGCCTGCTTTTCCCCAGTGCTCTGCAAGCTCTCCAGGACAACATAAAATCTGGGGCTCTGTGCTTTCTTTCGTTCTGAACAAGTGTTATTGTTTTCTGCACAAAAGCGATTCTGCGAAGCAATGTGAAGACTTCTGCTTCCCAGGCACAGAGAAGGTGCTAGCAGGGAATTGTCTGCCTGCCTTTCCCCAGTGCTCTGCAAGCTCTCCAGGACAACATAAAATCTGGGGCTCTGTGCTTTCTTTCGTTCTGAACAAGTGTTATTGTTTTCTGCACAAAAGCGATTCTGCGAAGCAATGTGAACACTTCTGTTTCCCAGGCACAGAGAAGGTGCTAGCAGGGAATTCTCTGCCTGCCTTTCTCCAGTGCTCTGCAAGCTCTCCAGGACAACATAAAATCTGGGGCTCTGTGCTTTCTTTCGTTCTGAACAAGTGTTACTGTTTTCTGCACAAAAGCGATTCTGCGAAGCAATGTGAACACTTCTGTTTCCCAGGCACAGAGAAGGTGCTAGCAGGGAATTCTCTGCCTGCTTTTCCCCAGTACTCTGCAAGCTCTCCAGCACAACATAAAATATGGGGCTCTGTGCTTTCTTTCCTTCTGAACAAGTGTTACTGTTTTCTGCACAAAAGCGATTCTGCGAAGCAATGTGAACACTTCTGTTTCCCAGGCACAGAGAAGGTGCTAGCAGGGAATTCTCTGCCTGCTTTTCCCCAGTGCTCTGCAAGCTCTCCAGGACAACATAGAATCTGGGGCTCTGTGCTTTCTTTCGTTCTGAACAAGTGTTACTGTTTTCTGCACAAAAGCGATTCTGCCAAGCAATGGGAACACTTCTGCTTCCCAGGCACAGAGAAGGTGCTAGCAGGAAATTCTCTGCCTGCCTTTCCCCAGTGCTCTGCAAGCTCTCCAGGACAACATAAAATCTGGGGCTCTGTGCTTTCTTTCGTTCTGAACAAGTGTTACAGTTTTCTGCACAAAAGCGATTCTGCGAAGCAATGTGAACAGGCACAGAGAAGGTGCTAGCAGGGAATTCTCTGCCTGCTTTTCCCCAGTGCTCTGCAAGCTCTCCAGGACAACATAAAATCTGGGGCTCTGTGCTTTCTTTCGTTCTGAACAGGTGTTATTGTTTTCTGCACAAAACGATTCTGCGAAGCAATGTGAACACTTCTGCTTCCCAGGCACAGAGAAGGTGCTAGCAGGGAATTCTCTGCCTGCCTTTCCCCAGTGCTCTGCAAGCTCTCCAGGACAACATAAAATCTGGGGCTCTGTGCTTTCTTTCGTCTGAACAAGTGTTACTGTTTTCTGCACAAAAGCGATTCTGCGAAGCAATGTGAACACTTCTGTTTCCCAGGCACAGAGAAGGTGCTAGCAGGGAATTCTCTGCCTGCTTTTCCCCAGTGCTCTGCAAGCTCTCCAGCACAACATAAAATATGGGGCTCTGTGCTTTCTTTCCTTCTGAACAAGTGTTACTGTTTTCTGCACAAAAGCGATACTGCTAAGAAATGTTAACCCTTCTGTTTCCCAGGCACAGAGAAGGTGCTAGCAGGGAATTCTCTGCCTGCCTTTCCCCAGTGCTCTGCAAGCTCTCCAGGACAACATAAAATCTGGGGCTCTGTGCTTTCTTTCGTCTGAACAGGTGTTACTGTTTTCTGCACAAAAGCGATTCTGCGAAGCAATGTGAACAGGCACAGAGAAGGTGCTAGCAGGAAATTCTCTGCCTGCCTTTCCCCAGTGCTCTGCAAGCTCTCCAGGACAACATAAAATCTGGGGCTCTGTGCTTTCTTTCGTTCTGAACAAGTGTTACTGTTTTCTGCACAAAAGCGATTCTGCGAAGAAATGTGAACACTTCTGTTTCCCAGGCACAGAGAAGGTGCTAGCAGGGAATTCTCTGCCTGCTTTTCCCCAGTATTCTGCAAGCTCTCCAGCACAACATAAAATATGGGGCTCTGTGCTTTCTTTCCTTCTGAACAAGTGTTACTGTTTTCTGCACAAAAGCGATACTGCGAAGCAATGTGAACACTTCTGTTTCCCAGGCACAGAGAAGGTGCTAGCAGGGAATTCTCTGCTTGCTTTTCCCCAGTGCTCTGCAAGCTCTCCAGGACAACAGCAAATCTGGGGCTCTGTGCTTTCTTTTGTTCTGAAAAAGTGTTACTGTTGTCTGCACAAAAGCGATTCTGCGAAGCAATGTGAAGACTTCTGCTTCCCAGGCACAGAGAAGGTGCTAGCAGGGAATTCTCTGCCTGCTTTTCCCCAGTGCTCTGCAAGCTCTCCAGGACAACATAAAATATGGGGCTCTGTGCTTTCTTTCGTCTGAACAAGTGTTACTGTTTTCTGCACAAAAGCGATTCTGCGAAGCAATGTGAACACTTCTGTTTCCCAGGCACAGAGAAGGTGCTAGCAGGGAATTCTCTGCCTGCTTTTCCCCAGTGCTCTGCAAGCTCTCCAGGACAACATAAAATCTGGGGCTCTGTGCTTTCTTTCGTACTGAACAAGTGTTACTGTATTCTGCACAAAAGCGATTCTGCGAAGCAATGGGAACACTTCTGTTTCCCAGGCACAGAGAAGGTGCTAGCAGGGAATTCTCTGCCTGCTTTTCCCCAGTGCTCTGCAAGCTCTCCATGACAACATAAAATCTGGGGCTCTGTGCTTTCTTTCGTTCTGAACAAGTGTTATTGTTTTCTGCACAAAAGCGATTCTGCGAAGCAATGGGAACACTTCTGCTTCCCAGGCACAGAGAAGGTGCTAGCAGGGAATTCTCTGCCTGCCTTTCCCCAGTGCTCTGCAAGCTCTCCAGGACAACATAAAATCTGGGGCTCTGTGCTTTCTTTCGTTCTGAACAAGTGTTATTGTTTTCTGCACAAAAGCGATTCTGCGAAGCAATGTGAACACTTCTGTTTCCCAGGCACATAGAAGGTGCTAGCAGGGAATTCTCTGCCTGCCTTTCCCCAGTGCTCTGCAAGCTCTCCAGGACAACATAAAATCTGGGGCTCTGTGCTTTCTTTCGTTCTGAACAAGTGTTACTGTTTTCTGCACAAAAGCGATTCTGCGAAGCAATGTGAACACTTCTGTTTCCCAGGCACAGAGAAGGTGCTAGCAGGGAATTCTCTGCCTGCTTTTCCCCAGTGCTCTGCAAGCTCTCCAGGACAACATAGAATCTGGGGCTCTGTGCTTTCTTTCGTTCTGAACAAGTGTTACTGTTTTCTGCACAAAAGCGATTCTGCCAAGCAATGGGAACACTTCTGCTTCCCAGGCACAGAGAAGGTGCTAGCAGGAAATTCTCTGCCTGCCTTTCCCCAGTGCTCTGCAAGCTCTCCAGGACAACATAAAATCTGGGGCTCTGTGCTTTCTTTCGTCTGAACAAGTGTTAGTGTTTTCTGCACAAAAGCGATTCTGCGAAGCAATGTGAACAGGCACAGAGAAGGTGCTAGCAGGGAATTCTCTGCCTGCCTTTCCCCAGTGCTCTGCAAGCTCTCCAGGACAACATAAAATCTGGGGCTCTGTGCTTTCTTTCGTTCTGAACAAGTGTTACTGTTTTCTGCACAAAAGCGATTCTGCGAAGAAATGTGAACACTTCTGTTTCCCAGGCACAGAGAAGGTGCTAGCAGGGAATTCTCTGCCTGCTTTTCCCCAGTATTCTGCAAGCTCTCCAGCACAACATAAAATATGGGGCTCTGTGCTTTCTTTCCTTCTGAACAAGTGTTACTGTTTTCTGCACAAAAGCGATACTGCGAAGCAATGTGAACACTTCTGTTTCCCAGGCACAGAGAAGGTGCTAGCAGGGAATTCTCTGCTTGCTTTTCCCCAGTGCTCTGCAAGCTCTCCAGGACAACATAAAATCTGGGGCTCTGTGCTTTCTTTTGTTCTGAAAAAGTGTTACTGTTGTCTGCACAAAAGCGATTCTGCGAAGCAATGTGAAGACTTCTGCTTCCCAGGCACAGAGAAGGTGCTAGCAGGGAATTCTCTGCCTGCTTTTCCCCAGTGCTCTGCAAGCTCTCCAGGACAACATAAAATCTGGGGCTCTGTGCTTTCTTTCGTCTGAACAAGTGTTACTGTTTTCTGCACAAAAGCGATTCTGCGAAGCAATGTGAACACTTCTGTTTCCCAGGCACAGAGAAGGTGCTAGCAGGGAATTCTCTGCCTGCTTTTCCCCAGTACTCTGCAAGCTCTCCAGCACAACATAAAATCTGGGGCTCTGTGCTTTCTTTCGTTCTGAACAGGTGTTATTGTTTTCTGCACAAAACGATTCTGCGAAGCAATGTGAACACTTCTGCTTCCCAGGCACAGAGAAGGTGCTAGCAGGGAATTCTCTGCCTGCCTTTCCCCAGTGCTCTGCAAGCTCTCCAGGACAACATAAAATCTGGGGCTCTGTGCTTTCTTTCGTCTGAACAAGTGTTACTGTTTTCTGCACAAAAGCGATTCTGCGAAGCAATGTGAACACTTCTGTTTCCCAGGCACAGAGAAGGTGCTAGCAGGGAATTCTCTGCCTGCTTTTCCCCAGTGCTCTGCAAGCTCTCCAGCACAACATAAAATATGGGGCTCTGTGCTTTCTTTCCTTCTGAACAAGTGTTACTGTTTTCTGCACAAAAGCGATACTGCTAAGAAATGTTAACCCTTCTGTTTCCCAGGCACAGAGAAGGTGCTAGCAGGGAATTCTCTGCCTGCCTTTCCCCAGTGCTCTGCAAGCTCTCCAGGACAACATAAAATCTGGGGCTCTGTGCTTTCTTTCGTCTGAACAGGTGTTACTGTTTTCTGCACAAAAGCGATTCTGCGAAGCAATGTGAACAGGCACAGAGAAGGTGCTAGCAGGAAATTCTCTGCCTGCCTTTCCCCAGTGCTCTGCAAGCTCTCCAGGACAACATAAAATCTGGGGCTCTGTGCTTTCTTTCGTTCTGAACAAGTGTTACTGTTTTCTGCACAAAAGCGATTCTGCGAAGAAATGTGAACACTTCTGTTTCCCAGGCACAGAGAAGGTGCTAGCAGGGAATTCTCTGCCTGCTTTTCCCCAGTATTCTGCAAGCTCTCCAGCACAACATAAAATATGGGGCTCTGTGCTTTCTTTCCTTCTGAACAAGTGTTACTGTTTTCTGCACAAAAGCGATACTGCGAAGCAATGTGAACACTTCTGTTTCCCAGGCACAGAGAAGGTGCTAGCAGGGAATTCTCTGCTTGCTTTTCCCCAGTGCTCTGCAAGCTCTCCAGGACAACAGCAAATCTGGGGCTCTGTGCTTTCTTTTGTTCTGAAAAAGTGTTACTGTTGTCTGCACAAAAGCGATTCTGCGAAGCAATGTGAAGACTTCTGCTTCCCAGGCACAGAGAAGGTGCTAGCAGGGAATTCTCTGCCTGCTTTTCCCCAGTGCTCTGCAAGCTCTCCAGGACAACATAAAATATGGGGCTCTGTGCTTTCTTTCGTCTGAACAAGTGTTACTGTTTTCTGCACAAAAGCGATTCTGCGAAGCAATGTGAACACTTCTGTTTCCCAGGCACAGAGAAGGTGCTAGCAGGGAATTCTCTGCCTGCTTTTCCCCAGTGCTCTGCAAGCTCTCCAGGACAACATAAAATCTGGGGCTCTGTGCTTTCTTTCGTACTGAACAAGTGTTACTGTATTCTGCACAAAAGCGATTCTGCGAAGCAATGGGAACACTTCTGTTTCCCAGGCACAGAGAAGGTGCTAGCAGGGAATTCTCTGCCTGCTTTTCCCCAGTGCTCTGCAAGCTCTCCATGACAACATAAAATCTGGGGCTCTGTGCTTTCTTTCGTTCTGAACAAGTGTTATTGTTTTCTGCACAAAAGCGATTCTGCGAAGCAATGGGAACACTTCTGCTTCCCAGGCACAGAGAAGGTGCTAGCAGGGAATTCTCTGCCTGCCTTTCCCCAGTGCTCTGCAAGCTCTCCAGGACAACATAAAATCTGGGGCTCTGTGCTTTCTTTCGTTCTGAACAAGTGTTATTGTTTTCTGCACAAAAGCGATTCTGCGAAGCAATGTGAACACTTCTGTTTCCCAGGCACATAGAAGGTGCTAGCAGGGAATTCTCTGCCTGCCTTTCCCCAGTGCTCTGCAAGCTCTCCAGGACAACATAAAATCTGGGGCTCTGTGCTTTCTTTCGTTCTGAACAAGTGTTACTGTTTTCTGCACAAAAGCGATTCTGCGAAGCAATGTGAACACTTCTGTTTCCCAGGCACAGAGAAGGTGCTAGCAGGGAATTCTCTGCCTGCTTTTCCCCAGTGCTCTGCAAGCTCTCCAGGACAACATAGAATCTGGGGCTCTGTGCTTTCTTTCGTTCTGAACAAGTGTTACTGTTTTCTGCACAAAAGCGATTCTGCCAAGCAATGGGAACACTTCTGCTTCCCAGGCACAGAGAAGGTGCTAGCAGGAAATTCTCTGCCTGCCTTTCCCCAGTGCTCTGCAAGCTCTCCAGGACAACATAAAATCTGGGGCTCTGTGCTTTCTTTCGTCTGAACAAGTGTTAGTGTTTTCTGCACAAAAGCGATTCTGCGAAGCAATGTGAACAGGCACAGAGAAGGTGCTAGCAGGGAATTCTCTGCCTGCCTTTCCCCAGTGCTCTGCAAGCTCTCCAGGACAACATAAAATCTGGGGCTCTGTGCTTTCTTTCGTTCTGAACAAGTGTTACTGTTTTCTGCACAAAAGCGATTCTGCGAAGAAATGTGAACACTTCTGTTTCCCAGGCACAGAGAAGGTGCTAGCAGGGAATTCTCTGCCTGCTTTTCCCCAGTATTCTGCAAGCTCTCCAGCACAACATAAAATATGGGGCTCTGTGCTTTCTTTCCTTCTGAACAAGTGTTACTGTTTTCTGCACAAAAGCGATACTGCGAAGCAATGTGAACACTTCTGTTTCCCAGGCACAGAGAAGGTGCTAGCAGGGAATTCTCTGCTTGCTTTTCCCCAGTGCTCTGCAAGCTCTCCAGGACAACATAAAATCTGGGGCTCTGTGCTTTCTTTTGTTCTGAAAAAGTGTTACTGTTGTCTGCACAAAAGCGATTCTGCGAAGCAATGTGAAGACTTCTGCTTCCCAGGCACAGAGAAGGTGCTAGCAGGGAATTCTCTGCCTGCTTTTCCCCAGTGCTCTGCAAGCTCTCCAGGACAACATAAAATCTGGGGCTCTGTGCTTTCTTTCGTCTGAACAAGTGTTACTGTTTTCTGCACAAAAGCGATTCTGCGAAGCAATGTGAACACTTCTGTTTCCCAGGCACAGAGAAGGTGCTAGCAGGGAATTCTCTGCCTGCTTTTCCCCAGTACTCTGCAAGCTCTCCAGCACAACATAAAATATGGGGCTCTGTGCTTTCTTTCGTTCTGAACAAGTGTTACTGTTTTCTGCACAAAAGCGATACTGCTAAGAAATGTGAACACTTCTGCTTCCCAGGCACCGAGAACGTGCTAGCAGGGAATTCTCTGCCTGCCTTTCCCCAGTGCTCTGCAAGCTCTCCAGGACAACATAAAATCTGGGGCTCTGTGCTTTCTTTCGTTCTGAACAAGTGTTACAGTTTTCTGCACAAAAGCGATTCTGCGAAGCAATGTGAACAGGCACAGAGAAGGTGCTAGCAGGGAATTCTCTGCCTGCCTTTCCCCAGTGCTCTGCAAGCTCTCCAGGACAACATAAAATCTGGGGCTCTGTGCTTTCTTTCGTTCTGAACAAGTGTTACTGTATTCTGCACAAAAGCGATTCTGCGAAGCAATGGGAACACTTCTGTTTCCCAGGCACAGAGAAGGTGCTAGCAGGGAATTCTCTGCCTGCCTTTCCCCAGTGCTCTGCAAGCTCTCCAGGACAACATAAAATCTGGGGCTCTGTGCTTTCTTTCGTCTGAACAAGTGTTACTGTTTTCTGCACAAAAGCGATTCTGCGAAGCAATGTGAACACTTCTGCTTCCCAGGCACAGAGAAGGTGCTAGCAGGGAATTCTCTGCCTGCTTTTCCCCAGTGCTCTGCAAGCTCTCCAGCACAACATAAAATATGGGGCTCTGTGCTTTCTTTCCTTCTGAACAAGTGTTACTGTTTTCTGCACAAAAGCGATACTGCTAAGAAATGTTAACCCTTCTGTTTCCCAGGCACAGAGAAGGTGCTAGCAGGGAATTCTCTGCCTGCCTTTCCCCAGTGCTCTGCAAGCTCTCCAGGACAACATAAAATCTGGGGCTCTGTGCTTTCTTTCGTCTGAACAAGTGTTACTGTTTTCTGCACAAAAGCGATTCTGCGAAGAAATGTGAACACTTCTGTTTCCCAGGCACAGAGAAGGTGCTAGCAGGGAATTCTCTGCCTGCTTTTCCCCAGTATTCTGCAAGCTCTCCAGCACAACATAAAATATGGGGCTCTGTGCTTTCTTTCCTTCTGAACAAGTGTTACTGTTTTCTGCACAAAAGCGATACTGCGAAGCAATGTGAACACTTCTGTTTCCCAGGCACAGAGAAGGTGCTAGCAGGGAATTCTCTGCTTGCTTTTCCCCAGTGCTCTGCAAGCTCTCCAGGACAACATAAAATCTGGGGCTCTGTGCTTTCTTTTGTTCTGAAAAAGTGTTACTGTTGTCTGCACAAAAGCGATTCTGCGAAGCAATGTGAAGACTTCTGCTTCCCAGGCACAGAGAAGGTGCTAGCAGGGAATTCTCTGCCTGCTTTTCCCCAGTACTCTGCAAGCTCTCCAGCACAACATAAAATATGGGGCTCTGTGCTTTCTTTCCTTCTGAACAAGTGTTACTGTTTTCTGCACAAAAGCGATACTGCTAAGAAATGTGAACACTTCTGCTTCCCAGGCACCGAGAACGTGCTAGCAGGGAATTCTCTGCCTGCCTTTCCCCAGTGCTCTGCAAGATCTCCAGCACAACATAAAATCTGGGGCTCTGTGCTTTCTTTCGTTCTGAACAAGTTTTACAGTTTTCTGCACAAAAGCGATTCTGCGAAGGAATGTGAACAGGCACAGAGAAGGTGCTAGCAGGGAATTCTCTGCCTGCCTTTCCCCAGTGCTCTGCAAGCTCTCCAGGACAACATAAAATCTGGGGCTCTGTGCTTTCTTTCGTTCTGAACAAGTGTTACTGTTTTCTGCACAAAAGCGATTCTGCGAAGAAATGTGAACACTTCTGTTTCCCAGGCACAGAGAAGGTGCTAGCAGGGAATTCTCTGCCTGCTTTTCCCCAGTGCTCTGCAAGCTCTCCAGGACAACATAAAATCTGGGGCTCTGTGCTTTCTTTCGTTCTGAACAAGTGTTATTGTTTTCTGCACAAAAGCGATTCTGCGAAGCAATGTGAACACTTCTGCTTCCCAGGCACAGAGAAGGTGCTAGCAGGGAATTCTCTGCCTGCCTTTCCCCAGTGCTCTGCAAGCTCTCCAGGACAACATAAAATCTGGGGCTCTGTGCTTTCTTTCGTCTGAACAAGTGTTACTGTTTTCTGCACAAAAGCGATTCTGCGAAGCAATGTGAACACTTCTGTTTCCCAGGCACAGAGAAGGTGCTAGCAGGGAATTCTCTGCCTGCTTTTCCCCAGTGCTCTGCAAGCTCTCCAGGACAACATAAAATCTGGGGCTCTGTGCTTTCTTTTGTTCTGAACAAGTGTTACTGTTATCTGCACAAAAGCGATTCTGCGAAGCAATGTGAACACTTCTGCTTCCCAGGCACAGAGAAGGTGCTAGCAGGGAATTCTCTGCCTGCTTTTCCCCAGTGCTCTGCAAGCTCTCCAGCACAACATAAAATATGGGGCTCTGTGCTTTCTTTCCTTCTGAACAAGTGTTACTGTTTTCTGCACAAAAGCGATACTGCTAAGAAATGTTAACCCTTCTGTTTCCCAGGCACAGAGAAGGTGCTAGCAGGGAATTGTCTGCCTGCCTTTCCCCAGTGCTCTGCAAGCTCTCCAGGACAACATAAAATCTGGGGCTCTGTGCTTTCTTTCGTCTGAACAGGTGTTACTGTTTTCTGCACAAAAGCGATTCTGCGAAGCAATGTGAACAGGCACAGAGAAGGTGCTAGCAGGAAATTCTCTGCCTGCCTTTCCCCAGTGCTCTGCAAGCTCTCCAGGACAACATAAAATCTGGGGCTCTGTGCTTTCTTTCGTTCTGAACAAGTGTTACTGTTTTCTGCACAAAAGCGATTCTGCGAAGAAATGTGAACACTTCTGTTTCCCAGGCACAGAGAAGGTGCTAGCAGGGAATTCTCTGCCTGCTTTTCCCCAGTATTCTGCAAGCTCTCCAGCACAACATAAAATATGGGGCTCTGTGCTTTCTTTCCTTCTGAACAAGTGTTACTGTTTTCTGCACAAAAGCGATACTGCGAAGCAATGTGAACACTTCTGTTTCCCAGGCACAGAGAAGGTGCTAGCAGGGAATTCTCTGCCTGCCTTTCCCCAGTGCTCTGCAAGCTCTCCAGGACAACATAAAATCTGGGGCTCTGTGCTTTCTTTCGTCTGAACAAGTGTTACTGTTTTCTGCACAAAAGCGATTCTGCGAAGCAATGTGAACACTTCTGTTTCCCAGGCACAGAGAAGGTGCTAGCAGGGAATTCTCTGCCTGTTTTTCCCCAGTGCTCTGCAAGCTCTCCAGGACAACATAAAATCTGGGGCTCTGTGCTTTCTTTTGTTCTGAACAAGTGTTACTGTTATCTGCACAAAAGCGATTCTGCGAAGCAATGTGAACACTTCTGCTTCCCAGGCACAGAGAAGGTGCTAGCAGGGAATTCTCTGCCTGCTTTTCCCCAGTGCTCTGCAAGCTCTCCAGCACAACATAAAATATGGGGCTCTGTGCTTTCTTTCCTTCTGAACAAGTGTTACTGTTTTCTGCACAAAAGCGATACTGCTAAGAAATGTTAACCCTTCTGTTTCCCAGGCACAGAGAAGGTGCTAGCAGGGAATTCTCTGCCTGCCTTTCCCCAGTGCTCTGCAAGCTCTCCAGGACAACATAAAATCTGGGGCTCTGTGCTTTCTTTCGTCTGAACAGGTGTTACTGTTTTCTGCACAAAAGCGATTCTGCGAAGCAATGTGAACAGGCACAGAGAAGGTGCTAGCAGGAAATTCTCTGCCTGCCTTTCCCCAGTGCTCTGCAAGCTCTCCAGGACAACATAAAATCTGGGGCTCTGTGCTTTCTTTCGTTCTGAACAAGTGTTACTGTTTTCTGCACAAAAGCGATTCTGCGAAGAAATGTGAACACTTCTGTTTCCCAGGCACAGAGAAGGTGCTAGCAGGGAATTCTCTGCCTGCTTTTCCCCAGTATTCTGCAAGCTCTCCAGCACAACATAAAATATGGGGCTCTGTGCTTTCTTTCCTTCTGAACAAGTGTTACTGTTTTCTGCACAAAAGCGATACTGCGAAGCAATGTGAACACTTCTGTTTCCCAGGCACAGAGAAGGTGCTAGCAGGGAATTCTCTGCTTGCTTTTCCCCAGTGCTCTGCAAGCTCTCCAGGACAACATAAAATCTGGGGCTCTGTGCTTTCTTTTGTTCTGAAAAAGTGTTACTGTTGTCTGCACAAAAGCGATTCTGCGAAGCAATGTGAAGACTTCTGCTTCCCAGGCACAGAGAAGGTGCTAGCAGGGAATTCTCTGCCTGCTTTTCCCCAGTGCTCTGCAAGCTCTCCAGGACAACATAAAATCTGGGGCTCTGTGCTTTCTTTCGTCTGAACAAGTGTTACTGTTTTCTGCACAAAAGCGATTCTGCGAAGCAATGTGAACACTTCTGTTTCCCAGGCACAGAGAAGGTGCTAGCAGGGAATTCTCTGCCTGCTTTTCCCCAGTGCTCTGCAAGCTCTCCAGGACAACATAAAATCTGGGGCTCTGTGCTTTCTTTCGTACTGAACAAGTGTTACTGTATTCTGCACAAAAGCGATTCTGCGAAGCAATGGGAACACTTCTGTTTCCCAGGCACAGAGAAGGTGCTAGCAGGGAATTCTCTGCCTGCTTTTCCCCAGTGCTCTGCAAGCTCTCCATGACAACATAAAATCTGGGGCTCTGTGCTTTCTTTCGTTCTGAACAAGTGTTATTGTTTTCTGCACAAAAGCGATTCTGCGAAGCAATGTGAAGACTTCTGCTTCCCAGGCACCGAGAAGGTGCTAGCAGGGAATTGTCTGCCTGCCTTTCCCCAGTGCTCTGCAAGCTCTCCAGGACAACATAAAATCTGGGGCTCTGTGCTTTCTTTCGTTCTGAACAAGTGTTATTGTTTTCTGCACAAAAGCGATTCTGCGAAGCAATGTGAACACTTCTGTTTCCCAGGCACAGAGAAGGTGCTAGCAGGGAATTCTCTGCCTGCCTTTCCCCAGTGCTCTGCAAGCTCTCCAGGACAACATAAAATCTGGGGCTCTGTGCTTTCTTTCGTTCTGAACAAGTGTTACTGTTTTCTGCACAAAAGCGATTCTGCGAAGCAATGTGAACACTTCTGTTTCCCAGGCACAGAGAAGGTGCTAGCAGGGAATTCTCTGCCTGCTTTTCCCCAGTACTCTGCAAGCTCTCCAGCACAACATAAAATATGGGGCTCTGTGCTTTCTTTCCTTCTGAACAAGTGTTACTGTTTTCTGCACAAAAGCGATTCTGCGAAGCAATGTGAACACTTCTGTTTCCCAGGCACAGAGAAGGTGCTAGCAGGGAATTCTCTGCCTGCTTTTCCCCAGTGCTCTGCAAGCTCTCCAGGACAACATAGAATCTGGGGCTCTGTGCTTTCTTTCGTTCTGAACAAGTGTTACTGTTTTCTGCACAAAAGCGATTCTGCCAAGCAATGGGAACACTTCTGCTTCCCAGGCACAGAGAAGGTGCTAGCAGGAAATTCTCTGCCTGCCTTTCCCCAGTGCTCTGCAAGCTCTCCAGGACAACATAAAATCTGGGGCTCTGTGCTTTCTTTCGTCTGAACAAGTGTTAGTGTTTTCTGCACAAAAGCGATTCTGCGAAGCAATGTGAACAGGCACAGAGAAGGTGCTAGCAGGGAATTCTCTGCCTGCCTTTCCCCAGTGCTCTGCAAGCTCTCCAGGACAACATAAAATCTGGGGCTCTGTGCTTTCTTTCGTTCTGAACAAGTGTTACTGTTTTCTGCACAAAAGCGATTCTGCGAAGAAATGTGAACACTTCTGTTTCCCAGGCACAGAGAAGGTGCTAGCAGGGAATTCTCTGCCTGCTTTTCCCCAGTATTCTGCAAGCTCTCCAGCACAACATAAAATATGGGGCTCTGTGCTTTCTTTCGTTCTGAAGAAGTGTTACTGTTTTCTGCACAAAAGCGATACTGCGAAGCAATGTGAACACTTCTGTTTCCCAGGCACAGAGAAGGTGCTAGCAGGGAATTCTCTGCTTGCTTTTCCCCAGTGCTCTGCAAGCTCTCCAGGACAACATAAAATCTGGGGCTCTGTGCTTTCTTTTGTTCTGAAAAAGTGTTACTGTTGTCTGCACAAAAGCGATTCTGCGAAGCAATGTGAAGACTTCTGCTTCCCAGGCACAGAGAAGGTGCTAGCAGGGAATTCTCTGCCTGCTTTTCCCCAGTGCTCTGCAAGCTCTCCAGGACAACATAAAATCTGGGGCTCTGTGCTTTCTTTCGTCTGAACAAGTGTTACTGTTTTCTGCACAAAAGCGATTCTGCGAAGCAATGTGAACACTTCTGTTTCCCAGGCACAGAGAAGGTGCTAGCAGGGAATTCTCTGCCTGCTTTTCCCCAGTACTCTGCAAGCTCTCCAGCACAACATAAAATATGGGGCTCTGTGCTTTCTTTCGTTCTGAACAAGTGTTACTGTTTTCTGCACAAAAGCGATACTGCTAAGAAATGTGAACACTTCTGCTTCCCAGGCACCGAGAACGTGCTAGCAGGGAATTCTCTGCCTGCCTTTCCCCAGTGCTCTGCAAGCTCTCCAGGACAACATAAAATCTGGGGCTCTGTGCTTTCTTTCGTTCTGAACAAGTGTTACAGTTTTCTGCACAAAAGCGATTCTGCGAAGCAATGTGAACAGGCACAGAGAAGGTGCTAGCAGGGAATTCTCTGCCTGCCTTTCCCCAGTGCTCTGCAAGCTCTCCAGGACAACATAAAATCTGGGGCTCTGTGCTTTCTTTCGTTCTGAACAAGTGTTACTGTATTCTGCACAAAAGCGATTCTGCGAAGCAATGTGAACACTTCTGCTTCCCAGGCACAGAGAAGGTGCTAGCAGGGAATTCTCTGCCTGCCTTTCCCCAGTGCTCTGCAAGCTCTCCAGGACAACATAAAATCTGGGGCTCTGTGCTTTCTTTCGTCTGAACAAGTGTTACTGTTTTCTGCACAAAAGCGATTCTGCGAAGCAATGTGAACACTTCTGTTTCCCAGGCACAGAGAAGGTGCTAGCAGGGAATTCTCTGCCTGCTTTTCCCCAGTGCTCTGCAAGCTCTCCAGGACAACATAAAATCTGGGGCTCTGTGCTTTCTTTCCTTCTGAACAAGTGTTACTGTTTTCTGCACAAAAGCGATTCTGCGAAGAAATGTGAACAGGCACAGAGAAGGTGCTAGCAGGGAATTCTCTGCCTGCCTTTCCCCAGTGCTCTGCAAGCTCTCCAGGACAACATAAAATCTGGGGCTCTGTGCTTTCTTTCGTTCTGAACAAGTGTTACTGTTTTCTGCACAAAAGCGATTCTGCGAAGAAATGTGAACACTTCTGTTTCCCAGGCACAGAGAAGGTGCTAGCAGGGAATTCTCTGCCTGCTTTTCCCCAGTATTCTGCAAGCTCTCCAGCACAACATAAAATATGGGGCTCTGTGCTTTCTTTCCTTCTGAACAAGTGTTACTGTTTTCTGCACAAAAGCGATACTGCGAAGCAATGTGAACACTTCTGCTTCCCAGGCACAGAGAAGGTGCTAGCAGGGAATTCTCTGCTTGCTTTTCCCCAGTGCTCTGCAAGCTCTCCAGGACAACATAAAATCTGGGGCTCTGTGCTTTCTTTTG
Source organism: Strix uralensis (assembly GCF_047716275.1). Lineage (NCBI taxonomy): Eukaryota > Metazoa > Chordata > Aves > Strigiformes > Strigidae > Strix > Strix uralensis. Next base: position 745,677 of record NW_027436715.1, on the reverse strand, counting down.
TTCTGAAAAAGTGTTACTGTTGTCTGCACAAAAGCGATTCTGCGAAGCAATGTGAAGACTTCTGCTTCCCAGGCACAGAGAAGGTGCTAGCAGGGAATTCTCTGCCTGCTTTTCCCCAGTGCTCTGCAAGCTCTCCAGGACAACATAAAATATGGGGCTCTGTGCTTTCTTTCGTCTGAACAAGTGTTACTGTTTTCTGCACAAAAGCGATTCTGCGAAGCAATGTGAACACTTCTGTTTCCCAGGCACAGAGAAGGTGCTAGCAGGGAATTCTCTGCCTGCTTTTCCCCAGTGCTCTGCAAGCTCTCCAGGACAACATAAAATCTGGGGCTCTGTGCTTTCTTTTGTTCTGAACAAGTGTTAGTGTTTTCTGCACAAAAGCGATTCTGCGAAGCAATGTGAACACTTCTGTTTCCCAGGCACAGAGAAGGTGCTAGCAGGGAATTCTCTGCCTGCTTTTCCCCAGTACTCTGCAAGCTCTCCAGCACAACATAAAATATGGGGCTCTGTGCTTTCTTTCCTTCTGAACAAGTGTTACTGTTTTCTGCACAAAAGCGATACTGCTAAGAAATGTGAACACTTCTGCTTCCCAGGCACCGAGAACGTGCTAGCAGGGAATTCTCTGCCTGCCTTTCCCCAGTGCTCTGCAAGCTCTCCAGGACAACATAAAATCTGGGGCTCTGTGCTTTCTTTCGTTCTGAACAAGTTTTACAGTTTTCTGCACAAAAGCGATTCTGCGAAGGAATGTGAACAGGCACAGAGAAGGTGCTAGCAGGGAATTCTCTGCCTGCCTTTCCCCAGTGCTCTGCAAGCTCTCCAGGACAACATAAAATCTGGGGCTCTGTGCTTTCTTTCGTTCTGAACAAGTGTTACTGTTTTCTGCACAAAAGCGATTCTGCGAAGAAATGTGAACACTTCTGTTTCCCAGGCACAGAGAAGGTGCTAGCAGGGAATTCTCTGCCTGCTTTTCCCCAGTGCTCTGCAAGCTCTCCAGGACAACATAAAATCTGGGGCTCTGTGCTTTCTTTCGTTCTGAACAAGTGTTATTGTTTTCTGCACAAAAGCGATTCTGCGAAGCAATGTGAACACTTCTGCTTCCCAGGCACAGAGAAGGTGCTAGCAGGGAATTCTCTGCCTGCCTTTCCCCAGTGCTCTGCAAGCTCTCCAGGACAACATAAAATCTGGGGCTCTGTGCTTTCTTTCGTCTGAACAAGTGTTACTGTTTTCTGCACAAAAGCGATTCTGCGAAGCAATGTGAACACTTCTGTTTCCCAGGCACAGAGAAGGTGCTAGCAGGGAATTCTCTGCCTGCTTTTCCCCAGTGCTCTGCAAGCTCTCCAGGACAACATAAAATCTGGGGCTCTGTGCTTTCTTTTGTTCTGAACAAGTGTTACTGTTATCTGCACAAAAGCGATTCTGCGAAGCAATGTGAACACTTCTGCTTCCCAGGCACAGAGAAGGTGCTAGCAGGGAATTCTCTGCCTGCTTTTCCCCAGTGCTCTGCAAGCTCTCCAGCACAACATAAAATATGGGGCTCTGTGCTTTCTTTCCTTCTGAACAAGTGTTACTGTTTTCTGCACAAAAGCGATACTGCTAAGAAATGTTAACCCTTCTGTTTCCCAGGCACAGAGAAGGTGCTAGCAGGGAATTCTCTGCCTGCTTTTCCCCAGTGCTCTGCAAGCTCTCCAGGACAACATAAAATCTGGGGCTCTGTGCTTTCTTTCGTTCTGAACAAGTGTTACTGTTTTCTGCACAAAAGCGATTCTGCCAAGCAATGTGAAGACTTCTGCTTCCCAGGCACAGAGAAGGTGCTAGCAGGGAATTCTCTGCCTGCCTTTCCCCAGTGCTCTGCAAGCTCTCCAGGACAACATAAAATCTGGGGCTCTGTGCTTTCTTTCGTTCTGAACAAGTGTTACTGTTTTCTGCACAAAAGCGATTCTGCGAAGCAATGTGAACACTTCTGTTTCCCAGGCACAGAGAAGGTGCTAGCAGGGAATTCTCTGCCTGCTTTTCCCCAGTGCTCTGCAAGCTCTCCAGGACAGCATAAAATCTGGGGCTCTGTGCTTTCTTTCGTTCTGAACAAGTGTTACTGTTTTCTGCACAAAAGCGATTCTGCGAAGCAATGTGAACAGGCACAGAGAAGGTGCTAGCAGGGAATTCTCTGCCTGCCTTTCCCCAGTGCTCTGCAAGCTCTCCAGGACAACATAAAATCTGGGGCTCTGTGCTTTCTTTCGTTCTGAACAAGTGTTACTGTATTCTGCACAAAAGCGATTCTGCGAAGCAATGTGAACACTTCTGTTTCCCAGGCACAGAGAAGGTGCTAGCAGGGAATTCTCTGCCTGCTTTTCCCCAGTGCTCTGCAGGCTCTCCAGGACAACATAAAATCTGGGGCTCTGTGCTTTCTTTCGTTCTGAACAGGTGTTATTGTTTTCTGCACAAAACGATTCTGCGAAGCAATGTGAACACTTCTGCTTCCCAGGCACAGAGAAGGTGCTAGCAGGGAATTCTCTGCCTGCCTTTCCCCAGTGCTCTGCAAGCTCTCCATGACAACATAAAATCTGGGGCTCTGTGCTTTCTTTCGTCTGAACAAGTGTTACTGTTTTCTGCACAAAAGCGATTCTGCGAAGCAATGTGAAGACTTCTGCTTCCCAGGCACAGAGAAGGTGCTAGCAGGGAATTCTCTGCCTGCTTTTCCCCAGTGCTCTGCAAGCTCTCCAGCACAACATAAAATATGGGGCTCTGTGCTTTCTTTCCTTCTGAACAAGTGTTACTGTTTTCTGCACAAAAGCGATACTGCTAAGAAATGTTAACCCTTCTGTTTCCCAGGCACAGAGAAGGTGCTAGCAGGGAATTCTCTGCCTGCTTTTCCCCAGTGCTCTGCAAGCTCTCCAGGACAACATAAAATCTGGGGCTCTGTGCTTTCTTTTGTTCTGAAAAAGTGTTACTGTTATCTGCACAAAAGCGATTCTGCCAAGCAATGTGAACACTTCTGTTTCCCAGGCACAGAGAAGGTGCTAGCAGGGAATTCTCTGCCTGCTTTTCCCCAGTGCTCTGCAAGCTCTCCAGGACAACATAAAATCTGGGGCTCTGTGCTTTCTTTCCTTCTGAACAAGTGTTACTGTTTTCTGCACAAAAGCGATTCTGCGAAGCAATGGGAACACTTCTCTTTCCCAGGCACAGGGAAGGTGCTAGCAGGGAATTCTCTGCCTGCCTTTCCCCAGTGCTCTGCAAGCTCTCCAGGACAACATAAAATCTGGGGCTCTGTGCTTTCTTTTGTTCTGAACAAGTGTTACTGTTATCTGCACAAAAGCGATTCTGCGAAGCAATGTGAACACTTCTGCTTCCCAGGCACAGAGAAGGTGCTAGCAGGGAATTCTCTGCCTGCTTTTCCCCAGTGCTCTGCAAGCTCTCCAGCACAACATAAAATCTGGGGCTCTGTGCTTTCTTTCCTTCTGAACAAGTGTTACTGTTTTCTGCACAAAAGCGATACTGCTAAGAAATGTTAACCCTTCTGTTTCCCAGGCACAGAGAAGGTGCTAGCAGGGAATTCTCTGCCTGCTTTTCCCCAGTGCTCTGCAAGCTCTCCAGGACAGCATAAAATCTGGGGCTCTGTGCTTTCTTTCGTTCTGAACAAGTGTTACTGTTTTCTGCACAAAAGCGATTCTGCCAAGCAATGTGAAGACTTCTGCTTCCCAGGCACAGAGAAGGTGCTAGCAGGGAATTCTCTGCCTGCCTTTCCCCAGTGCTCTGCAAGCTCTCCAGGACAACATAAAATCTGGGGCTCTGTGCTTTCTTTCCTTCTGAACAAGTGTTACTGTTTTCTGCACAAAAGCGATTCTGCGAAGCAATGTGAACACTTCTGTTTCCCAGGCACAGAGAAGGTGCTAGCAGGGAATTCTCTGCCTGCTTTTCCCCAGTGCTCTGCAAGCTCTCCAGGACAGCATAAAATCTGGGGCTCTGTGCTTTCTTTCGTTCTGAACAAGTGTTACTGTTTTCTGCACAAAAGCGATTCTGCGAAGCAATGTGAACAGGCACAGAGAAGGTGCTAGCAGGGAATTCTCTGCCTGCCTTTCCCCAGTGCTCTGCAAGCTCTCCAGGACAACATAAAATCTGGGGCTCTGTGCTTTCTTTCGTTCTGAACAAGTGTTACTGTATTCTGCACAAAAGCGATTCTGCGAAGCAATGTGAACACTTCTGTTTCCCAGGCACAGAGAAGGTGCTAGCAGGGAATTCTCTGCCTGCTTTTCCCCAGTGCTCTGCAGGCTCTCCAGGACAACATAAAATCTGGGGCTCTGTGCTTTCTTTCGTTCTGAACAGGTGTTATTGTTTTCTGCACAAAACGATTCTGCGAAGCAATGTGAACACTTCTGCTTCCCAGGCACAGAGAAGGTGCTAGCAGGGAATTCTCTGCCTGCCTTTCCCCAGTGCTCTGCAAGCTCTCCATGACAACATAAAATCTGGGGCTCTGTGCTTTCTTTCGTCTGAACAAGTGTTACTGTTTTCTGCACAAAAGCGATTCTGCGAAGCAATGTGAAGACTTCTGCTTCCCAGGCACAGAGAAGGTGCTAGCAGGGAATTCTCTGCCTGCTTTTCCCCAGTGCTCTGCAAGCTCTCCAGCACAACATAAAATATGGGGCTCTGTGCTTTCTTTCCTTCTGAACAAGTGTTACTGTTTTCTGCACAAAAGCGATTCTGCGAAGCAATGGGAACACTTCTCTTTCCCAGGCACAGGGAAGGTGCTAGCAGGGAATTCTCTGCCTGCCTTTCCCCAGTGCTCTGCAAGCTCTCCAGGACAACATAAAATCTGGGGCTCTGTGCTTTCTTTCGTTCTGAACAAGTGTTACTGTTATCTGCACAAAAGCGATTCTGCGAAGCAATGTGAACACTTCTGCTTCCCAGGCACAGAGAAGGTGCTAGCAGGGAATTCTCTGCCTGCTTTTCCCCAGTGCTCTGCAAGCTCTCCAGGACAACATAAAATCTGGGGCTCTGTGCTTTCTTTCCTTCTGAACAAGTGTTACTGCTTTCTGCACAAAAGCGATTCTGCGAAGCAATGGGAACACTTCTCTTTCCCAGGCACAGGGAAGGTGCTAGCAGGGAATTCTCTGCCTGCCTTTCCCCAGTGCTCTGCAAGCTCTCCAGGACAACATAAAATCTGGGGCTCTGTGCTTTCTTTCGTTCTGAACAAGTGTTACTGTTTTCTGCACAAAAGCGATTCTGCGAAGCAATGTGAACACTTCTGCTTCCCAGGCACAGAGAAGGTGCTAGCAGGGAATTCTCTGCCTGCCTTTCCCCAGTGCTCTGCAAGCTCTCCAGGACAACAGCAAATCTGGGGCTCTGTGCTTTCTTTCGTTCTGAACAAGTGTTACTGTTTTCTGCACAAAAGCGATTCTGCGAAGCAATGTGAAGACTTCTGCTTCCCAGGCACAGAGAAGGTGCTAGCAGGGAATTCTCTGCCTGCCTTTCCCCAGTGCTCTGCAAGCTCTCCAGGACAACATAAAATCTGGGGCTCTGTGCTTTCTTTCGTTCTGAACAAGTGTTATTGTTTTCTGCACAAAAGCGATTCTGCGAAGCAATGTGAACAGGCACAGAGAAGGTGCTAGCAGGGAATTCTCTGCCTGCCTTTCCCCAGTGCTCTGCAAGCTCTCCAGGACAACATAAAATCTGGGGCTCTGTGCTTTCTTTCGTTCTGAACAAGTGTTACTGTTTTCTGCACAAAAGCGATACTGCTAAGAAATGTTAACCCTTCTGTTTCCCAGGCACAGAGAAGGTGCTAGCAGGGAATTCTCTGCCTGCTTTTCCCCAGTGCTCTGCAAGCTCTCCAGCACAACATAAAATATGGGGCTCTGTGCTTTCTTTTGTTCTGAAAAAGTGTTACAGTTTTCTGCACAAAAGCGATTCTGCCAAGCAATGTGAACACTTCTGCTTCCCAGGCACAGAGAAGGTGCTAGCAGGGAATTCTCTGCCTGCTTTTCCCCAGTGCTCTGCAAGCTCTCCAGGACAACATAAAATCTGGGGCTCTGTGCTTTCTTTCCTTCTGAACAAGTGTTACTGTTTTCTGCACAAAAGCGATTCTGCCAAGCAATGGGAACACTTCTCTTTCCCAGGCACAGGGAAGGTGCTAGCAGGGAATTCTCTGCCTGCCTTTCCCCAGTGCTCTGCAAGCTCTCCAGGACAACATAAAATCTGGGGCTCTGTGCTTTCTTTCGTTCTGAACAAGTGTTACTGTTTTCTGCACAAAAGCGATTCTGCGAAGCAATGTGAACACTTCTGCTTCCCAGGCACAGAGAAGGTGCTAGCAGGGAATTCTCTGCCTGCCTTTCCCCAGTGCTCTGCAAGCTCTCCAGGACAACAGCAAATCTGGGGCTCTGTGCTTTCTTTCGTTCTGAACAAGTGTTACTGTTTTCTGCACAAAAGCGATTCTGCGAAGAAATGTGAACACTTCTGTTTCCCAGGCACAGAGAAGGTGCTAGCAGGGAATTCTCTGCCTGCTTTTCCCCAGTATTCTGCAAGCTCTCCAGCACAACATAAAATATGGGGCTCTGTGCTTTCTTTCCTTCTGAACAAGTGTTACTGTTTTCTGCACAAAAGCGATACTGCGAAGCAATGTGAACACTTCTGCTTCCCAGGCACAGAGAAGGTGCTAGCAGGGAATTCTCTGCTTGCTTTTCCCCAGTGCTCTGCAAGCTCTCCAGGACAACATAAAATCTGGGGCTCTGTGCTTTCTTTTGTTCTGAAAAAGTGTTACTGTTGTCTGCACAAAAGCGATTCTGCGAAGCAATGTGAAGACTTCTGCTTCCCAGGCACAGAGAAGGTGCTAGCAGGGAATTCTCTGCCTGCTTTTCCCCAGTGCTCTGCAAGCTCTCCAGGACAACATAAAATATGGGGCTCTGTGCTTTCTTTCGTCTGAACAAGTGTTACTGTTTTCTGCACAAAAGCGATTCTGCGAAGCAATGTGAACACTTCTGTTTCCCAGGCACAGAGAAGGTGCTAGCAGGGAATTCTCTGCCTGCTTTTCCCCAGTGCTCTGCAAGCTCTCCAGGACAACATAAAATCTGGGGCTCTGTGCTTTCTTTTGTTCTGAACAAGTGTTACTGTTTTCTGCACAAAAGCGATTCTGCGAAGAAATGTGAACACTTCTGTTTCCCAGGCACAGAGAAGGTGCTAGCAGGGAATTCTCTGCCTGCTTTTCCCCAGTACTCTGCAAGCTCTCCAGCACAACATAAAATATGGGGCTCTGTGCTTTCTTTCCTTCTGAACAAGTGTTACTGTTTTCTGCACAAAAGCGATACTGCTAAGAAATGTGAACACTTCTGCTTCCCAGGCACCGAGAACGTGCTAGCAGGGAATTCTCTGCCTGCCTTTCCCCAGTGCTCTGCAAGCTCTCCAGGACAACATAAAATCTGGGGCTCTGTGCTTTCTTTCGTTCTGAACAAGTTTTACAGTTTTCTGCACAAAAGCGATTCTGCGAAGGAATGTGAACAGGCACAGAGAAGGTGCTAGCAGGGAATTCTCTGCCTGCCTTTCCCCAGTGCTCTGCAAGCTCTCCAGGACAACATAAAATCTGGGGCTCTGTGCTTTCTTTCGTTCTGAACAAGTGTTACTGTTTTCTGCACAAAAGCGATTCTGCGAAGAAATGTGAACACTTCTGTTTCCCAGGCACAGAGAAGGTGCTAGCAGGGAATTCTCTGCCTGCTTTTCCCCAGTGCTCTGCAAGCTCTCCAGGACAACATAAAATCTGGGGCTCTGTGCTTTCTTTCGTTCTGAACAAGTGTTATTGTTTTCTGCACAAAAGCGATTCTGCGAAGCAATGTGAACACTTCTGCTTCCCAGGCACAGAGAAGGTGCTAGCAGGGAATTCTCTGCCTGCCTTTCCCCAGTGCTCTGCAAGCTCTCCAGGACAACATAAAATCTGGGGCTCTGTGCTTTCTTTCGTCTGAACAAGTGTTACTGTTTTCTGCACAAAAGCGATTCTGCGAAGCAATGTGAACACTTCTGTTTCCCAGGCACAGAGAAGGTGCTAGCAGGGAATTCTCTGCCTGCTTTTCCCCAGTGCTCTGCAAGCTCTCCAGGACAACATAAAATCTGGGGCTCTGTGCTTTCTTTTGTTCTGAACAAGTGTTACTGTTATCTGCACAAAAGCGATTCTGCGAAGCAATGTGAACACTTCTGCTTCCCAGGCACAGAGAAGGTGCTAGCAGGGAATTCTCTGCCTGCTTTTCCCCAGTGCTCTGCAAGCTCTCCAGCACAACATAAAATATGGGGCTCTGTGCTTTCTTTCCTTCTGAACAAGTGTTACTGTTTTCTGCACAAAAGCGATACTGCTAAGAAATGTTAACCCTTCTGTTTCCCAGGCACAGAGAAGGTGCTAGCAGGGAATTCTCTGCCTGCTTTTCCCCAGTGCTCTGCAAGCTCTCCAGGACAACATAAAATCTGGGGCTCTGTGCTTTCTTTCGTTCTGAACAAGTGTTACTGTTTTCTGCACAAAAGCGATTCTGCCAAGCAATGTGAAGACTTCTGCTTCCCAGGCACAGAGAAGGTGCTAGCAGGGAATTCTCTGCCTGCCTTTCCCCAGTGCTCTGCAAGCTCTCCAGGACAACATAAAATCTGGGGCTCTGTGCTTTCTTTCGTTCTGAACAAGTGTTACTGTTTTCTGCACAAAAGCGATTCTGCGAAGCAATGTGAACACTTCTGTTTCCCAGGCACAGAGAAGGTGCTAGCAGGGAATTCTCTGCCTGCTTTTCCCCAGTGCTCTGCAAGCTCTCCAGGACAGCATAAAATCTGGGGCTCTGTGCTTTCTTTCGTTCTGAACAAGTGTTACTGTTTTCTGCACAAAAGCGATTCTGCGAAGCAATGTGAACAGGCACAGAGAAGGTGCTAGCAGGGAATTCTCTGCCTGCCTTTCCCCAGTGCTCTGCAAGCTCTCCAGGACAACATAAAATCTGGGGCTCTGTGCTTTCTTTCGTTCTGAACAAGTGTTACTGTATTCTGCACAAAAGCGATTCTGCGAAGCAATGTGAACACTTCTGTTTCCCAGGCACAGAGAAGGTGCTAGCAGGGAATTCTCTGCCTGCTTTTCCCCAGTGCTCTGCAGGCTCTCCAGGACAACATAAAATCTGGGGCTCTGTGCTTTCTTTCGTTCTGAACAGGTGTTATTGTTTTCTGCACAAAACGATTCTGCGAAGCAATGTGAACACTTCTGCTTCCCAGGCACAGAGAAGGTGCTAGCAGGGAATTCTCTGCCTGCCTTTCCCCAGTGCTCTGCAAGCTCTCCATGACAACATAAAATCTGGGGCTCTGTGCTTTCTTTCGTCTGAACAAGTGTTACTGTTTTCTGCACAAAAGCGATTCTGCGAAGCAATGTGAAGACTTCTGCTTCCCAGGCACAGAGAAGGTGCTAGCAGGGAATTCTCTGCCTGCTTTTCCCCAGTGCTCTGCAAGCTCTCCAGCACAACATAAAATATGGGGCTCTGTGCTTTCTTTCCTTCTGAACAAGTGTTACTGTTTTCTGCACAAAAGCGATACTGCTAAGAAATGTTAACCCTTCTGTTTCCCAGGCACAGAGAAGGTGCTAGCAGGGAATTCTCTGCCTGCTTTTCCCCAGTGCTCTGCAAGCTCTCCAGGACAACATAAAATCTGGGGCTCTGTGCTTTCTTTTGTTCTGAAAAAGTGTTACTGTTATCTGCACAAAAGCGATTCTGCCAAGCAATGTGAACACTTCTGTTTCCCAGGCACAGAGAAGGTGCTAGCAGGGAATTCTCTGCCTGCTTTTCCCCAGTGCTCTGCAAGCTCTCCAGGACAACATAAAATCTGGGGCTCTGTGCTTTCTTTCCTTCTGAACAAGTGTTACTGTTTTCTGCACAAAAGCGATTCTGCGAAGCAATGGGAACACTTCTCTTTCCCAGGCACAGGGAAGGTGCTAGCAGGGAATTCTCTGCCTGCCTTTCCCCAGTGCTCTGCAAGCTCTCCAGGACAACATAAAATCTGGGGCTCTGTGCTTTCTTTTGTTCTGAACAAGTGTTACTGTTATCTGCACAAAAGCGATTCTGCGAAGCAATGTGAACACTTCTGCTTCCCAGGCACAGAGAAGGTGCTAGCAGGGAATTCTCTGCCTGCTTTTCCCCAGTGCTCTGCAAGCTCTCCAGCACAACATAAAATCTGGGGCTCTGTGCTTTCTTTCCTTCTGAACAAGTGTTACTGTTTTCTGCACAAAAGCGATACTGCTAAGAAATGTTAACCCTTCTGTTTCCCAGGCACAGAGAAGGTGCTAGCAGGGAATTCTCTGCCTGCTTTTCCCCAGTGCTCTGCAAGCTCTCCAGGACAGCATAAAATCTGGGGCTCTGTGCTTTCTTTCGTTCTGAACAAGTGTTACTGTTTTCTGCACAAAAGCGATTCTGCCAAGCAATGTGAAGACTTCTGCTTCCCAGGCACAGAGAAGGTGCTAGCAGGGAATTCTCTGCCTGCCTTTCCCCAGTGCTCTGCAAGCTCTCCAGGACAACATAAAATCTGGGGCTCTGTGCTTTCTTTCGTTCTGAACAAGTGTTACTGTTTTCTGCACAAAAGCGATTCTGCGAAGCAATGTGAACACTTCTGTTTCCCAGGCACAGAGAAGGTGCTAGCAGGGAATTCTCTGCCTGCTTTTCCCCAGTGCTCTGCAAGCTCTCCAGGACAGCATAAAATCTGGGGCTCTGTGCTTTCTTTCGTTCTGAACAAGTGTTACTGTTTTCTGCACAAAAGCGATTCTGCGAAGCAATGTGAACAGGCACAGAGAAGGTGCTAGCAGGGAATTCTCTGCCTGCCTTTCCCCAGTGCTCTGCAAGCTCTCCAGGACAACATAAAATCTGGGGCTCTGTGCTTTCTTCCGTTCTGAACAAGTGTTACTGTATTCTGCACAAAAGCGATTCTGCGAAGCAATGTGAACACTTCTGTTTCCCAGGCACAGAGAAGGTGCTAGCAGGGAATTCTCTGCCTGCTTTTCCCCAGTGCTCTGCAGGCTCTCCAGGACAACATAAAATCTGGGGCTCTGTGCTTTCTTTCGTTCTGAACAGGTGTTATTGTTTTCTGCACAAAACGATTCTGCGAAGCAATGTGAACACTTCTGCTTCCCAGGCACAGAGAAGGTGCTAGCAGGGAATTCTCTGCCTGCCTTTCCCCAGTGCTCTGCAAGCTCTCCATGACAACATAAAATCTGGGGCTCTGTGCTTTCTTTCGTCTGAACAAGTGTTACTGTTTTCTGCACAAAAGCGATTCTGCGAAGCAATGTGAAGACTTCTGCTTCCCAGGCACAGAGAAGGTGCTAGCAGGGAATTCTCTGCCTGCTTTTCCCCAGTGCTCTGCAAGCTCTCCAGCACAACATAAAATATGGGGCTCTGTGCTTTCTTTCCTTCTGAACAAGTGTTACTGTTTTCTGCACAAAAGCGATTCTGCGAAGCAATGGGAACACTTCTCTTTCCCAGGCACAGGGAAGGTGCTAGCAGGGAATTCTCTGCCTGCCTTTCCCCAGTGCTCTGCAAGCTCTCCAGGACAACATAAAATCTGGGGCTCTGTGCTTTCTTTCGTTCTGAACAAGTGTTACTGTTATCTGCACAAAAGCGATTCTGCGAAGCAATGTGAACACTTCTGCTTCCCAGGCACAGAGAAGGTGCTAGCAGGGAATTCTCTGCCTGCTTTTCCCCAGTGCTCTGCAAGCTCTCCAGGACAACATAAAATCTGGGGCTCTGTGCTTTCTTTCCTTCTGAACAAGTGTTACTGCTTTCTGCACAAAAGCGATTCTGCGAAGCAATGGGAACACTTCTCTTTCCCAGGCACAGGGAAGGTGCTAGCAGGGAATTCTCTGCCTGCCTTTCCCCAGTGCTCTGCAAGCTCTCCAGGACAACATAAAATCTGGGGCTCTGTGCTTTCTTTCGTTCTGAACAAGTGTTACTGTTTTCTGCACAAAAGCGATTCTGCGAAGCAATGTGAACACTTCTGCTTCCCAGGCACAGAGAAGGTGCTAGCAGGGAATTCTCTGCCTGCCTTTCCCCAGTGCTCTGCAAGCTCTCCAGGACAACAGCAAATCTGGGGCTCTGTGCTTTCTTTCGTTCTGAACAAGTGTTACTGTTTTCTGCACAAAAGCGATTCTGCGAAGCAATGTGAAGACTTCTGCTTCCCAGGCACAGAGAAGGTGCTAGCAGGGAATTCTCTGCCTGCCTTTCCCCAGTGCTCTGCAAGCTCTCCAGGACAACATAAAATCTGGGGCTCTGTGCTTTCTTTCGTTCTGAACAAGTGTTATTGTTTTCTGCACAAAAGCGATTCTGCGAAGCAATGTGAACAGGCACAGAGAAGGTGCTAGCAGGGAATTCTCTGCCTGCCTTTCCCCAGTGCTCTGCAAGCTCTCCAGGACAACATAAAATCTGGGGCTCTGTGCTTTCTTTCGTTCTGAACAAGTGTTACTGTTTTCTGCACAAAAGCGATACTGCTAAGAAATGTTAACCCTTCTGTTTCCCAGGCACAGAGAAGGTGCTAGCAGGGAATTCTCTGCCTGCTTTTCCCCAGTGCTCTGCAAGCTCTCCAGCACAACATAAAATATGGGGCTCTGTGCTTTCTTTTGTTCTGAAAAAGTGTTACAGTTTTCTGCACAAAAGCGATTCTGCCAAGCAATGGGAACACTTCTGCTTCCCAGGCACAGAGAAGGTGCTAGCAGGGAATTCTCTGCCTGCTTTTCCCCAGTGCTCTGCAAGCTCTCCAGGACAACATAAAATCTGGGGCTCTGTGCTTTCTTTCCTTCTGAACAAGTGTTACTGTTTTCTGCACAAAAGCGATTCTGCCAAGCAATGGGAACACTTCTCTTTCCCAGGCACAGGGAAGGTGCTAGCAGGGAATTCTCTGCCTGCCTTTCCCCAGTGCTCTGCAAGCTCTCCAGGACAACATAAAATCTGGGGCTCTGTGCTTTCTTTCGTTCTGAACAAGTGTTACTGTTTTCTGCACAAAAGCGATTCTGCGAAGCAATGTGAACACTTCTGCTTCCCAGGCACAGAGAAGGTGCTAGCAGGGAATTCTCTGCCTGCCTTTCCCCAGTGCTCTGCAAGCTCTCCAGGACAACAGCAAATCTGGGGCTCTGTGCTTTCTTTCGTTCTGAACAAGTGTTACTGTTTTCTGCACAAAAGCGATTCTGCGAAGCAATGTGAAGACTTCTGCTTCCCAGGCACAGAGAAGGTGCTAGCAGGGAATTCTCTGCCTGCCTTTCCCCAGTGCTCTGCAAGCTCTCCAGGACAACATAAAATCTGGGGCTCTGTGCTTTCTTTCGTTCTGAACAAGTGTTACTGTTTTCTGCACAAAAGCGATTCTGCGAAGCAATGTGAACAGGCACAGAGAAGGTGCTAGCAGGGAATTCTCTGCCTGCCTTTCCCCAGTGCTCTGCAAGCTCTCCAGGACAACATAAAATCTGGGGCTCTGTGCTTTCTTTCGTTCTGAACAAGTGTTACTGTTTTCTGCACAAAAGCGATTCTGCGAAGCAATGTGAACACTTCTGTTTCCCAGGCACAGAGAAGGTGCTAGCAGGGAATTCTCTGCCTGCTTTTCCCCAGTGCTCTGCAAGCTCTCCAGGACAACATAAAATATGGGGCTCTGTGCTTTCTTTCCTTCTGAACAAGTGTTACTGTTTTCTGCACAAAAGCGATACTGCTAAGAAATGTTAACCCTTCTGTTTCCCAGGCACAGAGAAGGTGCTAGCAGGGAATTCTCTGCCTGCCTTTCCCCAGTGCTCTGCAAGCTCTCCAGGACAACATAAAATCTGGGGCTCTGTGCTTTCTTTCGTCTGAACAGGTGTTACTGTTTTCTGCACAAAAGCGATTCTGCGAAGCAATGTGAACAGGCACAGAGAAGGTGCTAGCAGGGAATTCTCTGCCTGCCTTTCCCCAGTGCTCTGCAAGCTCTCCAGGACAACATAAAATCTGGGGCTCTGTGCTTTCTTTCGTTCTGAACAAGTGTTACTGTTTTCTGCACAAAAGCGATTCTGCGAAGAAATGTGAACACTTCTGTTTCCCAGGCACAGAGAAGGTGCTAGCAGGGAATTCTCTGCCTGCTTTTCCCCAGTATTCTGCAAGCTCTCCAGCACAACATAAAATATGGGGCTCTGTGCTTTCTTTCCTTCTGAACAAGTGTTACTGTTTTCTGCACAAAAGCGATACTGCGAAGCAATGTGAACACTTCTGTTTCCCAGGCACAGAGAAGGTGCTAGCAGGGAATTCTCTGCTTGCTTTTCCCCAGTGCTCTGCAAGCTCTCCAGGACAACATAAAATCTGGGGCTCTGTGCTTTCTTTTGTTCTGAAAAAGTGTTACTGTATTCTGCACAAAAGCGATTCTGCGAAGCAATGTGAAGACTTCTGCTTCCCAGGCACAGAGAAGGTGCTAGCAGGGAATTCTCTGCCTGCCTTTCCCCAGTGCTCTGCAAGCTCTCCAGGACAACATAAAATATGGGGCTCTGTGCTTTCTTTCGTCTGAACAAGTGTTACTGTTTTCTGCACAAAAGCGATTCTGCGAAGCAATGTGAACACTTCTGTTTCCCAGGCACAGAGAAGGTGCTAGCAGGGAATTCTCTGCCTGCTTTTCCCCAGTGCTCTGCAAGCTCTCCAGGACAACATAAAATCTGGGGCTCTGTGCTTTCTTTTGTTCTGAACAAGTGTTAGTGTTTTCTGCACAAAAGCGATTCTGCGAAGCAATGTGAACACTTCTGTTTCCCAGGCACAGAGAAGGTGCTAGCAGGGAATTCTCTGCCTGCTTTTCCCCAGTACTCTGCAAGCTCTCCAGCACAACATAAAATCTGGGGCTCTGTGCTTTCTTTCCTTCTGAACAAGTGTTACTGTTTTCTGCACAAAAGCGATACTGCTAAGAAATGTGAACACTTCTGCTTCCCAGGCACCGAGAACGTGCTAGCAGGGAATTCTCTGCCTGCCTTTCCCCAGTGCTCTGCAAGCTCTCCAGGACAACATAAAATCTGGGGCTCTGTGCTTTCTTTCGTTCTGAACAAGTGTTACTGTTTTCTGCACAAAAGCGATTCTGCGAAGCAATGTGAACACTTCTGCTTCCCAGGCACAGAGAAGGTGCTAGCAGGGAATTCTCTGCCTGCTTTTCCCCAGTGCTCTGCAAGCTCTCCAGGACAACATAAAATCTGGGGCTCTGTGCTTTCTTTCGTTCTGAACAAGTGTTATTGTTTTCTGCACAAAAGCGATTCTGCGAAGCAATGTGAACACTTCTGCTTCCCAGGCACAGAGAAGGTGCTAGCAGGGAATTCTCTGCCTGCCTTTCCCCAGTGCTCTGCAAGCTCTCCAGGACAACATAAAATCTGGGGCTCTGTGCTTTCTTTCGTCTGAACAAGTGTTACTGTTTTCTGCACAAAAGCGATTCTGCGAAGCAATGTGAACACTTCTGTTTCCCAGGCACAGAGAAGGTGCTAGCAGGGAATTCTCTGCCTGCTTTTCCCCAGTGCTCTGCAAGCTCTCCAGGACAACATAAAATCTGGGGCTCTGTGCTTTCTTTTGTTCTGAACAAGTGTTACTGTTATCTGCACAAAAGCGATTCTGCGAAGCAATGTGAACACTTCTGCTTCCCAGGCACAGAGAAGGTGCTAGCAGGGAATTCTCTGCCTGCTTTTCCCCAGTGCTCTGCAAGCTCTCCAGCACAACATAAAATATGGGGCTCTGTGCTTTCTTTCCTTCTGAACAAGTGTTACTGTTTTCTGCACAAAAGCGATACTGCTAAGAAATGTTAACCCTTCTGTTTCCCAGGCACAGAGAAGGTGCTAGCAGGGAATTCTCTGCCTGCTTTTCCCCAGTGCTCTGCAAGCTCTCCAGGACAACAGCAAATCTGGGGCTCTGTGCTTTCTTTCGTTCTGAACAAGTGTTACTGTTTTCTGCACAAAAGCGATTCTGCGAAGCAATGTGAAGACTTCTGCTTCCCAGGCACAGAGAAGGTGCTAGCAGGGAATTCTCTGCCTGCCTTTCCCCAGTGCTCTGCAAGCTCTCCAGGACAACATAAAATCTGGGGCTCTGTGCTTTCTTTCGTTCTGAACAAGTGTTACTGTTTTCTGCACAAAAGCGATTCTGCGAAGAAATGTGAACACTTCTGTTTCCCAGGCACAGAGAAGGTGCTAGCAGGGAATTCTCTGCCTGCTTTTCCCCAGTATTCTGCAAGCTCTCCAGCACAACATAAAATATGGGGCTCTGTGCTTTCTTTCCTTCTGAACAAGTGTTACTGTTTTCTGCACAAAAGCGATACTGCGAAGCAATGTGAACACTTCTGTTTCCCAGGCACAGAGAAGGTGCTAGCAGGGAATTCTCTGCTTGCTTTTCCCCAGTGCTCTGCAAGCTCTCCAGGACAACATAAAATCTGGGGCTCTGTGCTTTCTTTTGTTCTGAAAAAGTGTTACTGTATTCTGCACAAAAGCGATTCTGCGAAGCAATGTGAAGACTTCTGCTTCCCAGGCACAGAGAAGGTGCTAGCAGGGAATTCTCTGCCTGCCTTTCCCCAGTGCTCTGCAAGCTCTCCAGGACAACATAAAATATGGGGCTCTGTGCTTTCTTTCGTCTGAACAAGTGTTACTGTTTTCTGCACAAAAGCGATTCTGCGAAGCAATGTGAACACTTCTGTTTCCCAGGCACAGAGAAGGTGCTAGCAGGGAATTCTCTGCCTGCTTTTCCCCAGTGCTCTGCAAGCTCTCCAGGACAACATAAAATCTGGGGCTCTGTGCTTTCTTTTGTTCTGAACAAGTGTTAGTGTTTTCTGCACAAAAGCGATTCTGCGAAGCAATGTGAACACTTCTGTTTCCCAGGCACAGAGAAGGTGCTAGCAGGGAATTCTCTGCCTGCTTTTCCCCAGTACTCTGCAAGCTCTCCAGCACAACATAAAATCTGGGGCTCTGTGCTTTCTTTCCTTCTGAACAAGTGTTACTGTTTTCTGCACAAAAGCGATACTGCTAAGAAATGTGAACACTTCTGCTTCCCAGGCACAGAGAAGGTGCTAGCAGGGAATTCTCTGCCTGCCTTTCCCCAGTGCTCTGCAAGCTCTCCAGGACAACATAAAATCTGGGGCTCTGTGCTTTCTTTCGTCTGAACAAGTGTTACTGTTTTCTGCACAAAAGCGATTCTGCGAAGCAATGTGAACACTTCTGTTTCCCAGGCACAGAGAAGGTGCTAGCAGGGAATTCTCTGCCTGCTTTTCCCCAGTGCTCTGCAAGCTCTCCAGGACAACATAAAATCTGGGGCTCTGTGCTTTCTTTTGTTCTGAACAAGTGTTACTGTTATCTGCACAAAAGCGATTCTGCGAAGCAATGTGAACACTTCTGCTTCCCAGGCACAGAGAAGGTGCTAGCAGGGAATTCTCTGCCTGCTTTTCCCCAGTGCTCTGCAAGCTCTCCAGCACAACATAAAATATGGGGCTCTGTGCTTTCTTTCCTTCTGAACAAGTGTTACTGTTTTCTGCACAAAAGCGATACTGCTAAGAAATGTTAACCCTTCTGTTTCCCAGGCACAGAGAAGGTGCTAGCAGGGAATTCTCTGCCTGCTTTTCCCCAGTGCTCTGCAAGCTCTCCAGGACAACAGCAAATCTGGGGCTCTGTGCTTTCTTTCGTTCTGAACAAGTGTTACTGTTTTCTGCACAAAAGCGATTCTGCGAAGCAATGTGAAGACTTCTGCTTCCCAGGCACAGAGAAGGTGCTAGCAGGGAATTCTCTGCCTGCCTTTCCCCAGTGCTCTGCAAGCTCTCCAGGACAACATAAAATCTGGGGCTCTGTGCTTTCTTTCGTTCTGAACAAGTGTTACTGTTTTCTGCACAAAAGCGATTCTGCGAAGCAATGTGAACACTTCTGTTTCCCAGGCACAGAGAAGGTGCTAGCAGGGAATTCTCTGCCTGCTTTTCCCCAGTGCTCTGCAAGCTCTCCAGGACAACATAAAATCTGGGGCTCTGTGCTTTCTTTCGTTCTGAACAAGTGTTACTGTTTTCTGCACAAAAGCGATTCTGCGAAGCAATGTGAACAGGCACAGAGAAGGTGCTAGCAGGGAATTCTCTGCCTGCCTTTCCCCAGTGCTCTGCAAGCTCTCCAGGACAACATAAAATCTGGGGCTCTGTGCTTTCTTTCGTTCTGAACAAGTGTTACTGTATTCTGCACAAAAGCGATTCTGCGAAGCAATGGGAACACTTCTGTTTCCCAGGCACAGAGAAGGTGCTAGCAGGGAATTCTCTGCCTGCTTTTCCCCAGTGCTCTGCAAGCTCTCCAGGACAACATAAAATCTGGGGCTCTGTGCTTTCTTTCGTTCTGAACAGGTGTTATTGTTTTCTGCACAAAACGATTCTGCGAAGCAATGTGAACACTTCTGCTTCCCAGGCACAGAGAAGGTGCTAGCAGGGAATTCTCTGCCTGCTTTTCCCCAGTGCTCTGCAAGCTCTCCAGGACAACATAAAATCTGGGGCTCTGTGCTTTCTTTCCTTCTGAACAAGTGTTACTGTTTTCTGCACAAAAGCGATTCTGCGAAGCAATGGGAACACTTCTCTTTCCCAGGCACAGGGAAGGTGCTAGCAGGGAATTCTCTGCCTGCCTTTCCCCAGTGCTCTGCAAGCTCTCCAGGACAACATAAAATCTGGGGCTCTGTGCTTTCTTTCGTTCTGAACAAGTGTTACTGTTTTCTGCACAAAAGCGATTCTGCGAAGCAATGTGAACACTTCTGCTTCCCAGGCACAGAGAAGGTGCTAGCAGGGAATTCTCTGCCTGCCTTTCCCCAGTGCTCTGCAAGCTCTCCAGGACAACAGCAAATCTGGGGCTCTGTGCTTTCTTTCGTTCTGAACAAGTGTTACTGTTTTCTG
Organism: Strix uralensis; assembly: GCF_047716275.1. Lineage (NCBI taxonomy): Eukaryota > Metazoa > Chordata > Aves > Strigiformes > Strigidae > Strix > Strix uralensis. The sequence goes on along the minus strand of NW_027436715.1, from coordinate 726,846 downwards.
CACAAAAGCGATTCTGCGAAGCAATGTGAACAGGCACAGAGAAGGTGCTAGCAGGGAATTCTCTGCCTGCCTTTCCCCAGTGCTCTGCAAGCTCTCCAGGACAACATAAAATCTGGGGCTCTGTGCTTTCTTTCGTTCTGAACAAGTGTTACTGTTTTCTGCACAAAAGCGATTCTGCGAAGCAATGTTAACCCTTCTGTTTCCCAGGCACAGAGAAGGTGCTAGCAGGGAATTCTCTGCCTGCTTTTCCCCAGTGCTCTGCAAGCTCTCCAGGACAACATAAAATCTGGGGCTCTGTGCTTTCTTTTGTTCTGAAAAAGTGTTACTGTTATCTGCACAAAAGCGATTCTGCCAAGCAATGTGAACACTTCTGCTTCCCAGGCACAGAGAAGGTGCTAGCAGGGAATTCTCTGCCTGCTTTTCCCCAGTGCTCTGCAAGCTCTCCAGGACAACATAAAATCTGGGGCTCTGTGCTTTCTTTCGTTCTGAACAAGTGTTACAGTTTTCTGCACAAAAGCGATTCTGCGAAGCAATGTGAACAGGCACAGAGAAGGTGCTAGCAGGGAATTCTCTGCCTGCCTTTCCCCAGTGCTCTGCAAGCTCTCCAGGACAACATAAAATCTGGGGCTCTGTGCTTTCTTTCGTTCTGAACAAGTGTTACTGTATTCTGCACAAAAGCGATTCTGCGAAGCAATGGGAACACTTCTGTTTCCCAGGCACAGAGAAGGTGCTAGCAGGGAATTCTCTGCCTGCTTTTCCCCAGTGCTCTGCAAGCTCTCCAGGACAACATAAAATCTGGGGCTCTGTGCTTTCTTTCGTTCTGAACAGGTGTTATTGTTTTCTGCACAAAACGATTCTGCGAAGCAATGTGAACACTTCTGCTTCCCAGGCACAGAGAAGGTGCTAGCAGGGAATTCTCTGCCTGCCTTTCCCCAGTGCTCTGCAAGCTCTCCAGGACAACATAAAATCTGGGGCTCTGTGCTTTCTTTCGTCTGAACAAGTGTTACTGTTTTCTGCACAAAAGCGATTCTGCGAAGCAATGTGAACACTTCTGTTTCCCAGGCACAGAGAAGGTGCTAGCAGGGAATTCTCTGCCTGCCTTTCCCCAGTGCTCTGCAAGCTCTCCAGGACAACATAAAATCTGGGGCTCTGTGCTTTCTTTCGTCTGAACAAGTGTTACTGTTTTCTGCACAAAAGCGATTCTGCGAAGCAATGTGAACACTTCTGTTTCCCAGGCACAGAGAAGGTGCTAGCAGGGAATTCTCTGCCTGCCTTTCCCCAGTGCTCTGCAAGCTCTCCAGGACAACATAAAATCTGGGGCTCTGTGCTTTCTTTCGTCTGAACAAGTGTTACTGTTTTCTGCACAAAAGCGATTCTGCGAAGCAATGTGAACACTTCTGTTTCCCAGGCACAGAGAAGGTGCTAGCAGGGAATTCTCTGCCTGCCTTTCCCCAGTGCTCTGCAAGCTCTCCAGGACAACATAAAATCTGGGGCTCTGTGCTTTCTTTCGTTCTGAACAAGTGTTACTGTATTCTGCACAAAAGCGATTCTGCGAAGCAATGGGAACACTTCTGTTTCCCAGGCACAGAGAAGGTGCTAGCAGGGAATTCTCTGCCTGCTTTTCCCCAGTGCTCTGCAAGCTCTCCAGGACAACATAAAATCTGGGGCTCTGTGCTTTCTTTCGTTCTGAACAGGTGTTATTGTTTTCTGCACAAAACGATTCTGCGAAGCAATGTGAACACTTCTGCTTCCCAGGCACAGAGAAGGTGCTAGCAGGGAATTCTCTGCCTGCCTTTCCCCAGTGCTCTGCAAGCTCTCCAGGACAACATAAAATCTGGGGCTCTGTGCTTTCTTTCGTCTGAACAAGTGTTACTGTTTTCTGCACAAAAGCGATTCTGCGAAGCAATGTGAACACTTCTGTTTCCCAGGCACAGAGAAGGTGCTAGCAGGGAATTCTCTGCCTGCTTTTCCCCAGTGCTCTGCAAGCTCTCCAGGACAACATAAAATCTGGGGCTCTGTGCTTTCTTTCGTTCTGAACAGGTGTTATTGTTTTCTGCACAAAACGATTCTGCGAAGCAATGTGAACACTTCTGCTTCCCAGGCACAGAGAAGGTGCTAGCAGGGAATTCTCTGCCTGCCTTTCCCCAGTGCTCTGCAAGCTCTCCAGGACAACATAAAATCTGGGGCTCTGTGCTTTCTTTCGTTCTGAACAAGTGTTACTGTTTTCTGCACAAAAGCGATTCTGCGAAGGAATGTGAACAGGCACAGAGAAGGTGCTAGCAGGGAATTCTCTGCCTGCCTTTCCCCAGTGCTCTGCAAGCTCTCCAGGACAACATAAAATCTGGGGCTCTGTGCTTTCTTTCGTTCTGAACAAGTGTTACTGTTTTCTGCACAAAAGCGATTCTGCGAAGGAATGTGAACAGGCACAGAGAAGGTGCTAGCAGGGAATTCTCTGCCTGCCTTTCCCCAGTGCTCTGCAAGCTCTCCAGGACAACATAAAATCTGGGGCTCTGTGCTTTCTTTCGTCTGAACAGGTGTTACTGTTTTCTGCACAAAAGCGATTCTGCGAAGCAATGTGAACAGGCACAGAGAAGGTGCTAGCAGTGAATTGTCTGCCTGCCTTTCCCCAGTGCTCTGCAAGCTCTCCAGGACAACATAAAATCTGGGGCTCTGTGCTTTCTTTCGTTCTGAACAAGTGTTACTGTTTTCTGCACAAAAGCGATTCTGCGACGCAATGTGAACACTTCTGTTTCCCAGGCACAGAGAAGGTGCTAGCAGGGAATTCTCTGCCTGCTTTTCCCCAGTATTCTGCAAGCTCTCCAGCACAACATAAAATATGGGGCTCTGTGCTTTCTTTCCTTCTGAACAAGTGTTACTGTTTTCTGCACAAAAGCGATACTGCGAAGCAATGTGAACACTTCTGTTTCCCAGGCACAGAGAAGGTGCTAGCAGGGAATTCTCTGCTTGCTTTTCCCCAGTGCTCTGCAAGCTCTCCAGGACAACATAAAATCTGGGGCTCTGTGCTTTCTTTTGTTCTGAAAAAGTGTTACTGTTGTCTGCACAAAAGGGATTCTGCGAAGCAATGTGAAGACTTCTGCTTCCCAGGCACAGAGAAGGTGCTAGCAGGGAATTCTCTGCCTGCTTTTCCCCAGTGCTCTGCAAGCTCTCCAGGACAACATAAAATATGGGGCTCTGTGCTTTCTTTCGTCTGAACAAGTGTTACTGTTTTCTGCACAAAAGCGATTCTGCGAAGCAATGTGAACACTTCTGTTTCCCAGGCACAGAGAAGGTGCTAGCAGGGAATTCTCTGCCTGCTTTTCCCCAGTGCTCTGCAAGCTCTCCAGGACAACATAAAATCTGGGGCTCTGTGCTTTCTTTTGTTCTGAACAAGTGTTAGTGTTTTCTGCACAAAAGCGATTCTGCGAAGCAATGTGAACACTTCTGTTTCCCAGGCACAGAGAAGGTGCTAGCAGGGAATTCTCTGCCTGCTTTTCCCCAGTACTCTGCAAGCTCTCCAGCACAACATAAAATATGGGGCTCTGTGCTTTCTTTCCTTCTGAACAAGTGTTACTGTTTTCTGCACAAAAGCGATACTGCTAAGAAATGTGAACACTTCTGCTTCCCAGGCACCGAGAACGTGCTAGCAGGGAATTCTCTGCCTGCCTTTCCCCAGTGCTCTGCAAGCTCTCCAGGACAACATAAAATCTGGGGCTCTGTGCTTTCTTTCGTTCTGAACAAGTTTTACAGTTTTCTGCACAAAAGCGATTCTGCGAAGGAATGTGAACAGGCACAGAGAAGGTGCTAGCAGGGAATTCTCTGCCTGCCTTTCCCCAGTGCTCTGCAAGCTCTCCAGGACAACATAAAATCTGGGGCTCTGTGCTTTCTTTCGTTCTGAACAAGTGTTACTGTTTTCTGCACAAAAGCGATTCTGCGAAGCAATGTGAACACTTCTGTTTCCCAGGCACAGAGAAGGTGCTAGCAGGGAATTCTCTGCCTGCTTTTCCCCAGTGCTCTGCAAGCTCTCCAGGACAACATAAAATCTGGGGCTCTGTGCTTTCTTTCGTTCTGAACAAGTGTTACTGTTTTCTGCACAAAAGCGATTCTGCGAAGCAATGTGAACAGGCACAGAGAAGGTGCTAGCAGGGAATTCTCTGCCTGCCTTTCCCCAGTGCTCTGCAAGCTCTCCAGGACAACATAAAATCTGGGGCTCTGTGCTTTCTTTCGTTCTGAACAAGTGTTACTGTATTCTGCACAAAAGCGATTCTGCGAAGCAATGGGAACACTTCTGTTTCCCAGGCACAGAGAAGGTGCTAGCAGGGAATTCTCTGCCTGCTTTTCCCCAGTGCTCTGCAAGCTCTCCAGGACAACATAAAATCTGGGGCTCTGTGCTTTCTTTCGTTCTGAACAGGTGTTATTGTTTTCTGCACAAAACGATTCTGCGAAGCAATGTGAACACTTCTGCTTCCCAGGCACAGAGAAGGTGCTAGCAGGGAATTCTCTGCCTGCCTTTCCCCAGTATTCTGCAAGCTCTCCAGGACAACATAAAATCTGGGGCTCTGTGCTTTCTTTCGTCTGAACAAGTGTTACTGTTTTCTGCACAAAAGCGATTCTGCGAAGCAATGTGAACACTTCTGTTTCCCAGGCACAGAGAAGGTGCTAGCAGGGAATTCTCTGCCTGCTTTTCCCCAGTGCTCTGCAAGCTCTCCAGCACAACATAAAATATGGGGCTCTGTGCTTTCTTTCCTTCTGAACAAGTGTTACTGTTTTCTGCACAAAAGCGATACTGCTAAGAAATGTTAACCCTTCTGTTTCCCAGGCACAGAGAAGGTGCTAGCAGGGAATTCTCTGCCTGCTTTTCCCCAGTGCTCTGCAAGCTCTCCAGGACAACATAAAATCTGGGGCTCTGTGCTTTCTTTTGTTCTGAAAAAGTGTTACTGTTATCTGCACAAAAGCGATTCTGCCAAGCAATGTGAACACTTCTACTTCCCAGGCACAGAGAAGGTGCTAGCAGGGAATTCTCTGCCTGCTTTTCCCCAGTGCTCTGCAAGCTCTCCAGGACAACATAAAATCTGGGGCTCTGTGCTTTCTTTCCTTCTGAACAAGTGTTACTGTTTTCTGCACAAAAGCGATTCTGCGAAGCAATGGGAACACTTCTCTTTCCCAGGCACAGGGAAGGTGCTAGCAGGGAATTCTCTGCCTGCCTTTCCCCAGTGCTCTGCAAGCTCTCCAGGACAACATAAAATCTGGGGCTCTGTGCTTTCTTTCGTTCTGAACAAGTGTTACTGTTTTCTGCACAAAAGCGATTCTGCGAAGCAATGTGAACACTTCTGCTTCCCAGGCACAGAGAAGGTGCTAGCAGGGAATTCTCTGCCTGCCTTTCCCCAGTGCTCTGCAAGCTCTCCAGGACAACATAAAATCTGGGGCTCTGTGCTTTCTTTCGTTCTGAACAAGTGTTACTGTTTTCTGCACAAAAGCGATTCTGCGAAGAAATGTGAACACTTCTGTTTCCCAGGCACAGAGAAGGTGCTAGCAGGGAATTCTCTGCCTGCTTTTCCCCAGTGCTCTGTAAGCTCTCCAGGACAACATAAAATCTGGGGCTCTGTGCTTTCTTTCCTTCTGAACAAGTGTTACTGTTTTCTGCACAAAAGCGATTCTGCGAAGCAATGTGAACACTTCTGCTTCCCAGGCACAGAGAAGGTGCTAGCAGGGAATTCTCTGCCTGCTTTTCCCCAGTGCTCTGCAAGCTCTCCAGGACAACATAAAATCTGGGGCTCTGTGCTTTCTTTTGTTCTGAACAAGTGTTACTGTTTTCTGCACAAAAGCGATTCTGCGAAGCAATGTGAACACTTCTGCTTCCCAGGCACAGAGAAGGTGCTAGCAGGAAATTCTCTGCCTGCCTTTCCCCAGTGCTCTGCAAGCTCTCCAGGACAACATAAAATCTGGGGCTCTGTGCTTTCTTTCCTTCTGAACAAGTGTTACTGTTTTCTGCACAAAAGCGATTCTGCGAAGCAATGTGAACACTTCTGTTTCCCAGGCACAGAGAAGGTGCTAGCAGGGAATTCTCTGCCTGCTTTTCCCCAGTGCTCTGCAAGCTCTCCAGGACAACATAAAATCTGGGGCTCTGTGCTTTCTTTCGTTCTGAACAAGTGTTACTGTTTTCTGCACAAAAGCGATTCTGCGAAGCAATGTGAACAGGCACAGAGAAGGTGCTAGCAGGGAATTCTCTGCCTGCCTTTCCCCAGTGCTCTGCAAGCTCTCCAGGACAACATAAAATCTGGGGCTCTGTGCTTTCTTTCGTTCTGAACAAGTGTTACTGTTTTCTGCACAAAAGCGATTCTGCGAAGCAATGTGAACACTTCTGTTTCCCAGGCACAGAGAAGGTGCTAGCAGGGAATTCTCTGCCTGCTTTTCCCCAGTGCTCTGCAAGCTCTCCAGGACAACATAAAATCTGGGGCTCTGTGCTTTCTTTCGTTCTGAACAAGTGTTACTGTTTTCTGCACAAAAGCGATTCTGCGAAGCAATGTGAACAGGCACAGAGAAGGTGCTAGCAGGGAATTCTCTGCCTGCCTTTCCCCAGTGCTCTGCAAGCTCTCCAGGACAACATAAAATCTGGGGCTCTGTGCTTTCTTTCGTTCTGAACAAGTGTTACTGTTTTCTGCACAAAAGCGATTCTGCGAAGAAATGTGAACACTTCTGTTTCCCAGGCACAGAGAAGGTGCTAGCAGGGAATTCTCTGCCTGCTTTTCCCCAGTGCTCTGTAAGCTCTCCAGGACAACATAAAATCTGGGGCTCTGTGCTTTCTTTCGTTCTGAACAAGTGTTACTGTTTTCTGCACAAAAGCGATTCTGCGAAGCAATGTGAACACTTCTGCTTCCCAGGCACAGAGAAGGTGCTAGCAGGGAATTCTCTGCCTGCCTTTCCCCAGTGCTCTGCAAGCTCTCCAGGACAACAGCAAATCTGGGGCTCTGTGCTTTCTTTCGTTCTGAACAAGTGTTACTGTTTTCTGCACAAAAGCGATTCTGCGAAGCAATGTGAAGACTTCTGCTTCCCAGGCACAGAGAAGGTGCTAGCAGGGAATTCTCTGCCTGCCTTTCCCCAGTGCTCTGCAAGCTCTCCAGGACAACATAAAATCTGGGGCTCTGTGCTTTCTTTCCTTCTGAACAAGTGTTACTGTTTTCTGCACAAAAGCGATTCTGCGAAGCAATGTGAACACTTCTGCTTCCCAGGCACAGAGAAGGTGCTAGCAGGGAATTCTCTGCCTGCTTTTCCCCAGTGCTCTGCAAGCTCTCCAGGACAACATAAAATCTGGGGCTCTGTGCTTTCTTTTGTTCTGAACAAGTGTTACTGTTTTCTGCACAAAAGCGATTCTGCGAAGCAATGTGAACACTTCTGCTTCCCAGGCACAGAGAAGGTGCTAGCAGGAAATTCTCTGCCTGCCTTTCCCCAGTGCTCTGCAAGCTCTCCAGGACAACATAAAATCTGGGGCTCTGTGCTTTCTTTCGTTCTGAACAAGTGTTACTGTTTTCTGCACAAAAGCGATTCTGCGAAGCAATGTGAACACTTCTGTTTCCCAGGCACAGAGAAGGTGCTAGCAGGGAATTCTCTGCCTGCTTTTCCCCAGTGCTCTGCAAGCTCTCCAGGACAACATAAAATCTGGGGCTCTGTGCTTTCTTTCGTTCTGAACAAGTGTTACTGTTTTCTGCACAAAAGCGATTCTGCGAAGCAATGTGAACAGGCACAGAGAAGGTGCTAGCAGGGAATTCTCTGCCTGCCTTTCCCCAGTGCTCTGCAAGCTCTCCAGGACAACATAAAATCTGGGGCTCTGTGCTTTCTTTCGTTCTGAACAAGTGTTACTGTTTTCTGCACAAAAGCGATTCTGCGAAGCAATGTGAACACTTCTGTTTCCCAGGCACAGAGAAGGTGCTAGCAGGGAATTCTCTGCCTGCTTTTCCCCAGTGCTCTGCAAGCTCTCCAGGACAACATAAAATCTGGGGCTCTGTGCTTTCTTTCGTTCTGAACAAGTGTTACTGTTTTCTGCACAAAAGCGATTCTGCGAAGCAATGTGAACAGGCACAGAGAAGGTGCTAGCAGGGAATTCTCTGCCTGCCTTTCCCCAGTGCTCTGCAAGCTCTCCAGGACAACATAAAATCTGGGGCTCTGTGCTTTCTTTCGTTCTGAACAAGTGTTACTGTATTCTGCACAAAAGCGATTCTGCGAAGCAATGGGAACACTTCTGTTTCCCAGGCACAGAGAAGGTGCTAGCAGGGAATTCTCTGCCTGCTTTTCCCCAGTGCTCTGCAAGCTCTCCAGGACAACATAAAATCTGGGGCTCTGTGCTTTCTTTCGTTCTGAACAGGTGTTATTGTTTTCTGCACAAAACGATTCTGCGAAGCAATGTGAACACTTCTGCTTCCCAGGCACAGAGAACGTGCTAGCAGGGAATTCTCTGCCTGCCTTTCCCCAGTGCTCTGCAAGCTCTCCAGCACAACATAAAATATGGGGCTCTGTGCTTTCTTTCCTTCTGAACAAGTGTTACTGTTTTCTGCACAAAAGCGATACTGCTAAGAAATGTTAACCCTTCTGTTTCCCAGGCACAGAGAAGGTGCTAGCAGGGAATTCTCTGCCTGCTTTTCCCCAGTGCTCTGCAAGCTCTCCAGGACAACATAAAATCTGGGGCTCTGTGCTTTCTTTTGTTCTGAAAAAGTGTTACTGTTATCTGCACAAAAGTGATTCTGCCAAGCAATGTGAACACTTCTGCTTCCCAGGCACAGAGAAGGTGCTAGCAGGGAATTCTCTGCCTGCTTTTCCCCAGTGCTCTGCAAGCTCTCCAGGACAACATAAAATCTGGGGCTCTGTGCTTTCTTTCCTTCTGAACAAGTGTTACTGTTTTCTGCACAAAAGCGATTCTGCGAAGCAATGGGAACACTTCTCTTTCCCAGGCACAGGGAAGGTGCTAGCAGGGAATTCTCTGCCTGCCTTTCCCCAGTGCTCTGCAAGCTCTCCAGGACAACATAAAATCTGGGGCTCTGTGCTTTCTTTCGTTCTGAACAAGTGTTACTGTTTTCTGCACAAAAGCGATTCTGCGAAGCAATGTGAACACTTCTGTTTCCCAGGCACAGAGAAGGTGCTAGCAGGGAATTCTCTGCCTGCTTTTCCCCAGTGCTCTGCAAGCTCTCCAGGACAACATAAAATCTGGGGCTCTGTGCTTTCTTTCGTTCTGAACAAGTGTTACTGTTTTCTGCACAAAAGCGATTCTGCGAAGCAATGTGAACAGGCACAGAGAAGGTGCTAGCAGGGAATTCTCTGCCTGCCTTTCCCCAGTGCTCTGCAAGCTCTCCAGGACAACATAAAATCTGGGGCTCTGTGCTTTCTTTCGTTCTGAACAAGTGTTACTGTATTCTGCACAAAAGCGATTCTGCGAAGCAATGGGAACACTTCTGTTTCCCAGGCACAGAGAAGGTGCTAGCAGGGAATTCTCTGCCTGCTTTTCCCCAGTGCTCTGCAAGCTCTCCAGGACAACATAAAATCTGGGGCTCTGTGCTTTCTTTCGTTCTGAACAGGTGTTATTGTTTTCTGCACAAAACGATTCTGCGAAGCAATGTGAACACTTCTGCTTCCCAGGCACAGAGAAGGTGCTAGCAGGGAATTCTCTGCCTGCCTTTCCCCAGTATTCTGCAAGCTCTCCAGGACAACATAAAATCTGGGGCTCTGTGCTTTCTTTCGTCTGAACAAGTGTTACTGTTTTCTGCACAAAAGCGATTCTGCGAAGCAATGTGAACACTTCTGTTTCCCAGGCACAGAGAAGGTGCTAGCAGGGAATTCTCTGCCTGCTTTTCCCCAGTGCTCTGCAAGCTCTCCAGCACAACATAAAATATGGGGCTCTGTGCTTTCTTTCCTTCTGAACAAGTGTTACTGTTTTCTGCACAAAAGCGATACTGCTAAGAAATGTTAACCCTTCTGTTTCCCAGGCACAGAGAAGGTGCTAGCAGGGAATTCTCTGCCTGCTTTTCCCCAGTGCTCTGCAAGCTCTCCAGGACAACATAAAATCTGGGGCTCTGTGCTTTCTTTTGTTCTGAAAAAGTGTTACTGTTATCTGCACAAAAGCGATTCTGCCAAGCAATGTGAACACTTCTACTTCCCAGGCACAGAGAAGGTGCTAGCAGGGAATTCTCTGCCTGCTTTTCCCCAGTGCTCTGCAAGCTCTCCAGGACAACATAAAATCTGGGGCTCTGTGCTTTCTTTCCTTCTGAACAAGTGTTACTGTTTTCTGCACAAAAGCGATTCTGCGAAGCAATGGGAACACTTCTCTTTCCCAGGCACAGGGAAGGTGCTAGCAGGGAATTCTCTGCCTGCCTTTCCCCAGTGCTCTGCAAGCTCTCCAGGACAACATAAAATCTGGGGCTCTGTGCTTTCTTTCGTTCTGAACAAGTGTTACTGTTTTCTGCACAAAAGCGATTCTGCGAAGCAATGTGAACACTTCTGCTTCCCAGGCACAGAGAAGGTGCTAGCAGGGAATTCTCTGCCTGCCTTTCCCCAGTGCTCTGCAAGCTCTCCAGGACAACATAAAATCTGGGGCTCTGTGCTTTCTTTCGTTCTGAACAAGTGTTACTGTTTTCTGCACAAAAGCGATACTGCTAAGAAATGTTAACCCTTCTGTTTCCCAGGCACAGAGAAGGTGCTAGCAGGGAATTCTCTGCCTGCTTTTCCCCAGTGCTCTGCAAGCTCTCCAGGACAACATAAAATCTGGGGCTCTGTGCTTTCTTTCGTTCTGAACAGGTGTTACTGTTTTCTGCACAAAAGCGATTCTGCGAAGCAATGGGAACTCTTCTCTTTCCCAGGCACAGGGAAGGTGCTAGCAGGGAATTCTCTGCCTGCCTTTCCCCAGTGCTCTGCAAGCTCTCCAGGACAACATAAAATCTGGGGCTCTGTGCTTTCTTTCGTTCTGAACAAGTGTTACTGTTTTCTGCACAAAAGCGATTCTGCGAAGAAATGTGAACACTTCTGTTTCCCAGGCACAGAGAAGGTGCTAGCAGGGAATTCTCTGCCTGCTTTTCCCCAGTGCTCTGTAAGCTCTCCAGGACAACATAAAATCTGGGGCTCTGTGCTTTCTTTCGTTCTGAACAAGTGTTACTGTTTTCTGCACAAAAGCGATTCTGCGAAGCAATGTGAACACTTCTGCTTCCCAGGCACAGAGAAGGTGCTAGCAGGGAATTCTCTGCCTGCCTTTCCCCAGTGCTCTGCAAGCTCTCCAGGACAACAGCAAATCTGGGGCTCTGTGCTTTCTTTCGTTCTGAACAAGTGTTACTGTTTTCTGCACAAAAGCGATTCTGCGAAGCAATGTGAAGACTTCTGCTTCCCAGGCACAGAGAAGGTGCTAGCAGGGAATTCTCTGCCTGCCTTTCCCCAGTGCTCTGCAAGCTCTCCAGGACAACATAAAATCTGGGGCTCTGTGCTTTCTTTCCTTCTGAACAAGTGTTACTGTTTTCTGCACAAAAGCGATTCTGCGAAGCAATGTGAACACTTCTGCTTCCCAGGCACAGAGAAGGTGCTAGCAGGGAATTCTCTGCCTGCTTTTCCCCAGTGCTCTGCAAGCTCTCCAGGACAACATAAAATCTGGGGCTCTGTGCTTTCTTTTGTTCTGAACAAGTGTTACTGTTTTCTGCACAAAAGCGATTCTGCGAAGCAATGTGAACACTTCTGCTTCCCAGGCACAGAGAAGGTGCTAGCAGGAAATTCTCTGCCTGCCTTTCCCCAGTGCTCTGCAAGCTCTCCAGGACAACATAAAATCTGGGGCTCTGTGCTTTCTTTCGTTCTGAACAAGTGTTACTGTTTTCTGCACAAAAGCGATTCTGCGAAGCAATGTGAACACTTCTGTTTCCCAGGCACAGAGAAGGTGCTAGCAGGGAATTCTCTGCCTGCTTTTCCCCAGTGCTCTGCAAGCTCTCCAGGACAACATAAAATCTGGGGCTCTGTGCTTTCTTTCGTTCTGAACAAGTGTTACTGTTTTCTGCACAAAAGCGATTCTGCGAAGCAATGTGAACAGGCACAGAGAAGGTGCTAGCAGGGAATTCTCTGCCTGCCTTTCCCCAGTGCTCTGCAAGCTCTCCAGGACAACATAAAATCTGGGGCTCTGTGCTTTCTTTCGTTCTGAACAAGTGTTACTGTTTTCTGCACAAAAGCGATTCTGCGAAGCAATGTGAACACTTCTGTTTCCCAGGCACAGAGAAGGTGCTAGCAGGGAATTCTCTGCCTGCTTTTCCCCAGTGCTCTGCAAGCTCTCCAGGACAACATAAAATCTGGGGCTCTGTGCTTTCTTTCGTTCTGAACAAGTGTTACTGTTTTCTGCACAAAAGCGATTCTGCGAAGCAATGTGAACAGGCACAGAGAAGGTGCTAGCAGGGAATTCTCTGCCTGCCTTTCCCCAGTGCTCTGCAAGCTCTCCAGGACAACATAAAATCTGGGGCTCTGTGCTTTCTTTCGTTCTGAACAAGTGTTACTGTATTCTGCACAAAAGCGATTCTGCGAAGCAATGGGAACACTTCTGTTTCCCAGGCACAGAGAAGGTGCTAGCAGGGAATTCTCTGCCTGCTTTTCCCCAGTGCTCTGCAAGCTCTCCAGGACAACATAAAATCTGGGGCTCTGTGCTTTCTTTCGTTCTGAACAGGTGTTATTGTTTTCTGCACAAAACGATTCTGCGAAGCAATGTGAACACTTCTGCTTCCCAGGCACAGAGAACGTGCTAGCAGGGAATTCTCTGCCTGCCTTTCCCCAGTGCTCTGCAAGCTCTCCAGCACAACATAAAATATGGGGCTCTGTGCTTTCTTTCCTTCTGAACAAGTGTTACTGTTTTCTGCACAAAAGCGATACTGCTAAGAAATGTTAACCCTTCTGTTTCCCAGGCACAGAGAAGGTGCTAGCAGGGAATTCTCTGCCTGCTTTTCCCCAGTGCTCTGCAAGCTCTCCAGGACAACATAAAATCTGGGGCTCTGTGCTTTCTTTTGTTCTGAAAAAGTGTTACTGTTATCTGCACAAAAGTGATTCTGCCAAGCAATGTGAACACTTCTGCTTCCCAGGCACAGAGAAGGTGCTAGCAGGGAATTCTCTGCCTGCTTTTCCCCAGTGCTCTGCAAGCTCTCCAGGACAACATAAAATCTGGGGCTCTGTGCTTTCTTTCCTTCTGAACAAGTGTTACTGTTTTCTGCACAAAAGCGATTCTGCGAAGCAATGGGAACACTTCTCTTTCCCAGGCACAGGGAAGGTGCTAGCAGGGAATTCTCTGCCTGCCTTTCCCCAGTGCTCTGCAAGCTCTCCAGGACAACATAAAATCTGGGGCTCTGTGCTTTCTTTCATTCTGAACAAGTGTTACTGTTTTCTGCACAAAAGCGATTCTGCGAAGCAATGTGAACACTTCTGCTTCCCAGGCACAGAGAAGGTGCTAGCAGGGAATTCTCTGCCTGCCTTTCCCCAGTGCTCTGCAAGCTCTCCAGGACAACAGCAAATCTGGGGCTCTGTGCTTTCTTTCGTTCTGAACAAGTGTTACTGTTTTCTGCACAAAAGCGATTCTGCGAAGCAATGTGAAGACTTCTGCTTCCCAGGCACAGAGAAGGTGCTAGCAGGGAATTCTCTGCCTGCCTTTCCCCAGTGCTCTGCAAGCTCTCCAGGACAACATAAAATCTGGGGCTCTGTGCTTTCTTTCGTTCTGAACAAGTGTTACTGTTTTCTGCACAAAAGCGATTCTGCGAAGCAATGTGAACAGGCACAGAGAAGGTGCTAGCAGGGAATTCTCTGCCTGCCTTTCCCCAGTGCTCTGCAAGCTCTCCAGGACAACATAAAATCTGGGGCTCTGTGCTTTCTTTCCTTCTGAACAAGTGTTACTGTTTTCTGCACAAAAGCGATACTGCTAAGAAATGTTAACCGTTCTGTTTCCCAGGCACAGAGAAGGTGCTAGCAGGGAATTCTCTGCCTGCTTTTCCCCAGTGCTCTGCAAGCTCTCCAGGACAACATAAAATCTGGGGCTCTGTGCTTTCTTTTGTTCTGAAAAAGTGTTACTGTTATCTGCACAAAAGCGATTCTGCCAAGCAATGTGAACACTTCTGCTTCCCAGGCACAGAGAAGGTGCTAGCAGGGAATTCTCTGCCTGCTTTTCCCCAGTGCTCTGCAAGCTCTCCAGGACAACATAAAATCTGGGGCTCTGTGCTTTCTTTCGTTCTGAACAAGTGTTACAGTTTTCTGCACAAAAGCGATTCTGCGAAGCAATGTGAACAGGCACAGAGAAGGTGCTAGCAGGGAATTCTCTGCCTGCCTTTCCCCAGTGCTCTGCAAGCTCTCCAGGACAACATAAAATCTGGGGCTCTGTGCTTTCTTTCGTTCTGAACAAGTGTTACTGTATTCTGCACAAAAGCGATTCTGCGAAGCAATGGGAACACTTCTGTTTCCCAGGCACAGAGAAGGTGCTAGCAGGGAATTCTCTGCCTGCTTTTCCCCAGTGCTCTGCAAGCTCTCCAGGACAACATAAAATCTGGGGCTCTGTGCTTTCTTTCGTTCTGAACAGGTGTTATTGTTTTCTGCACAAAACGATTCTGCGAAGCAATGTGAACACTTCTGCTTCCCAGGCACAGAGAAGGTGCTAGCAGGGAATTCTCTGCCTGCCTTTCCCCAGTGCTCTGCAAGCTCTCCAGGACAACATAAAATCTGGGGCTCTGTGCTTTCTTTCGTCTGAACAAGTGTTACTGTTTTCTGCACAAAAGCGATTCTGCGAAGCAATGTGAACACTTCTGTTTCCCAGGCACAGAGAAGGTGCTAGCAGGGAATTCTCTGCCTGCTTTTCCCCAGTGCTCTGCAAGCTCTCCAGCACAACATAAAATATGGGGCTCTGTGCTTTCTTTCCTTCTGAACAAGTGTTACTGTTTTCTGCACAAAAGCGATACTGCTAAGAAATGTTAACCCTTCTGTTTCCCAGGCACAGAGAAGGTGCTAGCAGGGAATTCTCTGCCTGCTTTTCCCCAGTGCTCTGCAAGCTCTCCAGGACAACATAAAATCTGGGGCTCTGTGCTTTCTTTTGTTCTGAAAAAGTGTTACTGTTATCTGCACAAAAGTGATTCTGCCAAGCAATGTGAACACTTCTGCTTCCCAGGCACAGAGAAGGTGCTAGCAGGGAATTCTCTGCCTGCTTTTCCCCAGTGCTCTGCAAGCTCTCCAGGACAACATAAAATCTGGGGCTCTGTGCTTTCTTTCCTTCTGAACAAGTGTTACTGTTTTCTGCACAAAAGCGATTCTGCGAAGCAATGGGAACACTTCTCTTTCCCAGGCACAGGGAAGGTGCTAGCAGGGAATTCTCTGCCTGCCTTTCCCCAGTGCTCTGCAAGCTCTCCAGGACAACATAAAATCTGGGGCTCTGTGCTTTCTTTCATTCTGAACAAGTGTTACTGTTTTCTGCACAAAAGCGATTCTGCGAAGCAATGTGAACACTTCTGCTTCCCAGGCACAGAGAAGGTGCTAGCAGGGAATTCTCTGCCTGCCTTTCCCCAGTGCTCTGCAAGCTCTCCAGGACAACAGCAAATCTGGGGCTCTGTGCTTTCTTTCGTTCTGAACAAGTGTTACTGTTTTCTGCACAAAAGCGATTCTGCGAAGCAATGTGAAGACTTCTGCTTCCCAGGCACAGAGAAGGTGCTAGCAGGGAATTCTCT
Source organism: Strix uralensis (assembly GCF_047716275.1). Taxonomy (NCBI): domain Eukaryota; kingdom Metazoa; phylum Chordata; class Aves; order Strigiformes; family Strigidae; genus Strix; species Strix uralensis. The sequence goes on along the minus strand of NW_027436715.1, from coordinate 711,160 downwards.
GCCTGCCTTTCCCCAGTGCTCTGCAAGCTCTCCAGGACAACATAAAATCTGGGGCTCTGTGCTTTCTTTCGTTCTGAACAAGTGTTACTGTTTTCTGCACAAAAGCGATTCTGCGAAGCAATGTGAACAGGCACAGAGAAGGTGCTAGCAGGGAATTCTCTGCCTGCCTTTCCCCAGTGCTCTGCAAGCTCTCCAGGACAACATAAAATCTGGGGCTCTGTGCTTTCTTTCCTTCTGAACAAGTGTTACTGTTTTCTGCACAAAAGCGATACTGCTAAGAAATGTTAACCCTTCTGTTTCCCAGGCACAGAGAAGGTGCTAGCAGGGAATTCTCTGCCTGCTTTTCCCCAGTGCTCTGCAAGCTCTCCAGGACAACATAAAATCTGGGGCTCTGTGCTTTCTTTTGTTCTGAAAAAGTGTTACTGTTATCTGCACAAAAGCGATTCTGCCAAGCAATGTGAACACTTCTGCTTCCCAGGCACAGAGAAGGTGCTAGCAGGGAATTCTCTGCCTGCTTTTCCCCAGTGCTCTGCAAGCTCTCCAGGACAACATAAAATCTGGGGCTCTGTGCTTTCTTTCGTTCTGAACAAGTGTTACAGTTTTCTGCACAAAAGCGATTCTGCGAAGCAATGTGAACAGGCACAGAGAAGGTGCTAGCAGGGAATTCTCTGCCTGCCTTTCCCCAGTGCTCTGCAAGCTCTCCAGGACAACATAAAATCTGGGGCTCTGTGCTTTCTTTCGTTCTGAACAAGTGTTACTGTATTCTGCACAAAAGCGATTCTGCGAAGCAATGGGAACACTTCTGTTTCCCAGGCACAGAGAAGGTGCTAGCAGGGAATTCTCTGCCTGCTTTTCCCCAGTGCTCTGCAAGCTCTCCAGGACAACATAAAATCTGGGGCTCTGTGCTTTCTTTCGTTCTGAACAGGTGTTATTGTTTTCTGCACAAAACGATTCTGCGAAGCAATGTGAACACTTCTGCTTCCCAGGCACAGAGAAGGTGCTAGCAGGGAATTCTCTGCCTGCCTTTCCCCAGTGCTCTGCAAGCTCTCCAGGACAACATAAAATCTGGGGCTCTGTGCTTTCTTTCGTCTGAACAAGTGTTACTGTTTTCTGCACAAAAGCGATTCTGCGAAGCAATGTGAACACTTCTGTTTCCCAGGCACAGAGAAGGTGCTAGCAGGGAATTCTCTGCCTGCTTTTCCCCAGTGCTCTGCAAGCTCTCCAGCACAACATAAAATATGGGGCTCTGTGCTTTCTTTCCTTCTGAACAAGTGTTACTGTTTTCTGCACAAAAGCGATACTGCTAAGAAATGTTAACCCTTCTGTTTCCCAGGCACAGAGAAGGTGCTAGCAGGGAATTCTCTGCCTGCTTTTCCCCAGTGCTCTGCAAGCTCTCCAGGACAACATAAAATCTGGGGCTCTGTGCTTTCTTTTGTTCTGAAAAAGTGTTACTGTTATCTGCACAAAAGCGATTCTGCCAAGCAATGTGAACACTTCTGCTTCCCAGGCACAGAGAAGGTGCTAGCAGGGAATTCTCTGCCTGCTTTTCCCCAGTGCTCTGCAAGCTCTCCAGGACAACATAAAATCTGGGGTCTGTGCTTTCTTTCGTTCTGAACAAGTGTTACAGTTTTCTGCACAAAAGCGATTCTGCGAAGCAATGTGAACAGGCACAGAGAAGGTGCTAGCAGGGAATTCTCTGCCTGCCTTTCCCCAGTGCTCTGCAAGCTCTCCAGGACAACATAAAATCTGGGGCTCTGTGCTTTCTTTCGTTCTGAACAAGTGTTACTGTATTCTGCACAAAAGCGATTCTGCGAAGCAATGGGAACACTTCTGTTTCCCAGGCACAGAGAAGGTGCTAGCAGGGAATTCTCTGCCTGCTTTTCCCCAGTGCTCTGCAAGCTCTCCAGGACAACATAAAATCTGGGGCTCTGTGCTTTCTTTCGTTCTGAACAGGTGTTATTGTTTTCTGCACAAAACGATTCTGCGAAGCAATGTGAACACTTCTGCTTCCCAGGCACAGAGAAGGTGCTAGCAGGGAATTCTCTGCCTGCCTTTCCCCAGTGCTCTGCAAGCTCTCCAGGACAACATAAAATCTGGGGCTCTGTGCTTTCTTTCGTCTGAACAAGTGTTACTGTTTTCTGCACAAAAGCGATTCTGCGAAGCAATGTGAACACTTCTGTTTCCCAGGCACAGAGAAGGTGCTAGCAGGGAATTCTCTGCCTGCTTTTCCCCAGTGCTCTGCAAGCTCTCCAGCACAACATAAAATATGGGGCTCTGTGCTTTCTTTCCTTCTGAACAAGTGTTACTGTTTTCTGCACAAAAGCGATTCTGCGAAGCAATGTGAAGGCTTCTGCTTCCCAGGCACAGGGAAGGTGCTAGCAGGGAATTCTCTGCCTGCCTTTCCCCAGTGCTCTGCAAGCTCTCCAGGACAACATAAAATCTGGGGCTCTGTGCTTTCTTTCGTTCTGAACAAGTGTTACTGTTTTCTGCACAAAAGCGATTCTGCGAAGCAATGTGAACAGGCACAGAGAAGGTGCTAGCAGGGAATTCTCTGCCTGCCTTTCCCCAGTGCTCTGCAAGCTCTCCAGGACAACATAAAATCTGGGGCTCTGTGCTTTCTTTTGTTCTGAACAAGTGTTACTGTATTCTGCACAAAAGCGATTCTGCGAAGCAATGTGAACACTTCTGCTTCCCAGGCACAGAGAAGGTGCTAGCAGGGAATTCTCTGCCTGCCTTTCCCCAGTGCTCTGCAAGCTCTCCAGGACAACATAAAATCTGGGGCTCTGTGCTTTCTTTCGTTCTGAACAGGTGTTATTGTTTTCTGCACAAAACGATTCTGCGAAGCAATGTGAACACTTCTGCTTCCCAGGCACAGAGAAGGTGCTAGCAGGGAATTCTCTGCCTGCTTTTCCCCAGTGCTCTGCAAGCTCTCCAGCAAAACATAAAATATGGGGCTCTGTGCTTTCTTTCCTTCTGAACAAGTGTTACTGTTTTCTGCACAAAAGCGATACTGCTAAGAAATGTTAACCCTTCTGTTTCCCAGGCACAGAGAAGGTGCTAGCAGGGAATTCTCTGCCTGCCTTTCCCCAGTGCTCTGCAAGCTCTCCAGGACAACATAAAATCTGGGGCTCTGTGCTTTCTTTCGTTCTGAACAAGTGTTACTGTTTTCTGCACAAAAGCGATTCTGCGAAGGAATGTGAACAGGCACAGAGAAGGTGCTAGCAGGGAATTCTCTGCCTGCCTTTCCCCAGTGCTCTGCAAGCTCTCCAGGACAACATAAAATCTGGGGCTCTGTGCTTTCTTTCGTTCTGAACAAGTGTTACTGTTTTCTGCACAAAAGCGATTCTGCGAAGGAATGTGAACAGGCACAGAGAAGGTGCTAGCAGGGAATTCTCTGCCTGCCTTTCCCCAGTGCTCTGCAAGCTCTCCAGGACAACATAAAATCTGGGGCTCTGTGCTTTCTTTCGTCTGAACAAGTGTTACTGTTTTCTGCACAAAAGCGATTCTGCGAAGCAATGTGAACAGGCACAGAGAAGGTGCTAGCAGTGAATTGTCTGCCTGCCTTTCCCCAGTGCTCTGCAAGCTCTCCAGGACAACATAAAATCTGGGGCTCTGTGCTTTCTTTCGTTCTGAACAAGTGTTACTGTTTTCTGCACAAAAGCGATTCTGCGACGCAATGTGAACACTTCTGTTTCCCAGGCACAGAGAAGGTGCTAGCAGGGAATTCTCTGCCTGCTTTTCCCCAGTATTCTGCAAGCTCTCCAGCACAACATAAAATATGGGGCTCTGTGCTTTCTTTCCTTCTGAACAAGTGTTACTGTTTTCTGCACAAAAGCGATACTGCGAAGCAATGTGAACACTTCTGTTTCCCAGGCACAGAGAAGGTGCTAGCAGGGAATTCTCTGCTTGCTTTTCCCCAGTGCTCTGCAAGCTCTCCAGGACAACATAAAATCTGGGGCTCTGTGCTTTCTTTTGTTCTGAAAAAGTGTTACTGTTGTCTGCACAAAAGCGATTCTGCGAAGCAATGTGAAGACTTCTGCTTCCCAGGCACAGAGAAGGTGCTAGCAGGGAATTCTCTGCCTGCTTTTCCCCAGTGCTCTGCAAGCTCTCCAGGACAACATAAAATATGGGGCTCTGTGCTTTCTTTCGTCTGAACAAGTGTTACTGTTTTCTGCACAAAAGCGATTCTGCGAAGCAATGTGAACACTTCTGTTTCCCAGGCACAGAGAAGGTGCTAGCAGGGAATTCTCTGCCTGCTTTTCCCCAGTGCTCTGCAAGCTCTCCAGGACAACATAAAATCTGGGGCTCTGTGCTTTCTTTTGTTCTGAACAAGTGTTAGTGTTTTCTGCACAAAAGCGATTCTGCGAAGCAATGTGAACACTTCTGTTTCCCAGGCACAGAGAAGGTGCTAGCAGGGAATTCTCTGCCTGCTTTTCCCCAGTACTCTGCAAGCTCTCCAGCACAACATAAAATATGGGGCTCTGTGCTTTCTTTCCTTCTGAACAAGTGTTACTGTTTTCTGCACAAAAGCGATACTGCTAAGAAATGTGAACACTTCTGCTTCCCAGGCACCGAGAACGTGCTAGCAGGGAATTCTCTGCCTGCCTTTCCCCAGTGCTCTGCAAGCTCTCCAGGACAACATAAAATCTGGGGCTCTGTGCTTTCTTTCGTTCTGAACAAGTTTTACAGTTTTCTGCACAAAAGCGATTCTGCGAAGGAATGTGAACAGGCACAGAGAAGGTGCTAGCAGGGAATTCTCTGCCTGCCTTTCCCCAGTGCTCTGCAAGCTCTGCAGGACAACATAAAATCTGGGGCTCTGTGCTTTCTTTCGTTCTGAACAAGTGTTACTGTTTTCTGCACAAAAGCGATTCTGCGAAGAAATGTGAACACTTCTGTTTCCCAGGCACAGAGAAGGTGCTAGCAGGGAATTCTCTGCCTGCTTTTCCCCAGTGCTCTGCAAGCTCTCCAGGACAACATAAAATCTGGGGCTCTGTGCTTTCTTTCGTTCTGAACAAGTGTTATTGTTTTCTGCACAAAAGCGATTCTGCGAAGCAATGTGAACACTTCTGCTTCCCAGGCACAGAGAAGGTGCTAGCAGGGACTTCTCTGCCTGCCTTTCCCCAGTGCTCTGCAAGCTCTCCAGGACAACATAAAATCTGGGGCTCTGTGCTTTCTTTCGTCTGAACAAGTGTTACTGTTTTCTGCACAAAAGCGATTCTGCGAAGCAATGTGAACACTTCTGTTTCCCAGGCACAGAGAAGGTGCTAGCAGGGAATTCTCTGCCTGCTTTTCCCCAGTGCTCTGCAAGCTCTCCAGGACAACATAAAATATGGGGCTCTGTGCTTTCTTTCCTTCTGAACAAGTGTTACTGTTTTCTGCACAAAAGCGATACTGCTAAGAAATGTTAACCCTTCTGTTTCCCAGGCACAGAGAAGGTGCTAGCAGGGAATTCTCTGCCTGCTTTTCCCCAGTGCTCTGCAAGCTCTCCAGGACAACATAAAATCTGGGGCTCTGTGCTTTCTTTTGTTCTGAAAAAGTGTTACTGTTATCTGCACAAAAGCGATTCTGCCAAGCAATGTGAACACTTCTGCTTCCCAGGCACAGAGAAGGTGCTAGCAGGGAATTCTCTGCCTGCTTTTCCCCAGTGCTCTGCAAGCTCTCCAGGACAACATAAAATCTGGGGCTCTGTGCTTTCTTTCCTTCTGAACAAGTGTTACTGTTTTCTGCACAAAAGCGATTCTGCGAAGCAATGGGAACACTTCTCTTTCCCAGGCACAGGGAAGGTGCTAGCAGGGAATTCTCTGCCTGCCTTTCCCCAGTGCTCTGCAAGCTCTCCAGGACAACATAAAATCTGGGGCTCTGTGCTTTCTTTCATTCTGAACAAGTGTTACTGTTTTCTGCACAAAAGCGATTCTGCGAAGCAATGTGAACACTTCTGCTTCCCAGGCACAGAGAAGGTGCTAGCAGGGAATTCTCTGCCTGCCTTTCCCCAGTGCTCTGCAAGCTCTCCAGGACAACAGCAAATCTGGGGCTCTGTGCTTTCTTTCCTTCTGAACAAGTGTTACTGTTTTCTGCACAAAAGCGATACTGCTAAGAAATGTTAACCCTTCTGTTTCCCAGGCACAGAGAAGGTGCTAGCAGGGAATTCTCTGCCTGCTTTTCCCCAGTGCTCTGCAAGCTCTCCAGGACAACATAAAATCTGGGGCTCTGTGCTTTCTTTTGTTCTGAAAAAGTGTTACTGTTATCTGCACAAAAGCGATTCTGCCAAGCAATGTGAACACTTCTGCTTCCCAGGCACAGAGAAGGTGCTAGCAGGGAATTCTCTGCCTGCTTTTCCCCAGTGCTCTGCAAGCTCTCCAGGACAACATAAAATCTGGGGCTCTGTGCTTTCTTTCGTTCTGAACAAGTGTTACAGTTTTCTGCACAAAAGCGATTCTGCGAAGCAATGTGAACAGGCACAGAGAAGGTGCTAGCAGGGAATTCTCTGCCTGCCTTTCCCCAGTGCTCTGCAAGCTCTCCAGGACAACATAAAATCTGGGGCTCTGTGCTTTCTTTCGTTCTGAACAAGTGTTACTGTATTCTGCACAAAAGCGATTCTGCGAAGCAATGGGAACACTTCTGTTTCCCAGGCACAGAGAAGGTGCTAGCAGGGAATTCTCTGCCTGCTTTTCCCCAGTGCTCTGCAAGCTCTCCAGGACAACATAAAATCTGGGGCTCTGTGCTTTCTTTCGTTCTGAACAGGTGTTATTGTTTTCTGCACAAAACGATTCTGCGAAGCAATGTGAACACTTCTGCTTCCCAGGCACAGAGAAGGTGCTAGCAGGGAATTCTCTGCCTGCCTTTCCCCAGTGCTCTGCAAGCTCTCCAGGACAACATAAAATCTGGGGCTCTGTGCTTTCTTTCGTCTGAACAAGTGTTACTGTTTTCTGCACAAAAGCGATTCTGCGAAGCAATGTGAACACTTCTGTTTCCCAGGCACAGAGAAGGTGCTAGCAGGGAATTCTCTGCCTGCTTTTCCCCAGTGCTCTGCAAGCTCTCCAGCACAACATAAAATATGGGGCTCTGTGCTTTCTTTCCTTCTGAACAAGTGTTAATGTTTTCTGCACAAAAGCGATTCTGCGAAGCAATGTGAAGACTTCTGCTTCCCAGGCACAGGGAAGGTGCTAGCAGGGAATTCTCTGCCTGCCTTTCCCCAGTGCTCTGCAAGCTCTCCAGGACAACATAAAATCTGGGGCTCTGTGCTTTCTTTCGTTCTGAACAAGTGTTACTGTTTTCTGCACAAAAGCGATTCTGCGAAGCAATGTGAACAGGCACAGAGAAGGTGCTAGCAGGGAATTCTCTGCCTGCCTTTCCCCAGTGCTCTGCAAGCTCTCCAGGACAACATAAAATCTGGGGCTCTGTGCTTTCTTTTGTTCTGAACAAGTGTTACTGTATTCTGCACAAAAGCGATTCTGCGAAGCAATGTGAACACTTCTGCTTCCCAGGCACAGAGAAGGTGCTAGCAGGGAATTCTCTGCCTGCCTTTCCCCAGTGCTCTGCAAGCTCTCCAGGACAACATAAAATCTGGGGCTCTGTGCTTTCTTTCGTTCTGAACAAGTGTTACTGTTTTCTGCACAAAAGCTATAGTGCTAAGAAATGTTAACCCTTCTGTTTCCCAGGCACAGAGAAGGTGCTAGCAGGGAATTCTCTGCCTGCTTTTCCCCAGTGCTCTGCAAGCTCTCCAGGACAACATAAAATATGGGGCTCTGTGCTTTCTTTTGTTCTGAAAAAGTGTTACTGTTATCTGCACAAAAGCGATTCTGCCAAGCAATGTGAACACTTCTGCTTCCCAGGCACAGAGAAGGTGCTAGCAGGGAATTCTCTGCCTGCTTTTCCCCAGTGCTCTGCAAGCTCTCCAGGACAACATAAAATCTGGGGCTCTGTGCTTTCTTTCGTTCTGAACAGGTGTTATTGTTTTCTGCACAAAACGATTCTGCGAAGCAATGTGAACACTTCTGCTTCCCAGGCACAGAGAAGGTGCTAGCAGGGAATTCTCTGCCTGCTTTTCCCCAGTGCTCTGCAAGCTCTCCAGCAAAACATAAAATATGGGGCTCTGTGCTTTCTTTCCTTCTGAACAAGTGTTACTGTTTTCTGCACAAAAGCGATACTGCTAAGAAATGTTAACCCTTCTGTTTCCCAGGCACAGAGAAGGTGCTAGCAGGGAATTCTCTGCCTGCCTTTCCCCAGTGCTCTGCAAGCTCTCCAGGACAACATAAAATCTGGGGCTCTGTGCTTTCTTTCGTTCTGAACAAGTGTTACTGTTTTCTGCACAAAAGCGATTCTGCGAAGGAATGTGAACAGGCACAGAGAAGGTGCTAGCAGGGAATTCTCTGCCTGCCTTTCCCCAGTGCTCTGCAAGCTCTCCAGGACAACATAAAATCTGGGGCTCTGTGCTTTCTTTCGTTCTGAACAAGTGTTACTGTTTTCTGCACAAAAGCGATTCTGCGAAGGAATGTGAACAGGCACAGAGAAGGTGCTAGCAGGGAATTCTCTGCCTGCCTTTCCCCAGTGCTCTGCAAGCTCTCCAGGACAACATAAAATCTGGGGCTCTGTGCTTTCTTTCGTCTGAACAGGTGTTACTGTTTTCTGCACAAAAGCGATTCTGCGAAGCAATGTGAACAGGCACAGAGAAGGTGCTAGCAGTGAATTGTCTGCCTGCCTTTCCCCAGTGCTCTGCAAGCTCTCCAGGACAACATAAAATCTGGGGCTCTGTGCTTTCTTTCGTTCTGAACAAGTGTTACTGTTTTCTGCACAAAAGCGATTCTGCGAAGGAATGTGAACAGGCACAGAGAAGGTGCTAGCAGGGAATTCTCTGCCTGCCTTTCCCCAGTGCTCTGCAAGCTCTCCAGGACAACATAAAATCTGGGGCTCTGTGCTTTCTTTCGTTCTGAACAAGTGTTACTGTTTTCTGCACAAAAGCGATACTGCTAAGAAATGTTAACCCTTCTGTTTCCCAGGCACAGAGAAGGTGCTAGCAGGGAATTCTCTGCCTGCTTTTCCCCAGTGCTCTGCAAGCTCTCCAGGACAACAGCAAATCTGGGGCTCTGTGCTTTCTTTCGTTCTGAACAAGTGTTACTGTTTTCTGCACAAAAGCGATTCTGCGAAGCAATGTGAAGACTTCTGCTTCCCAGGCACAGAGAAGGTGCTAGCAGGGAATTCTCTGCCTGCCTTTCCCCAGTGCTCTGCAAGCTCTCCAGGACAACATAAAATCTGGGGCTCTGTGCTTTCTTTCGTTCTGAACAAGTGTTACTGTTTTCTGCACAAAAGCGATTCTGCGAAGCAATGTGAACACTTCTGTTTCCCAGGCACAGAGAAGGTGCTAGCAGGGAATTCTCTGCCTGCTTTTCCCCAGTGCTCTGCAAGCTCTCCAGGACAACATAAAATCTGGGGCTCTGTGCTTTCTTTCGTTCTGAACAAGTGTTACTGTTTTCTGCACAAAAGCGATTCTGCGAAGCAATGTGAACAGGCACAGAGAAGGTGCTAGCAGGGAATTCTCTGCCTGCCTTTCCCCAGTGCTCTGCAAGCTCTCCAGGACAACATAAAATCTGGGGCTCTGTGCTTTCTTTCGTTCTGAACAAGTGTTACTGTATTCTGCACAAAAGCGATTCTGCGAAGCAATGGGAACACTTCTGTTTCCCAGGCACAGAGAAGGTGCTAGCAGGGAATTCTCTGCCTGCTTTTCCCCAGTGCTCTGCAAGCTCTCCAGGACAACATAAAATCTGGGGCTCTGTGCTTTCTTTCGTTCTGAACAGGTGTTATTGTTTTCTGCACAAAACGATTCTGCGAAGCAATGTGAACACTTCTGCTTCCCAGGCACAGAGAAGGTGCTAGCAGGGAATTCTCTGCCTGCCTTTCCCCAGTGCTCTGCAAGCTCTCCAGGACAACATAAAATCTGGGGCTCTGTGCTTTCTTTCGTCTGAACAAGTGTTACTGTTTTCTGCACAAAAGCGATTCTGCGAAGCAATGTGAACACTTCTGCTTCCCAGGCACAGAGAAGGTGCTAGCAGGGAATTCTCTGCCTGCTTTTCCCCAGTGCTCTGCAAGCTCTCCAGCACAACATAAAATATGGGGCTCTGTGCTTTCTTTCCTTCTGAACAAGTGTTACTGTTTTCTGCACAAAAGCGATACTGCTAAGAAATGTTAACCCTTCTGTTTCCCAGGCACAGAGAAGGTGCTAGCAGGGAATTCTCTGCCTGCTTTTCCCCAGTGCTCTGCAAGCTCTCCAGGACAACATAAAATCTGGGGCTCTGTGCTTTCTTTCCTTCTGAACAAGTGTTACTGTTTTCTGCACAAAAGCGATTCTGCGAAGCAATGTGAACACTTCTCTTTCCCAGGCACAGGGAAGGTGCTAGCAGGGAATTCTCTGCCTGCCTTTCCCCAGTGCTCTGCAAGCTCTCCAGGACAACATAAAATCTGGGGCTCTGTGCTTTCTTTCCTTCTGAACAAGTGTTACTGTTTTCTGCACAAAAGCGATTCTGCGAAGCAATGTGAACACTTCTGCTTCCCAGGCACAGAGAAGGTGCTAGCAGGGAATTCTCTGCCTGCCTTTCCCCAGTGCTCTGCAAGCTCTCCAGGACAACATAAAATCTGGGGCTCTGTGCTTTCTTTCGTTCTGAACAAGTGTTACTGTTTTCTGCACAAAAGCGATACTGCTAAGAAATGTGAACACTTCTGCTTCCCAGGCACAGAGAAGGTGCTAGCAGGGAATTCTCTGCCTGCTTTTCCCCAGTGCTCTGCAAGCTCTCCAGGACAACATAAAATCTGGGGCTCTGTGCTTTCTTTCCTTCTGAACAAGTGTTACTGTTTTCTGCACAAAAGCGATTCTGCGAAGCAATGGGAACACTTCTCTTTCCCAGGCACAGGGAAGGTGCTAGCAGGGAATTCTCTGCCTGCCTTTCCCCAGTGCTCTGCAAGCTCTCCAGGACAACATAAAATCTGGGGCTCTGTGCTTTCTTTCGTTCTGAACAAGTGTTACTGTTTTCTGCACAAAAGCGATTCTGCGAAGCAATGTGAACACTTCTGTTTCCCAGGCACAGAGAAGGTGCTAGCAGGGAATTCTCTGCCTGCTTTTCCCCAGTGCTCTGTAAGCTCTCCAGGACAACATAAAATCTGGGGCTCTGTGCTTTCTTTCGTTCTGAACAAGTGTTACTGTTTTCTGCACAAAAGCGATTCTGCGAAGCAATGTGAACACTTCTGCTTCCCAGGCACAGAGAAGGTGCTAGCAGGGAATTCTCTGCCTGCTTTTCCCCAGTGCTCTGCAAGCTCTCCAGGACAACATAAAATCTGGGGCTCTGTGCTTTCTTTCGTTCTGAACAAGTGTTACTGTTTTCTGCACAAAAGCGATTCTGCGAAGCAATGTGAACACTTCTGTTTCCCAGGCACAGAGAAGGTGCTAGCAGGGAATTCTCTGCCTGCTTTTCCCCAGTGCTCTGCAAGCTCTCCAGGACAACATAAAATCTGGGGCTCTGTGCTTTCTTTTGTTCTGAACAAGTGTTACTGTTTTCTGCACAAAAGCGATTCTGCGAAGCAATGTGAACACTTCTGCTTCCCAGGCACAGAGAAGGTGCTAGCAGGGAATTCTCTGCCTGCCTTTCCCCAGTGCTCTGCAAGCTCTCCAGGACAACATAGAATCTGGGGCTCTGTGCTTTCTTTTGTTCTGAACAAGTGTTACTGTTTTCTGCACAAAAGCGATTCTGCGAAGCAATGTGAACACTTCTGCTTCCCAGGCACAGAGAAGGTGCTAGCAGGGAATTCTCTGCCTGCTTTTCCCCAGTGCTCTGCAAGCTCTCCAGGACAACATAAAATCTGGGGCTCTGTGCTTTCTTTCGTTCTGAACAAGTGTTACTGTTTTCTGCACAAAAGCTATACTGCTAAGAAATGTTAACCCTTCTGTTTCCCAGGCACAGAGAAGGTGCTAGCAGGGAATTCTCTGCCTGCTTTTCCCCAGTGCTCTGCAAGCTCTCCAGGACAACATAAAATCTGGGGCTCTGTGCTTTCTTTCGTCTGAACAAGTGTTACTGTTTTCTGCACAAAAGCGATTCTGCCAAGCAATGTGAACACTTCTGTTTCCCAGGCACAGAGAAGGTGCTAGCAGGGAATTCTCTGCCTGCTTTTCCCCAGTGCTCTGCAAGCTCTCCAGCACAACATAAAATATGGGGCTCTGTGCTTTCTTTCCTTCTGAACAAGTGTTACTGTTTTCTGCACAAAAGCGATACTGCTAAGAAATGTTAACCCTTCTGTTTCCCAGGCACAGAGAAGGTGCTAGCAGGGAATTCTCTGCCTGCTTTTCCCCAGTGCTCTGCAAGCTCTCCAGGACAACATAAAATCTGGGGCTCTGTGCTTTCTTTTGTTCTGAAAAAGTGTTACTGTTATCTGCACAAAAGCGATTCTGCGAAGCAATGTGAACACTTCTACTTCCCAGGCACAGAGAAGGTGCTAGCAGGGAATTCTCTGCCTGCTTTTCCCCAGTGCTCTGCAAGCTCTCCAGGACAACATAAAATCTGGGGCTCTGTGCTTTCTTTCCTTCTGAACAAGTGTTACTGTTTTCTGCACAAAAGCGATTCTGCGAAGCAATGTGAACACTTCTCTTTCCCAGGCACAGAGAAGGTGCTAGCAGGGAATTCTCTGCCTGCTTTTCCCCAGTGCTCTGCAAGCTCTCCAGGACAACATAAAATCTGGGGCTCTGTGCTTTCTTTCCTTCTGAACAAGTGTTACTGTTTTCTGCACAAAAGCGATTCTGCGAAGCAATGTGAACACTTCTCTTTCCCAGGCACAGGGAAGGTGCTAGCAGGGAATTCTCTGCCTGCCTTTCCCCAGTGCTCTGCAAGCTCTCCAGGACAACATAAAATCTGGGGCTCTGTGCTTTCTTTCGTTCTGAACAAGTGTTACTGTTTTCTGCACAAAAGCGATTCTGCGAAGCAATGTGAACACTTCTGCTTCCCAGGCACAGAGAAGGTGCTAGCAGGGAATTCTCTGCCTGCCTTTCCCCAGTGCTCTGCAAGCTCTCCAGGACAACATAAAATCTGGGGCTCTGTGCTTTCTTTCGTTCTGAACAAGTGTTACTGTTTTCTGCACAAAAGCGATACTGCTAAGAAATGTTAACCCTTCTGTTTCCCAGGCACAGAGAAGGTGCTAGCAGGGAATTCTCTGCCTGCTTTTCCCCAGTGCTCTGCAAGCTCTCCAGGACAACATAAAATCTGGGGCTCTGTGCTTTCTTTTGTTCTGAAAAAGTGTTACTGTTATCTGCACAAAAGCGATTCTGCCAAGCAATGTGAACACTTCTGCTTCCCAGGCACAGAGAAGGTGCTAGCAGGGAATTCTCTGCCTGCTTTTCCCCAGTGCTCTGCAAGCTCTCCAGGACAACATAAAATCTGGGGCTCTGTGCTTTCTTTCCTTCTGAACAAGTGTTACTGTTTTCTGCACAAAAGCGATTCTGCGAAGCAATGGGAACACTTCTCTTTCCCAGGCACAGGGAAGGTGCTAGCAGGGAATTCTCTGCCTGCCTTTCCCCAGTGCTCTGCAAGCTCTCCAGGACAACATAAAATCTGGGGCTCTGTGCTTTCTTTCGTTCTGAACAAGTGTTACTGTTTTCTGCACAAAAGCGATTCTGCGAAGCAATGTGAACACTTCTGTTTCCCAGGCACAGAGAAGGTGCTAGCAGGGAATTCTCTGCCTGCTTTTCCCCAGTGCTCTGCAAGCTCTCCAGGACAACATAAAATCTGGGGCTCTGTGCTTTCTTTCGTTCTGAACAGGTGTTATTGTTTTCTGCACAAAACGATTCTGCGAAGCAATGTGAACACTTCTGCTTCCCAGGCACAGAGAAGGTGCTAGCAGGGAATTCTCTGCCTGCCTTTCCCCAGTGCTCTGCAAGCTCTCCAGGACAACATAAAATCTGGGGCTCTGTGCTTTCTTTCGTCTGAACAAGTGTTACTGTTTTCTGCACAAAAGCGATTCTGCGAAGCAATGTGAACACTTCTGTTTCCCAGGCACAGAGAAGGTGCTAGCAGGGAATTCTCTGCCTGCTTTTCCCCAGTGCTCTGCAAGCTCTCCAGCACAACATAAAATATGGGGCTCTGTGCTTTCTTTCCTTCTGAACAAGTGTTACTGTTTTCTGCACAAAAGCGATACTGCTAAGAAATGTTAACCCTTCTGTTTCCCAGGCACAGAGAAGGTGCTAGCAGGGAATTCTCTGCCTGCTTTTCCCCAGTGCTCTGCAAGCTCTCCAGGACAACATAAAATCTGGGGCTCTGTGCTTTCTTTTGTTCTGAACAAGTGTTACTGTTATCTGCACAAAAGCGATTCTGCCAAGCAATGTGAACACTTCTACTTCCCAGGCACAGAGAAGGTGCTAGCAGGGAATTCTCTGCCTGCTTTTCCCCAGTGCTCTGCAAGCTCTCCAGGACAACATAAAATCTGGGGCTCTGTGCTTTCTTTCCTTCTGAACAAGTGTTACTGTTTTCTGCACAAAAGCGATTCTGCGAAGCAATGTGAACACTTCTCTTTCCCAGGCACAGGGAAGGTGCTAGCAGGGAATTCTCTGCCTGCCTTTCCCCAGTGCTCTGCAAGCTCTCCAGGACAACATAAAATCTGGGGCTCTGTGCTTTCTTTCGTTCTGAACAAGTGTTACTGTTTTCTGCACAAAAGCGATTCTGCGAAGCAATGTGAACACTTCTGCTTCCCAGGCACAGAGAAGGTGCTAGCAGGGAATTCTCTGCCTGCCTTTCCCCAGTGCTCTGCAAGCTCTCCAGGACAACATAAAATCTGGGGCTCTGTGCTTTCTTTCCTTCTGAACAAGTGTTACTGTTTTCTGCACAAAAGCGATTCTGCGAAGCAATGTGAACACTTCTGCTTCCCAGGCACAGAGAAGGTGCTAGCAGGGAATTCTCTGCCTGCCTTTCCCCAGTGCTCTGCAAGCTCTCCAGGACAACATAAAATCTGGGGCTCTGTGCTTTCTTTCGTTCTGAACAAGTGTTACTGTTTTCTGCACAAAAGCGATACTGCTAAGAAATGTTAACCCTTCTGTTTCCCAGGCACAGAGAAGGTGCTAGCAGGGAATTCTCTGCCTGCTTTTCCCCAGTGCTCTGCAAGCTCTCCAGGACAACATAAAATCTGGGGCTCTGTGCTTTCTTTTGTTCTGAAAAAGTGTTACTGTTATCTGCACAAAAGCGATTCTGCCAAGCAATGTGAACACTTCTGCTTCCCAGGCACAGAGAAGGTGCTAGCAGGGAATTCTCTGCCTGCTTTTCCCCAGTGCTCTGCAAGCTCTCCAGGACAACATAAAATCTGGGGCTCTGTGCTTTCTTTCCTTCTGAACAAGTGTTACTGTTTTCTGCACAAAAGCGATTCTGCGAAGCAATGGGAACACTTCTCTTTCCCAGGCACAGGGAAGGTGCTAGCAGGGAATTCTCTGCCTGCCTTTCCCCAGTGCTCTGCAAGCTCTCCAGGACAACATAAAATCTGGGGCTCTGTGCTTTCTTTCGTTCTGAACAAGTGTTACTGTTTTCTGCACAAAAGCGATTCTGCGAAGCAATGTGAACACTTCTGTTTCCCAGGCACAGAGAAGGTGCTAGCAGGGAATTCTCTGCCTGCTTTTCCCCAGTGCTCTGCAAGCTCTCCAGGACAACATAAAATCTGGGGCTCTGTGCTTTCTTTCGTTCTGAACAGGTGTTATTGTTTTCTGCACAAAACGATTCTGCGAAGCAATGTGAACACTTCTGCTTCCCAGGCACAGAGAAGGTGCTAGCAGGGAATTCTCTGCCTGCCTTTCCCCAGTGCTCTGCAAGCTCTCCAGGACAACATAAAATCTGGGGCTCTGTGCTTTCTTTCGTCTGAACAAGTGTTACTGTTTTCTGCACAAAAGCGATTCTGCGAAGCAATGTGAACACTTCTGTTTCCCAGGCACAGAGAAGGTGCTAGCAGGGAATTCTCTGCCTGCTTTTCCCCAGTGCTCTGCAAGCTCTCCAGCACAACATAAAATATGGGGCTCTGTGCTTTCTTTCCTTCTGAACAAGTGTTACTGTTTTCTGCACAAAAGCGATACTGCTAAGAAATGTTAACCCTTCTGTTTCCCAGGCACAGAGAAGGTGCTAGCAGGGAATTCTCTGCCTGCTTTTCCCCAGTGCTCTGCAAGCTCTCCAGGACAACATAAAATCTGGGGCTCTGTGCTTTCTTTTGTTCTGAAAAAGTGTTACTGTTATCTGCACAAAAGCGATTCTGCCAAGCAATGTGAACACTTCTACTTCCCAGGCACAGAGAAGGTGCTAGCAGGGAATTCTCTGCCTGCTTTTCCCCAGTGCTCTGCAAGCTCTCCAGGACAACATAAAATCTGGGGCTCTGTGCTTTCTTTCCTTCTGAACAAGTGTTACTGTTTTCTGCACAAAAGCGATTCTGCGAAGCAATGTGAACACTTCTCTTTCCCAGGCACAGGGAAGGTGCTAGCAGGGAATTCTCTGCCTGCCTTTCCCCAGTGCTCTGCAAGCTCTCCAGGACAACATAAAATCTGGGGCTCTGTGCTTTCTTTCGTTCTGAACAAGTGTTACTGTTTTCTGCACAAAAGCGATTCTGCGAAGCAATGTGAACACTTCTGCTTCCCAGGCACAGAGAAGGTGCTAGCAGGGAATTCTCTGCCTGCCTTTCCCCAGTGCTCTGCAAGCTCTCCAGGACAACATAAAATCTGGGGCTCTGTGCTTTCTTTCCTTCTGAACAAGTGTTACTGTTTTCTGCACAAAAGCGATACTGCTAAGAAATGTTAACCCTTCTGTTTCCCAGGCACAGAGAAGGTGCTAGCAGGGAATTCTCTGCCTGCTTTTCCCCAGTGCTCTGCAAGCTCTCCAGGACAACATAAAATCTGGGGCTCTGTGCTTTCTTTTGTTCTGAAAAAGTGTTACTGTTATCTGCACAAAAGCGATTCTGCCAAGCAATGTGAACACTTCTGCTTCCCAGGCACAGAGAAGGTTCTAGCAGGGAATTCTCTGCCTGCTTTTCCCCAGTGCTCTGCAAGCTCTCCAGGACAACATAAAATCTGGGGCTCTGTGCTTTCTTTCCTTCTGAACAAGTGTTACTGTTTTCTGCACAAAAGCGATTCTGCGAAGCAATGGGAACACTTCTCTTTCCCAGGCACAGGGAAGGTGCTAGCAGGGAATTCTCTGCCTGCCTTTCCCCAGTGCTCTGCAAGCTCTCCAGGACAACATAAAATCTGGGGCTCTGTGCTTTCTTTCGTTCTGAACAAGTGTTACTGTTTTCTGCACAAAAGCGATTCTGCGAAGCAATGTGAACACTTCTGTTTCCCAGGCACAGAGAAGGTGCTAGCAGGGAATTCTCTGCCTGCTTTTCCCCAGTGCTCTGTAAGCTCTCCAGGACAACATAAAATCTGGGGCTCTGTGCTTTCTTTCGTTCTGAACAAGTGTTACTGTTTTCTGCACAAAAGCGATTCTGCGAAGCAATGTGAACACTTCTGCTTCCCAGGCACAGAGAAGGTGCTAGCAGGGAATTCTCTGCCTGCTTTTCCCCAGTGCTCTGCAAGCTCTCCAGGACAACAGCAAATCTGGGGCTCTGTGCTTTCTTTCGTTCTGAACAAGTGTTACTGTTTTCTGCACAAAAGCGATTCTGCGAAGCAATGTGAACACTTCTGTTTCCCAGGCACAGAGAAGGTGCTAGCAGGGAATTCTCTGCCTGCTTTTCCCCAGTGCTCTGCAAGCTCTCCAGGACAACATAAAATCTGGGGCTCTGTGCTTTCTTTCGTTCTGAACAAGTGTTACTGTTTTCTGCACAAAAGCGATTCTGCGAAGCAATGTGAACACTTCTGCTTCCCAGGCACAGAGAAGGTGCTAGCAGGGAATTCTCTGCCTGCTTTTCCCCAGTGCTCTGCAAGCTCTCCAGGACAACATAAAATCTGGGGCTCTGTGCTTTCTTTCGTTCTGAACAAGTGTTACTGTTTTCTGCACAAAAGCGATTCTGCGAAGCAATGTGAACACTTCTGCTTCCCAGGCACAGAGAAGGTGCTAGCAGGGAATTCTCTGCCTGCTTTTCCCCAGTGCTCTGCAAGCTCTCCAGGACAACATAAAATCTGGGGCTCTGTGCTTTCTTTCGTTCTGAACAAGTGTTACTGTTTTCTGCACAAAAGCGATTCTGCGAAGCAATGTGAACACTTCTGCTTCCCAGGCACAGAGAAGGTGCTAGCAGGGAATTCTCTGCCTGCTTTTCCCCAGTGCTCTGCAAGCTCTCCAGGACAACA
The DNA here is from genome assembly GCF_047716275.1 of Strix uralensis. Taxonomy (NCBI): domain Eukaryota; kingdom Metazoa; phylum Chordata; class Aves; order Strigiformes; family Strigidae; genus Strix; species Strix uralensis. The sequence goes on along the minus strand of NW_027436715.1, from coordinate 692,889 downwards.
TAAAATCTGGGGCTCTGTGCTTTCTTTCGTCTGAACAAGTGTTACTGTTTTCTGCACAAAAGCGATTCTGCGAAGCAATGTGAACACTTCTGTTTCCCAGGCACAGAGAAGGTGCTAGCAGGGAATTCTCTGCCTGCTTTTCCCCAGTGCTCTGCAAGCTCTCCAGCACAACATAAAATATGGGGCTCTGTGCTTTCTTTCCTTCTGAACAAGTGTTACTGTTTTCTGCACAAAAGCGATACTGCTAAGAAATGTTAACCCTTCTGTTTCCCAGGCACAGAGAAGGTGCTAGCAGGGAATTCTCTGCCTGCTTTTCCCCAGTGCTCTGCAAGCTCTCCAGGACAACATAAAATCTGGGGCTCTGTGCTTTCTTTTGTTCTGAAAAAGTGTTACTGTTATCTGCACAAAAGCGATTCTGCCAAGCAATGTGAACACTTCTACTTCCCAGGCACAGAGAAGGTGCTAGCAGGGAATTCTCTGCCTGCTTTTCCCCAGTGCTCTGCAAGCTCTCCAGGACAACATAAAATCTGGGGCTCTGTGCTTTCTTTCCTTCTGAACAAGTGTTACTGTTTTCTGCACAAAAGCGATTCTGCGAAGCAATGTGAACACTTCTCTTTCCCAGGCACAGAGAAGGTGCTAGCAGGGAATTCTCTGCCTGCTTTTCCCCAGTGCTCTGCAAGCTCTCCAGGACAACATAAAATCTGGGGCTCTGTGCTTTCTTTCCTTCTGAACAAGTGTTACTGTTTTCTGCACAAAAGCGATTCTGCGAAGCAATGTGAACACTTCTCTTTCCCAGGCACAGGGAAGGTGCTAGCAGGGAATTCTCTGCCTGCCTTTCCCCAGTGCTCTGCAAGCTCTCCAGGACAACATAAAATCTGGGGCTCTGTGCTTTCTTTCGTTCTGAACAAGTGTTACTGTTTTCTGCACAAAAGCGATTCTGCGAAGCAATGTGAACACTTCTGCTTCCCAGGCACAGAGAAGGTGCTAGCAGGGAATTCTCTGCCTGCCTTTCCCCAGTGCTCTGCAAGCTCTCCAGGACAACATAAAATCTGGGGCTCTGTGCTTTCTTTCGTTCTGAACAAGTGTTACTGTTTTCTGCACAAAAGCGATACTGCTAAGAAATGTTAACCCTTCTGTTTCCCAGGCACAGAGAAGGTGCTAGCAGGGAATTCTCTGCCTGCTTTTCCCCAGTGCTCTGCAAGCTCTCCAGGACAACATAAAATCTGGGGCTCTGTGCTTTCTTTTGTTCTGAAAAAGTGTTACTGTTATCTGCACAAAAGCGATTCTGCCAAGCAATGTGAACACTTCTGCTTCCCAGGCACAGAGAAGGTGCTAGCAGGGAATTCTCTGCCTGCTTTTCCCCAGTGCTCTGCAAGCTCTCCAGGACAACATAAAATCTGGGGCTCTGTGCTTTCTTTCCTTCTGAACAAGTGTTACTGTTTTCTGCACAAAAGCGATTCTGCGAAGCAATGGGAACACTTCTCTTTCCCAGGCACAGGGAAGGTGCTAGCAGGGAATTCTCTGCCTGCCTTTCCCCAGTGCTCTGCAAGCTCTCCAGGACAACATAAAATCTGGGGCTCTGTGCTTTCTTTCGTTCTGAACAAGTGTTACTGTTTTCTGCACAAAAGCGATTCTGCGAAGCAATGTGAACACTTCTGTTTCCCAGGCACAGAGAAGGTGCTAGCAGGGAATTCTCTGCCTGCTTTTCCCCAGTGCTCTGTAAGCTCTCCAGGACAACATAAAATCTGGGGCTCTGTGCTTTCTTTCGTTCTGAACAAGTGTTACTGTTTTCTGCACAAAAGCGATTCTGCGAAGCAATGTGAACACTTCTGCTTCCCAGGCACAGAGAAGGTGCTAGCAGGGAATTCTCTGCCTGCCTTTCCCCAGTGCTCTGCAAGCTCTCCAGGACAACAGCAAATCTGGGGCTCTGTGCTTTCTTTCGTTCTGAACAAGTGTTACTGTTTTCTGCACAAAAGCGATTCTGCGAAGCAATGTGAACACTTCTGTTTCCCAGGCACAGAGAAGGTGCTAGCAGGGAATTCTCTGCCTGCTTTTCCCCAGTGCTCTGCAAGCTCTCCAGGACAACATAAAATCTGGGGCTCTGTGCTTTCTTTCGTTCTGAACAAGTGTTACTGTTTTCTGCACAAAAGCGATTCTGCGAAGCAATGTGAACACTTCTGCTTCCCAGGCACAGAGAAGGTGCTAGCAGGGAATTCTCTGCCTGCTTTTCCCCAGTGCTCTGCAAGCTCTCCAGGACAACATAAAATCTGGGGCTCTGTGCTTTCTTTCGTTCTGAACAAGTGTTACTGTTTTCTGCACAAAAGCGATTCTGCGAAGCAATGTGAACACTTCTGCTTCCCAGGCACAGAGAATGTGCTAGCAGGAAATTCTCTGCCTGCCTTTCCCCAGTGCTCTGCAAGCTCTCCAGGACAACATAGAATCTGGGGCTCTGTGCTTTCTTTTGTTCTGAACAAGTGTTACTGTTTTCTGCACAAAAGCGATTCTGCGAAGCAATGTGAACACTTCTGCTTCCCAGGCACAGAGAAGGTGCTAGCAGGGAATTCTCTGCCTGCTTTTCCCCAGTGCTCTGCAAGCTCTCCAGGACAACATAAAATCTGGGGCTCTGTGCTTTCTTTCGTTCTGAACAAGTGTTACTGTTTTCTGCACAAAAGCTATACTGCTAAGAAATGTTAACCCTTCTGTTTCCCAGGCACAGAGAAGGTGCTAGCAGGGAATTCTCTGCCTGCTTTTCCCCAGTGCTCTGCAAGCTCTCCAGGACAACATAAAATATGGGGCTCTGTGCTTTCTTTTGTTCTGAAAAAGTGTTACTGTTATCTGCACAAAAGCGATTCTGCCAAGCAATGTGAACACTTCTGCTTCCCAGGCACAGAGAAGGTGCTAGCAGGGAATTCTCTGCCTGCTTTTCCCCAGTGCTCTGCAAGCTCTCCAGGACAACATAAAATCTGGGGCTCTGTGCTTTCTTTCGTTCTGAACAAGTGTTACTGTATTCTGCACAAAAGCGATTCTGCGAAGCAATGTGAACACTTCTGCTTCCCAGGCACAGAGAAGGTGCTAGCAGGGAATTCTCTGCCTGCTTTTCCCCAGTGCTCTGCAAGCTCTCCAGGACAACATAAAATCTGGGGCTCTTTGCTTTCTTTCGTTCTGAACAAGTGTTACAGTTTTCTGCACAAAAGCGATTCTGCGAAGCAATGTGAACAGGCACAGAGAAGGTGCTAGCAGGGAATTCTCTGCCTGCCTTTCCCCAGTGCTCTGCAAGCTCTCCAGGACAACATAAAATCTGGGGCTCTGTGCTTTCTTTCGTTCTGAACAAGTGTTACTGTATTCTGCACAAAAGCGATTCTGCGAAGCAATGGGAACACTTCTGTTTCCCAGGCACAGAGAAGGTGCTAGCAGGGAATTCTCTGCCTGCTTTTCCCCAGTGCTCTGCAAGCTCTCCAGCAAAACATAAAATCTGGGGCTCTGTGCTTTCTTTCGTTCTGAACAGGTGTTATTGTTTTCTGCACAAAACGATTCTGCGAAGCAATGTGAACACTTCTGCTTCCCAGGCACAGAGAAGGTGCTAGCAGGGAATTCTCTGCCTGCTTTTCCCCAGTGCTCTGCAAGCTCTCCAGCAAAACATAAAATATGGGGCTCTGTGCTTTCTTTCCTTCTGAACAAGTGTTACTGTTTTCTGCACAAAAGCGATACTGCTAAGAAATGTTAACACTTCTGTTTCCCAGGCACAGAGAAGGTGCTAGCAGGGAATTCTCTGCCTGCCTTTCCCCAGTGCTCTGCAAGCTCTCCAGGACAACATAAAATCTGGGGCTCTGTGCTTTCTTTCGTTCTGAACAAGTGTTACTGTTTTCTGCACAAAAGCGATTCTGCGAAGGAATGTGAACAGGCACAGAGAAGGTGCTAGCAGGGAATTCTCTGCCTGCCTTTCCCCAGTGCTCTGCAAGCTCTCCAGGACAACATAAAATCTGGGGCTCTGTGCTTTCTTTCGTTCTGAACAAGTGTTACTGTTTTCTGCACAAAAGCGATTCTGCGAAGGAATGTGAACAGGCACAGAGAAGGTGCTAGCAGGGAATTGTCTGCCTGCCGTTCCCCAGTGCTCTGCAAGCTCTCCAGGACAACATAAAATCTGGGGCTCTGTGCTTTCTTTCGTCTGAACAGGTGTTACTGTTTTCTGCACAAAAGCGATTCTGCGAAGCAATGTGAACAGGCACAGAGAAGGTGCTAGCAGTGAATTGTCTGCCTGCCTTTCCCCAGTGCTCTGCAAGCTCTCCAGGACAACATAAAATCTGGGGCTCTGTGCTTTCTTTTGTTCTGAAAAAGTGTTACTGTTGTCTGCACAAAAGCGATTCTGCGAAGCAATGTGAACACTTCTGTTTCCCAGGCACAGAGAAGGTGCTAGCAGGGAATTCTCTGCCTGCTTTTCCCCAGTGCTCTGCAAGCTCTCCAGGACAACATAAAATATGGGGCTCTGTGCTTTCTTTCGTCTGAAAAAGTGTTACTGTTTTCTGCACAAAAGCGATTCTGCGAAGCAATGTGAACACTTCTGTTTCCCAGGCACAGAGAAGGTGCTAGCAGGGAATTCTCTGCCTGCTTTTCCCCAGTGCTCTGCAAGCTCTCCAGGACAACATAAAATCTGGGGCTCTGTGCTTTCTTTTGTTCTGAACAAGTGTTAGTGTTTTCTGCACAAAAGCGATTCTGCGAAGCAATGTGAACACTTCTGTTTCCCAGGCACAGAGAAGGTGCTAGCAGGGAATTCTCTGCCTGCTTTTCCCCAGTACTCTGCAAGCTCTCCAGCACAACATAAAATATGGGGCTCTGTGCTTTCTTTCCTTCTGAACAAGTGTTACTGTTTTCTGCACAAAAGCGATACTGCTAAGAAATGTGAACACTTCTGCTTCCCAGGCACCGAGAACGTGCTAGCAGGGAATTCTCTGCCTGCCTTTCCCCAGTGCTCTGCAAGCTCTCCAGGACAACATAAAATCTGGGGCTCTGTGCTTTCTTTCGTTCTGAACAAGTGTTACTGTTTTCTGCACAAAAGCGATTCTGCGAAGAAATGTGAACACTTCTGTTTCCCAGGCACAGAGAAGGTGCTAGCAGGGAATTCTCTGCCTGCTTTTCCCCAGTGCTCTGCAAGCTCTCCAGGACAACATAAAATCTGGGGCTCTGTGCTTTCTTTCGTTCTGAACAAGTGTTATTGTTTTCTGCACAAAAGCGATTCTGCGAAGCAATGTGAACACTTCTGCTTCCCAGGCACAGAGAAGGTGCTAGCAGGGACTTCTCTGCCTGCCTTTCCCCAGTGCTCTGCAAGCTCTCCAGGACAACATAAAATCTGGGGCTCTGTGCTTTCTTTCGTCTGAACAAGTGTTACTGTTTTCTGCACAAAAGCGATTCTGCGAAGCAATGTGAACACTTCTGTTTCCCAGGCACAGAGAAGGTGCTAGCAGGGAATTCTCTGCCTGCTTTTCCCCAGTGCTCTGCAAGCTCTCCAGGACAACAGCAAATCTGGGGCTCTGTGCTTTCTTTCGTTCTGAACAAGTGTTACTGTTATCTGCACAAAAGCGATTCTGCGAAGCAATGTGAACACTTCTGCTTCCCAGGCACAGAGAAGGTGCTAGCAGGGAATTCTCTGCCTGCCTTTCCCCAGTGCTCTGCAAGCTCTCCAGGACAACATAAAATCTGGGGCTCTGTGCTTTCTTTCGTTCTGAACAAGTGTTACTGTTTTCTGCACAAAAGCGATTCTGCGAAGCAATGTGAACACTTCTGTTTCCCAGGCACAGAGAAGGTGCTAGCAGGGAATTCTCTGCCTGCTTTTCCCCAGTGCTCTGCAAGCTCTCCAGGACAACATAAAATCTGGGGCTCTGTGCTTTCTTTCGTTCTGAACAAGTGTTACTGTTTTCTGCACAAAAGCGATTCTGCGAAGGAATGTGAACAGGCACAGAGAAGGTGCTAGCAGGGAATTCTCTGCCTGCCTTTCCCCAGTGCTCTGCAAGCTCTCCAGGACAACATAAAATCTGGGGCTCTGTGCTTTCTTTCGTCTGAACAGGTGTTACTGTTTTCTGCACAAAAGCGATTCTGCGAAGCAATGTGAACAGGCACAGAGAAGGTGCTAGCAGTGAATTGTCTGCCTGCCTTTCCCCAGTGCTCTGCAAGCTCTCCAGGACAACATAAAATCTGGGGCTCTGTGCTTTCTTTTGTTCTGAAAAAGTGTTACTGTTGTCTGCACAAAAGCGATTCTGCGAAGCAATGTGAAGACTTCTGCTTCCCAGGCACAGAGAAGGTGCTAGCAGGGAATTCTCTGCCTGCTTTTCCCCAGTGCTCTGCAAGCTCTCCAGGACAACATAAAATATGGGGCTCTGTGCTTTCTTTCGTCTGAAAAAGTGTTACTGTTTTCTGCACAAAAGCGATTCTGCGAAGCAATGTGAACACTTCTGTTTCCCAGGCACAGAGAAGGTGCTAGCAGGGAATTCTCTGCCTGCTTTTCCCCAGTGCTCTGCAAGCTCTCCAGGACAACATAAAATCTGGGGCTCTGTGCTTTCTTTTGTTCTGAACAAGTGTTAGTGTTTTCTGCACAAAAGCGATTCTGCGAAGCAATGTGAACACTTCTGTTTCCCAGGCACAGAGAAGGTGCTAGCAGGGAATTCTCTGCCTGCTTTTCCCCAGTACTCTGCAAGCTCTCCAGCACAACATAAAATATGGGGCTCTGTGCTTTCTTTCCTTCTGAACAAGTGTTACTGTTTTCTGCACAAAAGCGATACTGCTAAGAAATGTGAACACTTCTGCTTCCCAGGCACCGAGAACGTGCTAGCAGGGAATTCTCTGCCTGCCTTTCCCCAGTGCTCTGCAAGCTCTCCAGGACAACATAAAATCTGGGGCTCTGTGCTTTCTTTCGTTCTGAACAAGTGTTACTGTATTCTGCACAAAAGCGATTCTGCGAAGGAATGTGAACAGGCACAGAGAAGGTGCTAGCAGGGAATTCTCTGCCTGCCTTTCCCCAGTGCTCTGCAAGCTCTCCAGGACAACATAAAATCTGGGGCTCTGTGCTTTCTTTCGTTCTGAACAAGTGTTACTGTTTTCTGCACAAAAGCGATTCTGCGAAGAAATGTGAACACTTCTGTTTCCCAGGCACAGAGAAGGTGCTAGCAGGGAATTCTCTGCCTGCTTTTCCCCAGTGCTCTGCAAGCTCTCCAGGACAACATAAAATCTGGGGCTCTGTGCTTTCTTTCGTTCTGAACAAGTGTTATTGTTTTCTGCACAAAAGCGATTCTGCGAAGCAATGTGAACACTTCTGCTTCCCAGGCACAGAGAAGGTGCTAGCAGGGACTTCTCTGCCTGCCTTTCCCCAGTGCTCTGCAAGCTCTCCAGGACAACATAAAATCTGGGGCTCTGTGCTTTCTTTCGTCTGAACAAGTGTTACTGTTTTCTGCACAAAAGCGATTCTGCGAAGCAATGTGAACACTTCTGTTTCCCAGGCACAGAGAAGGTGCTAGCAGGGAATTCTCTGCCTGCTTTTCCCCAGTGCTCTGCAAGCTCTCCAGGACAACAGCAAATCTGGGGCTCTGTGCTTTCTTTCGTTCTGAACAAGTGTTACTGTTATCTGCACAAAAGCGATTCTGCGAAGCAATGTGAACACTTCTGCTTCCCAGGCACAGAGAAGGTGCTAGCAGGGAATTCTCTGCCTGCCTTTCCCCAGTGCTCTGCAAGCTCTCCAGGACAACATAAAATCTGGGGCTCTGTGCTTTCTTTCGTTCTGAACAAGTGTTACTGTTTTCTGCACAAAAGCGATTCTGCGAAGCAATGTGAACAGGCACAGAGAAGGTGCTAGCAGGGAATTCTCTGCCTGCCTTTCCCCAGTGCTCTGCAAGCTCTCCAGGACAACATAAAATCTGGGGCTCTGTGCTTTCTTTCGTTCTGAACAAGTGTTACTGTTTTCTGCACAAAAGCGATTCTGCGAAGCAATGGGAACACTTCTGTTTCCCAGGCACAGAGAAGGTGCTAGCAGGGAATTCTCTGCCTGCTTTTCCCCAGTGCTCTGCAAGCTCTCCAGGACAACATAAAATCTGGGGCTCTGTGCTTTCTTTCGTTCTGAACAGGTGTTATTGTTTTCTGCACAAAACGATTCTGCGAAGCAATGTGAACACTTCTGCTTCCCAGGCACAGAGAAGGTGCTAGCAGGGAATTCTCTGCCTGCCTTTCCCCAGTATTCTGCAAGCTCTCCAGGACAACATAAAATCTGGGGCTCTGTGCTTTCTTTCGTCTGAACAAGTGTTACTGTTTTCTGCACAAAAGCGATTCTGCGAAGCAATGTGAACACTTCTGTTTCCCAGGCACAGAGAAGGTGCTAGCAGGGAATTCTCTGCCTGCTTTTCCCCAGTGCTCTGCAAGCTCTCCAGCACAACATAAAATATGGGGCTCTGTGCTTTCTTTCCTTCTGAACAAGTGTTACTGTTTTCTGCACAAAAGCGATACTGCTAAGAAATGTTAACCCTTCTGTTTCCCAGGCACAGAGAAGGTGCTAGCAGGGAATTCTCTGCCTGCTTTTCCCCAGTGCTCTGCAAGCTCTCCAGGACAACATAAAATCTGGGGCTCTGTGCTTTCTTTTGTTCTGAAAAAGTGTTACTGTTATCTGCACAAAAGCGATTCTGCCAAGCAATGTGAACACTTCTACTTCCCAGGCACAGAGAAGGTGCTAGCAGGGAATTCTCTGCCTGCTTTTCCCCAGTGCTCTGCAAGCTCTCCAGGACAACATAAAATCTGGGGCTCTGTGCTTTCTTTCCTTCTGAACAAGTGTTACTGTTTTCTGCACAAAAGCGATTCTGCGAAGCAATGTGAACACTTCTCTTTCCCAGGCACAGGGAAGGTGCTAGCAGGGAATTCTCTGCCTGCCTTTCCCCAGTGCTCTGCAAGCTCTCCAGGACAACATAAAATCTGGGGCTCTGTGCTTTCTTTCGTTCTGAACAAGTGTTACTGTTTTCTGCACAAAAGCGATTCTGCGAAGCAATGTGAACACTTCTGCTTCCCAGGCACAGAGAAGGTGCTAGCAGGGAATTCTCTGCCTGCCTTTCCCCAGTGCTCTGCAAGCTCTCCAGGACAACATAAAATATGGGGCTCTGTGCTTTCTTTCGTTCTGAACAAGTGTTACTGTTTTCTGCACAAAAGCGATACTGCTAAGAAATGTTAACCCTTCTGTTTCCCAGGCACAGAGAAGGTGCTAGCAGGGAATTCTCTGCCTGCTTTTCCCCAGTGCTCTGCAAGCTCTCCAGGACAACATAAAATCTGGGGCTCTGTGCTTTCTTTTGTTCTGAAAAAGTGTTACTGTTATCTGCACAAAAGCGATTCTGCCCAGCAATGTGAACACTTCTGCTTCCCAGGCACAGAGAAGGTGCTAGCAGGGAATTCTCTGCCTGCTTTTCCCCAGTGCTCTGCAAGCTCTCCAGGACAACATAAAATCTGGGGCTCTGTGCTTTCTTTCCTTCTGAACAAGTGTTACTGTTTTCTGCACAAAAGCGATTCTGCGAAGCAATGGGAACACTTCTCTTTCCCAGGCACAGGGAAGGTGCTAGCAGGGAATTCTCTGCCTGCCTTTCCCCAGTGCTCTGCAAGCTCTCCAGGACAACATAAAATCTGGGGCTCTGTGCTTTCTTTCGTTCTGAACAAGTGTTACTGTTTTCTGCACAAAAGCGATTCTGCGAAGCAATGTGAACACTTCTGTTTCCCAGGCACAGAGAAGGTGCTAGCAGGGAATTCTCTGCCTGCCTTTCCCCAGTATTCTGCAAGCTCTCCAGGACAACATAAAATCTGGGGCTCTGTGCTTTCTTTCGTCTGAACAAGTGTTACTGTTTTCTGCACAAAAGCGATTCTGCGAAGCAATGTGAACACTTCTGTTTCCCAGGCACAGAGAAGGTGCTAGCAGGGAATTCTCTGCCTGCCTTTCCCCAGTATTCTGCAAGCTCTCCAGGACAACATAAAATCTGGGGCTCTGTGCTTTCTTTCGTCTGAACAAGTGTTACTGTTTTCTGCACAAAAGCGATTCTGCGAAGCAATGTGAACACTTCTGTTTCCCAGGCACAGAGAAGGTGCTAGCAGGGAATTCTCTGCCTGCTTTTCCCCAGTGCTCTGCAAGCTCTCCAGCACAACATAAAATATGGGGCTCTGTGCTTTCTTTCCTTCTGAACAAGTGTTACTGTTTTCTGCACAAAAGCGATACTGCTAAGAAATGTTAACCCTTCTGTTTCCCAGGCACAGAGAAGGTGCTAGCAGGGAATTCTCTGCCTGCTTTTCCCCAGTGCTCTGCAAGCTCTCCAGGACAACATAAAATCTGGGGCTCTGTGCTTTCTTTTGTTCTGAAAAAGTGTTACTGTTATCTGCACAAAAGCGATTCTGCCAAGCAATGTGAACACTTCTACTTCCCAGGCACAGAGAAGGTGCTAGCAGGGAATTCTCTGCCTGCTTTTCCCCAGTGCTCTGCAAGCTCTCCAGGACAACATAAAATCTGGGGCTCTGTGCTTTCTTTCCTTCTGAACAAGTGTTACTGTTTTCTGCACAAAAGCGATTCTGCGAAGCAATGTGAACACTTCTCTTTCCCAGGCACAGGGAAGGTGCTAGCAGGGAATTCTCTGCCTGCCTTTCCCCAGTGCTCTGCAAGCTCTCCAGGACAACATAAAATCTGGGGCTCTGTGCTTTCTTTCGTTCTGAACAAGTGTTACTGTTTTCTGCACAAAAGCGATTCTGCGAAGCAATGTGAACACTTCTGTTTCCCAGGCACAGAGAAGGTGCTAGCAGGGAATTCTCTGCCTGCCTTTCCCCAGTGCTCTGCAAGCTCTCCAGGACAACATAAAATATGGGGCTCTGTGCTTTCTTTCGTTCTGAACAAGTGTTACTGTTTTCTGCACAAAAGCGATACTGCTAAGAAATGTTAACCCTTCTGTTTCCCAGGCACAGAGAAGGTGCTAGCAGGGAATTCTCTGCCTGCTTTTCCCCAGTGCTCTGCAAGCTCTCCAGGACAACATAAAATATGGGGCTCTGTGCTTTCTTTTGTTCTGAAAAAGTGTTACTGTTATCTGCACAAAAGCGATTCTGCCAAGCAATGTGAACACTTCTGCTTCCCAGGCACAGAGAAGGTGCTAGCAGGGAATTCTCTGCCTGCTTTTCCCCAGTGCTCTGCAAGCTCTCCAGGACAACATAAAATCTGGGGCTCTGTGCTTTCTTTCCTTCTGAACAAGTGTTACTGTTTTCTGCACAAAAGCGATTCTGCGAAGCAATGGGAACACTTCTCTTTCCCAGGCACAGGGAAGGTGCTAGCAGGGAATTCTCTGCCTGCCTTTCCCCAGTGCTCTGCAAGCTCTCCAGGACAACATAAAATCTGGGGCTCTGTGCTTTCTTTCGTTCTGAACAAGTGTTACTGTTTTCTGCACAAAAGCGATTCTGCGAAGCAATGTGAACACTTCTGTTTCCCAGGCACAGAGAAGGTGCTAGCAGGGAATTCTCTGCCTGCTTTTCCCCAGTGCTCTGCAAGCTCTCCAGGACAACATAAAATCTGGGGCTCTGTGCTTTCTTTTGTTCTGAACAAGTGTTAGTGTTTTCTGCACAAAAGCGATTCTGCGAAGCAATGTGAACACTTCTGTTTCCCAGGCACAGAGAAGGTGCTAGCAGGGAATTCTCTGCCTGCTTTTCCCCAGTACTCTGCAAGCTCTCCAGCACAACATAAAATATGGGGCTCTGTGCTTTCTTTCCTTCTGAACAAGTGTTACTGTTTTCTGCACAAAAGCGATACTGCTAAGAAATGTGAACACTTCTGCTTCCCAGGCACCGAGAACGTGCTAGCAGGGAATTCTCTGCCTGCCTTTCCCCAGTGCTCTGCAAGCTCTCCAGGACAACATAAAATCTGGGGCTCTGTGCTTTCTTTCGTTCTGAACAAGTTTTACAGTTTTCTGCACAAAAGCGATTCTGCGAAGGAATGTGAACAGGCACAGAGAAGGTGCTAGCAGGGAATTCTCTGCCTGCCTTTCCCCAGTGCTCTGCAAGCTCTCCAGGACAACATAAAATCTGGGGCTCTGTGCTTTCTTTCGTTCTGAACAAGTGTTACTGTTTTCTGCACAAAAGCGATTCTGCGAAGAAATGTGAACACTTCTGTTTCCCAGGCACAGAGAAGGTGCTAGCAGGGAATTCTCTGCCTGCTTTTCCCCAGTGCTCTGCAAGCTCTCCAGGACAACATAAAATCTGGGGCTCTGTGCTTTCTTTCGTTCTGAACAAGTGTTATTGTTTTCTGCACAAAAGCGATTCTGCGAAGCAATGTGAACACTTCTGCTTCCCAGGCACAGAGAAGGTGCTAGCAGGGACTTCTCTGCCTGCCTTTCCCCAGTGCTCTGCAAGCTCTCCAGGACAACATAAAATCTGGGGCTCTGTGCTTTCTTTCGTCTGAACAAGTGTTACTGTTTTCTGCACAAAAGCGATTCTGCGAAGCAATGTGAACACTTCTGTTTCCCAGGCACAGAGAAGGTGCTAGCAGGGAATTCTCTGCCTGCTTTTCCCCAGTGCTCTGCAAGCTCTCCAGGACAACAGCAAATCTGGGGCTCTGTGCTTTCTTTCGTTCTGAACAAGTGTTACTGTTATCTGCACAAAAGCGATTCTGCGAAGCAATGTGAACACTTCTGCTTCCCAGGCACAGAGAAGGTGCTAGCAGGGAATTCTCTGCCTGCCTTTCCCCAGTGCTCTGCAAGCTCTCCAGGACAACATAAAATCTGGGGCTCTGTGCTTTCTTTCGTTCTGAACAAGTGTTACTGTTTTCTGCACAAAAGCGATTCTGCGAAGCAATGTGAACACTTCTGTTTCCCAGGCACAGAGAAGGTGCTAGCAGGGAATTCTCTGCCTGCTTTTCCCCAGTGCTCTGCAAGCTCTCCAGGACAACATAAAATCTGGGGCTCTGTGCTTTCTTTCGTTCTGAACAAGTGTTACTGTTTTCTGCACAAAAGCGATTCTGCGAAGGAATGTGAACAGGCACAGAGAAGGTGCTAGCAGGGAATTCTCTGCCTGCCTTTCCCCAGTGCTCTGCAAGCTCTCCAGGACAACATAAAATCTGGGGCTCTGTGCTTTCTTTCGTCTGAACAGGTGTTACTGTTTTCTGCACAAAAGCGATTCTGCGAAGCAATGTGAACAGGCACAGAGAAGGTGCTAGCAGTGAATTGTCTGCCTGCCTTTCCCCAGTGCTCTGCAAGCTCTCCAGGACAACATAAAATCTGGGGCTCTGTGCTTTCTTTTGTTCTGAAAAAGTGTTACTGTTGTCTGCACAAAAGCGATTCTGCGAAGCAATGTGAAGACTTCTGCTTCCCAGGCACAGAGAAGGTGCTAGCAGGGAATTCTCTGCCTGCTTTTCCCCAGTGCTCTGCAAGCTCTCCAGGACAACATAAAATATGGGGCTCTGTGCTTTCTTTCGTCTGAAAAAGTGTTACTGTTTTCTGCACAAAAGCGATTCTGCGAAGCAATGTGAACACTTCTGTTTCCCAGGCACAGAGAAGGTGCTAGCAGGGAATTCTCTGCCTGCTTTTCCCCAGTGCTCTGCAAGCTCTCCAGGACAACATAAAATCTGGGGCTCTGTGCTTTCTTTTGTTCTGAACAAGTGTTAGTGTTTTCTGCACAAAAGCGATTCTGCGAAGCAATGTGAACACTTCTGTTTCCCAGGCACAGAGAAGGTGCTAGCAGGGAATTCTCTGCCTGCTTTTCCCCAGTACTCTGCAAGCTCTCCAGCACAACATAAAATATGGGGCTCTGTGCTTTCTTTCCTTCTGAACAAGTGTTACTGTTTTCTGCACAAAAGCGATACTGCTAAGAAATGTGAACACTTCTGCTTCCCAGGCACCGAGAACGTGCTAGCAGGGAATTCTCTGCCTGCCTTTCCCCAGTGCTCTGCAAGCTCTCCAGGACAACATAAAATCTGGGGCTCTGTGCTTTCTTTCGTTCTGAACAAGTTTTACAGTTTTCTGCACAAAAGCGATTCTGCGAAGGAATGTGAACAGGCACAGAGAAGGTGCTAGCAGGGAATTCTCTGCCTGCCTTTCCCCAGTGCTCTGCAAGCTCTCCAGGACAACATAAAATCTGGGGCTCTGTGCTTTCTTTCGTTCTGAACAAGTGTTACTGTTTTCTGCACAAAAGCGATTCTGCGAAGAAATGTGAACACTTCTGTTTCCCAGGCACAGAGAAGGTGCTAGCAGGGAATTCTCTGCCTGCTTTTCCCCAGTGCTCTGCAAGCTCTCCAGGACAACATAAAATCTGGGGCTCTGTGCTTTCTTTCGTTCTGAACAAGTGTTATTGTTTTCTGCACAAAAGCGATTCTGCGAAGCAATGTGAACACTTCTGCTTCCCAGGCACAGAGAAGGTGCTAGCAGGGACTTCTCTGCCTGCCTTTCCCCAGTGCTCTGCAAGCTCTCCAGGACAACATAAAATCTGGGGCTCTGTGCTTTCTTTCGTCTGAACAAGTGTTACTGTTTTCTGCACAAAAGCGATTCTGCGAAGCAATGTTAACCCTTCTGTTTCCCAGGCACAGAGAAGGTGCTAGCAGGGAATTCTCTGCCTGCTTTTCCCCAGTGCTCTGCAAGCTCTCCAGGACAACATAAAATCTGGGGCTCTGTGCTTTCTTTCCTTCTGAACAAGTGTTACTGTTTTCTGCACAAAAGCGATTCTGCGAAGCAATGTGAACACTTCTCTTTCCCAGGCACAGGGAAGGTGCTAGCAGGGAATTCTCTGCCTGCCTTTCCCCAGTGCTCTGCAAGCTCTCCAGGACAACATAAAATCTGGGGCTCTGTGCTTTCTTTCGTTCTGAACAAGTGTTACTGTTTTCTGCACAAAAGCGATTCTGCGAAGCAATGTGAACACTTCTGCTTCCCAGGCACAGAGAAGGTGCTAGCAGGGAATTCTCTGCCTGCCTTTCCCCAGTGCTCTGCAAGCTCTCCAGGACAACATAAAATATGGGGCTCTGTGCTTTCTTTCGTTCTGAACAAGTGTTACTGTTTTCTGCACAAAAGCGATACTGCTAAGAAATGTTAACCCTTCTGTTTCCCAGGCACAGAGAAGGTGCTAGCAGGGAATTCTCTGCCTGCTTTTCCCCAGTGCTCTGCAAGCTCTCCAGCAAAACATAAAATCTGGGGCTCTGTGCTTTCTTTTGTTCTGAAAAAGTGTTACTGTTATCTGCACAAAAGCGATTCTGCCAAGCAATGTGAACACTTCTGCTTCCCAGGCACAGAGAAGGTGCTAGCAGGGAATTCTCTGCCTGCTTTTCCCCAGTGCTCTGCAAGCTCTCCAGGACAACATAAAATCTGGGGCTCTGTGCTTTCTTTCCTTCTGAACAAGTGTTACTGTTTTCTGCACAAAAGCGATTCTGCGAAGCAATGGGAACACTTCTCTTTCCCAGGCACAGGGAAGGTGCTAGCAGGGAATTCTCTGCCTGCCTTTCCCCAGTGCTCTGCAAGCTCTCCAGGACAACATAAAATCTGGGGCTCTGTGCTTTCTTTCGTTCTGAACAAGTGTTACTGTTTTCTGCACAAAAGCGATTCTGCGAAGCAATGTGAACACTTCTGTTTCCCAGGCACAGAGAAGGTGCTAGCAGGGAATTCTCTGCCTGCTTTTCCCCAGTGCTCTGTAAGCTCTCCAGGACAACATAAAATCTGGGGCTCTGTGCTTTCTTTCGTTCTGAACAAGTGTTACTGTTTTCTGCACAAAAGCGATTCTGCGAAGCAATGTGAACACTTCTGCTTCCCAGGCACAGAGAAGGTGCTAGCAGGGAATTCTCTGCCTGCCTTTCCCCAGTGCTCTGCAAGCTCTCCAGGACAACATAAAATCTGGGGCTCTGTGCTTTCTTTCGTTCTGAACAAGTGTTACTGTTTTCTGCACAAAAGCGATTCTGCGAAGCAATGTGAACACTTCTGTTTCCCAGGCACAGAGAAGGTGCTAGCAGGGAATTCTCTGCCTGCTTTTCCCCAGTGCTCTGCAAGCTCTCCAGGACAACATAAAATCTGGGGCTCTGTGCTTTCTTTCGTTCTGAACAAGTGTTACTGTTTTCTGCACAAAAGCGATTCTGCGAAGCAATGTGAACACTTCTGCTTCCCAGGCACAGAGAAGGTGCTAGCAGGGAATTCTCTGCCTGCTTTTCCCCAGTGCTCTGCAAGCTCTCCAGGACAACGTAAAATCTGGGGCTCTGTGCTTTCTTTCGTTCTGAACAAGTGTTACTGTTTTCTGCACAAAAGCGATTCTGCGAAGCAATGTGAACACTTCTGCTTCCCAGGCACAGAGAAGGTGCTAGCAGGGAATTCTCTGCCTGCTTTTCCCCAGTGCTCTGCAAGCTCTCCAGGACAACATAAAATCTGGGGCTCTGTGCTTTCTTTCGTTCTGAACAAGTGTTACTGTTTTCTGCACAAAAGCGATTCTGCGAAGCAATGTGAACACTTCTGCTTCCCAGGCACAGAGAAGGTGCTAGCAGGGAATTCTCTGCCTGCTTTTCCCCAGTGCTCTGCAAGCTCTCCAGGACAACATAAAATCTGGGGCTCTGTGCTTTCTTTTGTTCTGAACAAGTGTTACTGTTTTCTGCACAAAAGCGATTCTGCGAAGCAATGTGAACACTTCTGCTTCCCAGGCACAGAGAAGGTGCTAGCAGGAAATTCTCTGCCTGCCTTTCCCCAGTGCTCTGCAAGCTCTCCAGGACAACATAGAATCTGGGGCTCTGTGCTTTCTTTTGTTCTGAACAAGTGTTACTGTTTTCTGCACAAAAGCGATTCTGCGAAGCAATGTGAACACTTCTGTTTCCCAGGCACAGAGAAGGTGCTAGCAGGGAATTCTCTGCCTGCTTTTCCCCAGTACTCTGCAAGCTCTCCAGCACAACATAAAATATGGGGCTCTGTGCTTTCTTTCCTTCTGAACAAGTGTTACTGTTTTCTGCACAAAAGCGATACTGCTAAGAAATGTGAACACTTCTGCTTCCCAGGCACCGAGAACGTGCTAGCAGGGAATTCTCTGCCTGCCTTTCCCCAGTGCTCTGCAAGCTCTCCAGGACAACATAAAATCTGGGGCTCTGTGCTTTCTTTCGTTCTGAACAAGTGTTACTGTTTTCTGCACAAAAGCGATTCTGCGAAGCAATGTGAACACTTCTGCTTCCCAGGCACAGAGAAGGTGCTAGCAGGGAATTCTCTGCCTGCTTTTCCCCAGTGCTCTGCAAGCTCTCCAGGACAACGTAAAATCTGGGGCTCTGTGCTTTCTTTCGTTCTGAACAAGTGTTACTGTTTTCTGCACAAAAGCGATTCTGCGAAGCAATGTGAACACTTCTGCTTCCCAGGCACAGAGAAGGTGCTAGCAGGGAATTCTCTGCCTGCTTTTCCCCAGTGCTCTGCAAGCTCTCCAGGACAACATAAAATCTGGGGCTCTGTGCTTTCTTTCGTTCTGAACAAGTGTTACTGTTTTCTGCACAAAAGCGATTCTGCGAAGCAATGTGAACACTTCTGCTTCCCAGGCACAGAGAAGGTGCTAGCAGGGAATTCTCTGCCTGCTTTTCCCCAGTGCTCTGCAAGCTCTCCAGGACAACATAAAATCTGGGGCTCTGTGCTTTCTTTTGTTCTGAACAAGTGTTACTGTTTTCTGCACAAAAGCGATTCTGCGAAGCAATGTGAACACTTCTGCTTCCCAGGCACAGAGAAGGTGCTAGCAGGAAATTCTCTGCCTGCCTTTCCCCAGTGCTCTGCAAGCTCTCCAGGACAACATAGAATCTGGGGCTCTGTGCTTTCTTTTGTTCTGAACAAGTGTTACTGTTTTCTGCACAAAAGCGATTCTGCGAAGCAATGTGAACACTTCTGTTTCCCAGGCACAGAGAAGGTGCTAGCAGGGAATTCTCTGCCTGCTTTTCCCCAGTACTCTGCAAGCTCTCCAGCACAACATAAAATATGGGGCTCTGTGCTTTCTTTCCTTCTGAACAAGTGTTACTGTTTTCTGCACAAAAGCGATACTGCTAAGAAATGTGAACACTTCTGCTTCCCAGGCACCGAGAACGTGCTAGCAGGGAATTCTCTGCCTGCCTTTCCCCAGTGCTCTGCAAGCTCTCCAGGACAACATAAAATCTGGGGCTCTGTGCTTTCTTTCGTTCTGAACAAGTTTTACAGTTTTCTGCACAAAAGCGATTCTGCGAAGGAATGTGAACAGGCACAGAGAAGGTGCTAGCAGGGAATTCTCTGCCTGCTTTTCCCCAGTGCTCTGCAAGCTCTCCAGGACAACATAAAATCTGGGGCTCTGTGCTTTCTTTTGTTCTGAAAAAGTGTTACTGTTATCTGCACAAAAGCGATTCTGCCAAGCAATGTGAACACTTCTACTTCCCAGGCACAGAGAAGGTGCTAGCAGGGAATTCTCTGCCTGCCTTTCCCCAGTGCTCTGCAAGCTCTCCAGGACAACATAAAATCTGGGGCTCTGTGCTTTCTTTCGTTCTGAACAAGTGTTACTGTTTTCTGCACAAAAGCGATACTGCTAAGAAATGTTAACCCTTCTGTTTCCCAGGCACAGAGAAGGTGCTAGCAGGGAATTCTCTGCCTGCTTTTCCCCAGTGCTCTGCAAGCTCTCCAGGACAACATAAAATCTGGGGCTCTGTGCTTTCTTTTGTTCTGAAAAAGTGTTACTGTTATCTGCACAAAAGCGATTCTGCGAAGCAATGTGAACACTTCTACTTCCCAGGCACAGAGAAGGTGCTAGCAGGGAATTCTCTGCCTGCTTTTCCCCAGTGCTCTGCAAGCTCTCCAGGACAACATAAAATCTGGGGCTCTGTGCTTTCTTTCCTTCTGAACAAGTGTTACTGTTTTCTGCACAAAAGCGATTCTGCGAAGCAATGTGAACACTTCTCTTTCCCAGGCACAGGGAAGGTGCTAGCAGGGAATTCTCTGCCTGCCTTTCCCCAGTGCTCTGCAAGCTCTCCAGGACAACATAAAATCTGGGGCTCTGTGCTTTCTTTCGTTCTGAACAAGTGTTACTGTTTTCTGCACAAAAGCGATTCTGCGAAGCAATGTGAACACTTCTGCTTCCCAGGCACAGAGAAGGTGCTAGCAGGGAATTCTCTGCCTGCCTTTCCCCAGTGCTCTGCAAGCTCTCCAGGACAACATAAAATCTGGGGCTCTGTGCTTTCTTTCGTTCTGAACAAGTGTTACTGTTTTCTGCACAAAAGCGATACTGCTAAGAAATGTTAACCCTTCTGTTTCCCAGGCACAGAGAAGGTGCTAGCAGGGAATTCTCTGCCTGCTTTTCCCCAGTGCTCTGCAAGCTCTCCAGGACAACATAAAATCTGGGGCTCTGTGCTTTCTTTTGTTCTGAAAAAGTGTTACTGTTATCTGCACAAAAGCGATTCTGCCAAGCAATGTGAACACTTCTGCTTCCCAGGCACAGAGAAGGTGCTAGCAGGGAATTCTCTGCCTGCTTTTCCCCAGTGCTCTGCAAGCTCTCCAGGACAACATAAAATCTGGGGCTCTGTGCTTTCTTTCCTTCTGAACAAGTGTTACTGTTTTCTGCACAAAAGCGATTCTGCGAAGCAATGGGAACACTTCTCTTTCCCAGGCACAGGGAAGGTGCTAGCAGGGAATTCTCTGCCTGCCTTTCCCCAGTGCTCTGCAAGCTCTCCAGGACAACATAAAATCTGGGGCTCTGTGCTTTCTTTCGTTCTGAACAAGTGTTACTGTTTTCTGCACAAAAGCGATTCTGCGAAGCAATGTGAACACTTCTGTTTCCCAGGCACAGAGAAGGTGCTAGCAGGGAATTCTCTGCCTGCTTTTCCCCAGTGCTCTGCAAGCTCTCCAGGACAACATAAAATCTGGGGCTCTGTGCTTTCTTTCGTTCTGAACAAGTGTTACTGTTTTCTGCACAAAAGCGATTCTGCGAAGCAATGTGAACACTTCTGCTTCCCAGGCACAGAGAAGGTGCTAGCAGGGAATTGTCTGCCTGCCTTTCCCCAGTGCTCTGCAAGCTCTCCAGGACAACATAAAATCTGGGGCTCTGTGCTTTCTTTCGTTCTGAACAAGTGTTACTGTTTTCTGCACAAAAGCGATTCTGCGAAGCAATGTGAACACTTCTGTTTCCCAGGCACAGAGAAGGTGCTAGCAGGGAATTCTCTGCCTGCTTTTCCCCAGTGCTCTGCAAGCTCTCCAGGACAACATAAAATCTGGGGCTCTGTGCTTTCTTTCGTTCTGAACAAGTGTTACTGTTTTCTGCACAAAAGCGATTCTGCGAAGCAATGTGAACACTTCTGCTTCCCAGGCACAGAGAAGGTGCTAGCAGGGAATTCTCTGCCTGCTTTTCCCCAGTGCTCTGCAAGCTCTCCAGGACAACATAAAATCTGGGGCTCTGTGCTTTCTTTCGTTCTGAACAAGTGTTACTGTTTTCTGCACAAAAGCGATTCTGCCAAGCAATGTGAACACTTCTGCTTCCCAGGCACAGAGAAGGTGCTAGCAGGGAATTCTCTGCCTGCTTTTCCCCAGTGCTCTGCAAGCTCTCCAGGACAACATAAAATCTGGGGCTCTGTGCTTTCTTTCGTTCTGAACAAGTGTTACTGTTTTCTGCACAAAAGCGATTCTGCGAAGCAATGTGAACACTTCTGCTTCCCAGGCACAGAGAAGGTGCTAGCAGGGAATTCTCTGCCTGCTTTTCCCCAGTGCTCTGCAAGCTCTCCAGGACAACATAAAATCTGGGGCTCTGTGCTTTCTTTTGTTCTGAACAAGTGTTACTGTTTTCTGCACAAAAGCGATTCTGCGAAGCAATGTGAACACTTCTGCTTCCCAGGCACAGAGAAGGTGCTAGCAGGAAATTCTCTGCCTGCCTTTCCCCAGTGCTCTGCAAGCTCTCCAGGACAACATAGAATCTGGGGCTCTGTGCTTTCTTTTGTTCTGAACAAGTGTTACTGTTTTCTGCACAAAAGCGATTCTGCGAAGCAATGTGAACACTTCTGTTTCCCAGGCACAGAGAAGGTGCTAGCAGGGAATTCTCTGCCTGCTTTTCCCCAGTACTCTGCAAGCTCTCCAGCACAACATAAAATATGGGGCTCTGTGCTTTCTTTCCTTCTGAACAAGTGTTACTGTTTTCTGCACAAAAGCGATACTGCTAAGAAATGTGAACACTTCTGCTTCCCAGGCACCGAGAACGTGCTAGCAGGGAATTCTCTGCCTGCCTTTCCCCAGTGCTCTGCAAGCTCTCCAGGACAACATAAAATCTGGGGCTCTGTGCTTTCTTTCGTTCTGAACAAGTTTTACAGTTTTCTGCACAAAAGCGATTCTGCGAAGGAATGTGAACAGGCACAGAGAAGGTGCTAGCAGGGAATTCTCTGCCTGCCTTTCCCCAGTGCTCTGCAAGCTCTCCAGGACAACATAAAATCTGGGGCTCTGTGCTTTCTTTCGTTCTGAACAAGTGTTACTGTTTTCTGCACAAAAGCGATTCTGCGAAGAAATGTGAACACTTCTGTTTCCCAGGCACAGAGAAGGTGCTAGCAGGGAATTCTCTGCCTGCTTTTCCCCAGTGCTCTGCAAGCTCTCCAGGACAACATAAAATCTGGGGCTCTGTGCTTTCTTTCGTTCTGAACAAGTGTTATTGTTTTCTGCACAAAAGCGATTCTGCGAAGCAATGTGAACACTTCTGCTTCCCAGGCACAGAGAAGGTGCTAGCAGGGACTTCTCTGCCTGCCTTTCCCCAGTGCTCTGCAAGCTCTCCAGGACAACATAAAATCTGGGGCTCTGTGCTTTCTTTCGTCTGAACAAGTGTTACTGTTTTCTGCACAAAAGCGATTCTGCGAAGCAATGTGAACACTTCTGTTTCCCAGGCACAGAGAAGGTGCTAGCAGGGAATTCTCTGCCTGCTTTTCCCCAGTGCTCTGCAAGCTCTCCAGGACAACAGCAAATCTGGGGCTCTGTGCTTTCTTTCGTTCTGAACAAGTGTTACTGTTATCTGCACAAAAGCGATTCTGCGAAGCAATGTGAACACTTCTGCTTCCCAGGCACAGAGAAGGTGCTAGCAGGGAATTCTCTGCCTGCTTTTCCCCAGTGCTCTGCAAGCTCTCCAGGACAACATAAAATCTGGGGCTCTGTGCTTTCTTTCGTTCTGAACAAGTGTTACTGTTTTCTGCACAAAAGCGATTCTGCGAAGCAATGTGAACAGGCACAGAGAAGGTGCTAGCAGGGAATTCTCTGCCTGCCTTTCCCCAGTGCTCTGCAAGCTCTCCAGGACAACATAAAATCTGGGGCTCTGTGCTTTCTTTCGTCTGAACAAGTGTTACTGTTTTCTGCACAAAAGCGATTCTGCGAAGCAATGGGAACACTTCTGTTTCCCAGGCACAGAGAAGGTGCTAGCAGGGAATTCTCTGCCTGCCTTTCCCCAGTGCTCTGCAAGCTCTCCAGGACAACATAAAATCTGGGGCTCTGTGCTTTCTTTCGTTCTGAACAAGTTTTACAGTTTTCTGCACAAAAGCGATTCTGCGAAGGAATGTGAACAGGCACAGAGAAGGTGCTAGCAGGGAATTCTCTGCCTGCTTTTCCCCAGTGCTCTGCAAGCTCTCCAGGACAACATAAAATCTGGGGCTCTGTGCTTTCTTTTGTTCTGAAAAAGTGTTACTGTTATCTGCACAAAAGCGATTCTGCCAAGCAATGTGAACACTTCTACTTCCCAGGCACAGAGAAGGTGCTAGCAGGGAATTCTCTGCCTGCCTTTCCCCAGTGCTCTGCAAGCTCTCCAGGACAACATAAAATCTGGGGCTCTGTGCTTTCTTTCGTTCTGAACAAGTGTTACTGTTTTCTGCACAAAAGCGATACTGCTAAGAAATGTTAACCCTTCTGTTTCCCAGGCACAGAGAAGGTGCTAGCAGGGAATTCTCTGCCTGCTTTTCCCCAGTGCTCTGCAAGCTCTCCAGGACAACATAAAATCTGGGGCTCTGTGCTTTCTTTTGTTCTGAAAAAGTGTTACTGTTATCTGCACAAAAGCGATTCTGCCAAGCAATGTGAACACTTCTACTTCCCAGGCACAGAGAAGGTGCTAGCAGGGAATTCTCTGCCTGCTTTTCCCCAGTGCTCTGCAAGCTCTCCAGGACAACATAAAATCTGGGGCTCTGTGCTTTCTTTCCTTCTGAACAAGTGTTACTGTTTTCTGCACAAAAGCGATTCTGCGAAGCAATGTGAACACTTCTCTTTCCCAGGCACAGGGAAGGTGCTAGCAGGGAATTCTCTGCCTGCCTTTCCCCAGTGCTCTGCAAGCTCTCCAGGACAACATAAAATCTGGGGCTCTGTGCTTTCTTTCGTTCTGAACAAGTGTTACTGTTTTCTGCACAAAAGCGATTCTGCGAAGCAATGTGAACACTTCTGCTTCCCAGGCACAGAGAAGGTGCTAGCAGGGAATTCTCTGCCTGCCTTTCCCCAGTGCTCTGCAAGCTCTCCAGGACAACATAAAATCTGGGGCTCTGTGCTTTCTTTCGTTCTGAACAAGTGTTACTGTTTTCTGCACAAAAGCGATACTGCTAAGAAATGTTAACCCTTCTGTTTCCCAGGCACAGAGAAGGTGCTAGCAGGGAATTCTCTGCCTGCTTTTCCCCAGTGCTCTGCAAGCTCTCCAGGACAACATAAAATCTGGGGCTCTGTGCTTTCTTTTGTTCTGAAAAAGTGTTACTGTTATCTGCACAAAAGCGATTCTGCCAAGCAATGTGAACACTTCTGCTTCCCAGGCACAGAGAAGGTGCTAGCAGGGAATTCTCTGCCTGCTTTTCCCCAGTGCTCTGCAAGCTCTCCAGGACAACATAAAATCTGGGGCTCTGTGCTTTCTTTCCTTCTGAACAAGTGTTACTGTTTTCTGCACAAAAGCGATTCTGCGAAGCAATGGGAACACTTCTCTTTCCCAGGCACAGGGAAGGTGCTAGCAGGGAATTCTCTGCCTGCCTTTCCCCAGTGCTCTGCAAGCTCTCCAGGACAACATAAAATCTGGGGCTCTGTGCTTTCTTTCGTTCTGAACAAGTGTTACTGTTTTCTGCACAAAAGCGATTCTGCGAAGCAATGTGAACACTTCTGTTTCCCAGGCACAGAGAAGGTGCTAGCAGGGAATTCTCTGCCTGCTTTTCCCCAGTGCTCTGTAAGCTCTCCAGGACAACATAAAATCTGGGGCTCTGTGCTTTCTTTCGTTCTGAACAAGTGTTACTGTTTTCTGCACAAAAGCGATTCTGCGAAGCAATGTGAACACTTCTGCTTCCCAGGCACAGAGAAGGTGCTAGCAGGGAATTGTCTGCCTGCCTTTCCCCAGTGCTCTGCAAGCTCTCCAGGACAACATAAAATCTGGGGCTCTGTGCTTTCTTTCGTTCTGAACAAGTGTTACTGTTTTCTGCACAAAAGCGATTCTGCGAAGCAATGTGAACACTTCTGTTTCCCAGGCACAGAGAAGGTGCTAGCAGGGAATTCTCTGCCTGCTTTTCCCCAGTGCTCTGCAAGCTCTCCAGGACAACATAAAATCTGGGGCTCTGTGCTTTCTTTCGTTCTGAACAAGTGTTACTGTTTTCTGCACAAAAGCGATTCTGCGAAGCAATGTGAACACTTCTGCTTCCCAGGCACAGAGAAGGTGCTAGCAGGGAATTCTCTGCCTGCTTTTCCCCAGTGCTCTGCAAGCTCTCCAGGACAACATAAAATCTGGGGCTCTGTGCTTTCTTTCGTTCTGAACAAGTGTTACTGTTTTCTGCACAAAAGCGATTCTGCGAAGCAATGTGAACACTTCTGCTTCCCAGGCACAGAGAAGGTGCTAGCAGGGAATTCTCTGCCTGCTTTTCCCCAGTGCTCTGCAAGCTCTCCAGGACAACATAAAATCTGGGGCTCTGTGCTTTCTTTCGTTCTGAACAAGTGTTACTGTTTTCTGCACAAAAGCGATTCTGCGAAGCAATGTGAACACTTCTGCTTCCCAGGCACAGAGAAGGTGCTAGCAGGGAATTCTCTGCCTGCTTTTCCCCAGTGCTCTGCAAGCTCTCCAGGACAACATAAAATCTGGGGCTCTGTGCTTTCTTTTGTTCTGAACAAGTGTTACTGTTTTCTGCACAAAAGCGATTCTGCGAAGCAATGTGAACACTTCTGCTTCCCAGGCACAGAGAAGGTGCTAGCAGGAAATTCTCTGCCTGCCTTTCCCCAGTGCTCTGCAAGCTCTCCAGGACAACATAGAATCTGGGGCTCTGTGCTTTCTTTTGTTCTGAACAAGTGTTACTGTTTTCTGCACAAAAGCGATTCTGCGAAGCAATGTGAACACTTCTGTTTCCCAGGCACAGAGAAGGTGCTAGCAGGGAATTCTCTGCCTGCTTTTCCCCAGTACTCTGCAAGCTCTCCAGCACAACATAAAATATGGGGCTCTGTGCTTTCTTTCCTTCTGAACAAGTGTTACTGTTTTCTGCACAAAAGCGATACTGCTAAGAAATGTGAACACTTCTGCTTCCCAGGCACCGAGAACGTGCTAGCAGGGAATTCTCTGCCTGCCTTTCCCCAGTGCTCTGCAAGCTCTCCAGGACAACATAAAATCTGGGGCTCTGTGCTTTCTTTCGTTCTGAACAAGTTTTACAGTTTTCTGCACAAAAGCGATTCTGCGAAGGAATGTGAACAGGCACAGAGAAGGTGCTAGCAGGGAATTCTCTGCCTGCCTTTCCCCAGTGCTCTGCAAGCTCTCCAGGACAACATAAAATCTGGGGCTCTGTGCTTTCTTTCGTTCTGAACAAGTGTTACTGTTTTCTGCACAAAAGCGATTCTGCGAAGAAATGTGAACACTTCTGTTTCCCAGGCACAGAGAAGGTGCTAGCAGGGAATTCTCTGCCTGCTTTTCCCCAGTGCTCTGCAAGCTCTCCAGGACAACATAAAATCTGGGGCTCTGTGCTTTCTTTCGTTCTGAACAAGTGTTATTGTTTTCTGCACAAAAGCGATTCTGCGAAGCAATGTGAACACTTCTGCTTCCCAGGCACAGAGAAGGTGCTAGCAGGGACTTCTCTGCCTGCCTTTCCCCAGTGCTCTGCAAGCTCTCCAGGACAACATAAAATCTGGGGCTCTGTGCTTTCTTTCGTCTGAACAAGTGTTACTGTTTTCTGCACAAAAGCGATTCTGCGAAGCAATGTGAACACTTCTGTTTCCCAGGCACAGAGAAGGTGCTAGCAGGGAATTCTCTGCCTGCTTTTCCCCAGTGCTCTGCAAGCTCTCCAGGACAACAGCAAATCTGGGGCTCTGTGCTTTCTTTCGTTCTGAACAAGTGTTACTGTTATCTGCACAAAAGCGATTCTGCGAAGCAATGTGAACACTTCTGCTTCCCAGGCACAGAGAAGGTGCTAGCAGGGAATTCTCTGCCTGCTTTTCCCCAGTGCTCTGCAAGCTCTCCAGGACAACATAAAATCTGGGGCTCTGTGCTTTCTTTCGTTCTGAACAAGTGTTACTGTTTTCTGCACAAAAGCGATTCTGCGAAGCAATGTGAACAGGCACAGAGAAGGTGCTAGCAGGGAATTCTCTGCCTGCCTTTCCCCAGTGCTCTGCAAGCTCTCCAGGACAACATAAAATCTGGGGCTCTGTGCTTTCTTTCGTTCTGAACAAGTGTTACTGTATTCTGCACAAAAGCGATTCTGCGAAGCAATGGGAACACTTCTGTTTCCCAGGCACAGAGAAGGTGCTAGCAGGGAATTCTCTGCCTGCTTTTCCCCAGTGCTCTGCAAGCTCTCCAGGACAACATAAAATCTGGGGCTCTGTGCTTTCTTTCGTTCTGAACAGGTGTTATTGTTTTCTGCACAAAACGATTCTGCGAAGCAATGTGAACACTTCTGCTTCCCAGGCACAGAGAAGGTGCTAGCAGGGAATTCTCTGCCTGCCTTTCCCCAGTATTCTGCAAGCTCTCCAGGACAACATAAAATCTGGGGCTCTGTGCTTTCTTTCGTCTGAACAAGTGTTACTGTTTTCTGCACAAAAGCGATTCTGCGAAGCAATGTGAACACTTCTGTTTCCCAGGCACAGAGAAGGTGCTAGCAGGGAATTCTCTGCCTGCTTTTCCCCAGTGCTCTGCAAGCTCTCCAGCACAACATAAAATATGGGGCTCTGTGCTTTCTTTCCTTCTGAACAAGTGTTACTGTTTTCTGCACAAAAGCGATACTGCTAAGAAATGTTAACCCTTCTGTTTCCCAGGCACAGAGAAGGTGCTAGCAGGGAATTCTCTGCCTGCTTTTCCCCAGTGCTCTGCAAGCTCTCCAGGACAACATAAAATCTGGGGCTCTGTGCTTTCTTTTGTTCTGAAAAAGTGTTACTGTTATCTGCACAAAAGCGATTCTGCCAAGCAATGTGAACACTTCTACTTCCCAGGCACAGAGAAGGTGCTAGCAGGGAATTCTCTGCCTGCTTTTCCCCAGTGCTCTGCAAGCTCTCCAGGACAACATAAAATCTGGGGCTCTGTGCTTTCTTTCCTTCTGAACAAGTGTTACTGTTTTCTGCACAAAAGCGATTCTGCGAAGCAATGTGAACACTTCTCTTTCCCAGGCACAGGGAAGGTGCTAGCAGGGAATTCTCTGCCTGCCTTTCCCCAGTGCTCTGCAAGCTCTCCAGGACAACATAAAATCTGGGGCTCTGTGCTTTCTTTCGTTCTGAACAAGTGTTACTGTTTTCTGCACAAAAGCGATTCTGCGAAGCAATGTGAACACTTCTGCTTCCCAGGCACAGAGAAGGTGCTAGCAGGGAATTCTCTGCCTGCCTTTCCCCAGTGCTCTGCAAGCTCTCCAGGACAACATAAAATCTGGGGCTCTGTGCTTTCTTTCGTTCTGAACAAGTGTTACTGTTTTCTGCACAAAAGCGATACTGCTAAGAAATGTTAACCCTTCTGTTTCCCAGGCACAGAGAAGGTGCTAGCAGGGAATTCTCTGCCTGCTTTTCCCCAGTGCTCTGCAAGCTCTCCAGGACAACATAAAATCTGGGGCTCTGTGCTTTCTTTTGTTCTGAAAAAGTGTTACTGTTATCTGCACAAAAGCGATTCTGCCAAGCAATGTGAACACTTCTGCTTCCCAGGCACAGAGAAGGTGCTAGCAGGGAATTCTCTGCCTGCTTTTCCCCAGTGCTCTGCAAGCTCTCCAGGACAACATAAAATCTGGGGCTCTGTGCTTTCTTTCCTTCTGAACAAGTGTTACTGTTTTCTGCACAAAAGCGATTCTGCGAAGCAATGGGAACACTTCTCTTTCCCAGGCACAGGGAAGGTGCTAGCAGGGAATTCTCTGCCTGCCTTTCCCCAGTGCTCTGCAAGCTCTCCAGGACAACATAAAATCTGGGGCTCTGTGCTTTCTTTCGTTCTGAACAAGTGTTACTGTTTTCTGCACAAAAGCGATTCTGCGAAGCAATGTGAACACTTCTGTTTCCCAGGCACAGAGAAGGTGCTAGCAGGGAATTCTCTGCCTGCTTTTCCCCAGTGCTCTGTAAGCTCTCCAGGACAACATAAAATCTGGGGCTCTGTGCTTTCTTTCGTTCTGAACAAGTGTTACTGTTTTCTGCACAAAAGCGATTCTGCGAAGCAATGTGAACACTTCTGCTTCCCAGGCACAGAGAAGGTGCTAGCAGGGAATTGTCTGCCTGCCTTTCCCCAGTGCTCTGCAAGCTCTCCAGGACAACATAAAATCTGGGGCTCTGTGCTTTCTTTCGTTCTGAACAAGTGTTACTGTTTTCTGCACAAAAGCGATTCTGCGAAGCAATGTGAACACTTCTGTTTCCCAGGCACAGAGAAGGTGCTAGCAGGGAATTCTCTGCCTGCTTTTCCCCAGTGCTCTGCAAGCTCTCCAGGACAACATAAAATCTGGGGCTCTGTGCTTTCTTTCGTTCTGAACAAGTGTTACTGTTTTCTGCACAAAAGCGATTCTGCGAAGCAATGTGAACACTTCTGCTTCCCAGGCACAGAGAAGGTGCTAGCAGGGAATTCTCTGCCTGCTTTTCCCCAGTGCTCTGCAAGCTCTCCAGGACAACATAAAATCTGGGGCTCTGTGCTTTCTTTCGTTCTGAACAAGTGTTACTGTTTTCTGCACAAAAGCGATTCTGCGAAGCAATGTGAACACTTCTGCTTCCCAGGCACAGAGAAGGTGCTAGCAGGGAATTCTCTGCCTGCTTTTCCCCAGTGCTCTGCAAGCTCTCCAGGACAACATAAAATCTGGGGCTCTGTGCTTTCTTTCGTTCTGAACAAGTGTTACTGTTTTCTGCACAAAAGCGATTCTGCGAAGCAATGTGAACACTTCTGCTTCCCAGGCACAGAGAAGGTGCTAGCAGGGAATTCTCTGCCTGCTTTTCCCCAGTGCTCTGCAAGCTCTCCAGGACAACATAAAATCTGGGGCTCTGTGCTTTCTTTTGTTCTGAACAAGTGTTACTGTTTTCTGCACAAAAGCGATTCTGCGAAGCAATGTGAACACTTCTGCTTCCCAGGCACAGAGAAGGTGCTAGCAGGAAATTCTCTGCCTGCCTTTCCCCAGTGCTCTGCAAGCTCTCCAGGACAACATAGAATCTGGGGCTCTGTGCTTTCTTTTGTTCTGAACAAGTGTTACTGTTTTCTGCACAAAAGCGATTCTGCGAAGCAATGTGAACACTTCTGCTTCCCAGGCACAGAGAAGGTGCTAGCAGGGAATTCTCTGCCTGCTTTTCCCCAGTGCTCTGCAAGCTCTCCAGGACAACATAAAATCTGGGGCTCTGTGCTTTCTTTCGTTCTGAACAAGTGTTACTGTTTTCTGCACAAAAGCGATTCTGCGAAGCAATGTGAACACTTCTGCTTCCCAGGCACAGAGAAGGTGCTAGCAGGGAATTCTCTGCCTGCTTTTCCCCAGTGCTCTGCAAGCTCTCCAGGACAACATAAAATCTGGGGCTCTGTGCTTTCTTTTGTTCTGAACAAGTGTTACTGTTTTCTGCACAAAAGCGATTCTGCGAAGCAATGTGAACACTTCTGCTTCCCAGGCACAGAGAAGGTGCTAGCAGGAAATTCTCTGCCTGCCTTTCCCCAGTGCTCTGCAAGCTCTCCAGGACAACATAGAATCTGGGGCTCTGTGCTTTCTTTTGTTCTGAACAAGTGTTACTGTTTTCTGCACAAAAGCGATTCTGCGAAGCAATGTGAACACTTCTGTTTCCCAGGCACAGAGAAGGTGCCAGCAGGGAATTCTCTGCCTGCTTTTCCCCAGTGCTCTGTAAGCTCTCCAGGACAACATAAAATCTGGGGCTCTGTGCTTTCTTTCGTTCTGAACAAGTGTTACTGTTTTCTGCACAAAAGCGATTCTGCGAAGCAATGTGAACACTTCTGCTTCCCAGGCACAGAGAAGGTGCTAGCAGGGAATTCTCTGCCTGCCTTTCCCCAGTGCTCTGCAAGCTCTCCAGGACAACAGCAAATCTGGGGCTCTGTGCTTTCTTTCGTTCTGAACAAGTGTTACTGTTTTCTGCACAAAAGCGATTCTGCGAAGCAATGTGAACACTTCTGTTTCCCAGGCACAGAGAAGGTGCTAGCAGGGAATTCTCTGCCTGCTTTTCCCCAGTGCTCTGCAAGCTCTCCAGGACAACATAAAATCTGGGGCTCTGTGTTTTCTTTCGTTCTGAACAAGTGTTACTGTTTTCTGCACAAAAGCGATTCTGCGAAGCAATGTGAACACTTCTGCTTCCCAGGCACAGAGAAGGTGCTAGCAGGGAATTCTCTGCCTGCTTTTCCCCAGTGCTCTGCAAGCTCTCCAGGACAACATAAAATCTGGGGCTCTGTGCTTTCTTTTGTTCTGAACAAGTGTTACTGTTTTCTGCACAAAAGCGATTCTGCGAAGCAATGTGAACACTTCTGCTTCCCAGGCACAGAGAAGGTGCTAGCAGGAAATTCTCTGCCTGCCTTTCCCCAGTGCTCTGCAAGCTCTCCAGGACAACATAGAATCTGGGGCTCTGTGCTTTCTTTTGTTCTGAACAAGTGTTACTGTTTTCTGCACAAAAGCGATTCTGCGAAGCAATGTGAACACTTCTGCTTCCCAGGCACAGAGAAGGTGCTAGCAGGGAATTGTCTGCCTGCCTTTCCCCAGTGCTCTGCAAGCTCTCCAGGACAACATAAAATCTGGGGCTCTGTGCTTTCTTTCGTTCTGAACAAGTGTTACTGTTTTCTGCACAAAAGCGATTCTGCGAAGCAATGTGAACAGGCACAGAGAAGGTGCTAGCAGGGAATTCTCTGCCTGCCTTTCCCCAGTGCTCTGCAAGCTCTCCAGGACAACATAAAATCTGGGGCTCTGTGCTTTCTTTCGTTCTGAACAAGTGTTACTGTATTCTGCACAAAAGCGATTCTGCGAAGCAATGTGAACACTTCTGCTTCCCAGGCACAGAGAAGGTGCTAGCAGGAAATTCTCTGCCTGCCTTTCCCCAGTGCTCTGCAAGCTCTCCAGGACAACATAGAATCTGGGGCTCTGTGCTTTCTTTTGTTCTGAACAAGTGTTACTGTTTTCTGCACAAAAGCGATTCTGCGAAGCAATGTGAACACTTCTGCTTCCCAGGCACAGAGAAGGTGCTAGCAGGGAATTCTCTGCCTGCTTTTCCCCAGTGCTCTGCAAGCTCTCCAGGACAACATAAAATCTGGGGCTCTGTGCTTTCTTTCGTTCTGAACAAGTGTTACTGTTTTCTGCACAAAAGCGATTCTGCGAAGCAATGTGAACACTTCTGCTTCCCAGGCACAGAGAAGGTGCTAGCAGGGAATTCTCTGCCTGCTTTTCCCCAGTGCTCTGCAAGCTCTCCAGGACAACATAAAATCTGGGGCTCTGTGCTTTCTTTTGTTCTGAACAAGTGTTACTGTTTTCTGCACAAAAGCGATTCTGCGAAGCAATGTGAACACTTCTGCTTCCCAGGCACAGAGAAGGTGCTAGCAGGAAATTCTCTGCCTGCCTTTCCCCAGTGCTCTGCAAGCTCTCCAGGACAACATAGAATCTGGGGCTCTGTGCTTTCTTTTGTTCTGAACAAGTGTTACTGTTTTCTGCACAAAAGCGATTCTGCGAAGCAATGTGAACACTTCTGTTTCCCAGGCACAGAGAAGGTGCCAGCAGGGAATTCTCTGCCTGCTTTTCCCCAGTGCTCTGTAAGCTCTCCAGGACAACATAAAATCTGGGGCTCTGTGCTTTCTTTCGTTCTGAACAAGTGTTACTGTTTTCTGCACAAAAGCGATTCTGCGAAGCAATGTGAACACTTCTGCTTCCCAGGCACAGAGAAGGTGCTAGCAGGGAATTCTCTGCCTGCCTTTCCCCAGTGCTCTGCAAGCTCTCCAGGACAACAGCAAATCTGGGGCTCTGTGCTTTCTTTCGTTCTGAACAAGTGTTACTGTTTTCTGCACAAAAGCGATTCTGCGAAGCAATGTGAACACTTCTGTTTCCCAGGCACAGAGAAGGTGCTAGCAGGGAATTCTCTGCCTGCTTTTCCCCAGTGCTCTGCAAGCTCTCCAGGACAACAGCAAATCTGGGGCTCTGTGCTTTCTTTCGTTCTGAACAAGTGTTACTGTTTTCTGCACAAAAGCGATTCTGCGAAGCAATGTGAACACTTCTGCTTCCCAGGCACAGAGAAGGTGCTAGCAGGGAATTCTCTGCCTGCTTTTCCCCAGTGCTCTGCAAGCTCTCCAGGACAACATAAAATCTGGGGCTCTGTGCTTTCTTTTGTTCTGAACAAGTGTTACTGTTTTCTGCACAAAAGCGATTCTGCGAAGCAATGTGAACACTTCTGCTTCCCAGGCACAGAGAAGGTGCTAGCAGGAAATTCTCTGCCTGCCTTTCCCCAGTGCTCTGCAAGCTCTCCAGGACAACATAGAATCTGGGGCTCTGTGCTTTCTTTTGTTCTGAACAAGTGTTACTGTTTTCTGCACAAAAGCGATTCTGCGAAGCAATGTGAACACTTCTGCTTCCCAGGCACAGAGAAGGTGCTAGCAGGGAATTGTCTGCCTGCCTTTCCCCAGTGCTCTGCAAGCTCTCCAGGACAACATAAAATCTGGGGCTCTGTGCTTTCTTTCGTTCTGAACAAGTGTTACTGTTTTCTGCACAAAAGCGATTCTGCGAAGCAATGTGAACAGGCACAGAGAAGGTGCTAGCAGGGAATTCTCTGCCTGCCTTTCCCCAGTGCTCTGCAAGCTCTCCAGGACAACATAAAATCTGGGGCTCTGTGCTTTCTTTCGTTCTGAACAAGTGTTACTGTATTCTGCACAAAAGCGATTCTGCGAAGCAATGGGAACACTTCTGTTTCCCAGGCACAGAGAAGGTGCTAGCAGGGAATTCTCTGCCTGCTTTTCCCCAGTGCTCTGCAAGCTCTCCAGGACAACATAAAATCTGGGGCTCTGTGCTTTCTTTCGTTCTGAACAAGTGTTATTGTTTTCTGCACAAAAGCGATTCTGCGAAGCAATGTGAAGACTTCTGCTTCCCAGGCACAGAGAAGGTGCTAGCAGGGAATTGTCTGCCTGCCTTTCCTCAGTGCTCTGCAAGCTCTCCAGGACAACATAAAATCTGGGGCTCTGTGCTTTCTTTCGTTCTGAACAAGTGTTATTGTTTTCTGCACAAAAGCGATTCTGCGAAGCAATGTGAACAGGCACAGAGAAGGTGCTAGCAGGGAATTCTCTGCCTGCCTTTCCCCAGTGCTCTGCAAGCTCTCCAGGACAACATAAAATCTGGGGCTCTGTGCTTTCTTTCCTTCTGAACAAGTGTTACTGTTTTCTGCACAAAAGCGATTCTGCCAAGCAATGTGAACACTTCTGTTTCCCAGGCACAGAGAAGGTGCTAGCAGGGAATTCTCTGCCTGCTTTTCCCCAGTACTCTGCAAGCTCTCCAGCACAACATAAAATATGGGGCTCTGTGCTTTCTTTCCTTCTGAACAAGTGTTACTGTTTTCTGCACAAAAGCGATTCTGCGAAGCAATGTGAACACTTCTGTTTCCCAGGCACAGAGAAGGTGCTAGCAGGGAATTCTCTGCCTGCTTTTCCCCAGTGCTCTGCAAGCTCTCCAGGACAACATAGAATCTGGGGCTCTGTGCTTTCTTTCGTTCTGAACAAGTGTTACTGTTTTCTGCACAAAAGCGATTCTGCCAAGCAATGTGAACACTTCTGCTTCCCAGGCACAGAGAAGGTGCTAGCAGGAAATTCTCTGCCTGCTTTTCCCCAGTGCTCTGCAAGCTCTCCAGGACAACATAAAATCTGGGGCTCTGTGCTTTCTTTCGTTCTGAACAAGTGTTACTGTTTTCTGCACAAAAGCGATTCTGCGAAGCAATGTGAACACTTCTGTTTCCCAGGCACAGAGAAGGTGCTAGCAGGGAATTCTCTGCCTGCTTTTCCCCAGTGCTCTGCAAGCTCTCCAGGACAACATAAAATCTGGGGCTCTGTGCTTTCTTTCGTACTGAACAAGTGTTACTGTATTCTGCACAAAAGCGATTCTGCGAAGCAATGTGAACACTTCTGTTTCCCAGGCACAGAGAAGGTGCTAGCAGGGAATTCTCTGCCTGCTTTTCCCCAGTGCTCTGCAAGCTCTCCATGACAACATAAAATCTGGGGCTCTGTGCTTTCTTTCGTTCTGAACAAGTGTTATTGTTTTCTGCACAAAAGCGATTCTGCGAAGCAATGTGAAGACTTCTGCTTCCCAGGCACAGAGAAGGTGCTAGCAGGGAATTGTCTGCCTGCCTTTCCCCAGTGCTCTGCAAGCTCTCCAGGACAACATAAAATCTGGGGCTCTGTGCTTTCTTTCGTTCTGAACAAGTGTTATTGTTTTCTGCACAAAAGCGATTCTGCGAAGCAATGTGAACACTTCTGTTTCCCAGGCACAGAGAAGGTGCTAGCAGGGAATTCTCTGCCTGCCTTTCCCCAGTGCTCTGCAAGCTCTCCAGGACAACATAAAATCTGGGGCTCTGTGCTTTCTTTCGTTCTGAACAAGTGTTACTGTTTTCTGCACAAAAGCGATTCTGCGAAGCAATGTGAACACTTCTGTTTCCCAGGCACAGAGAAGGTGCTAGCAGGGAATTCTCTGCCTGCTTTTCCCCAGTACTCTGCAAGCTCTCCAGCACAACATAAAATATGGGGCTCTGTGCTTTCTTTCCTTCTGAACAAGTGTTACTGTTTTCTGCACAAAAGCGATTCTGCGAAGCAATGTGAACACTTCTGTTTCCCAGGCACAGAGAAGGTGCTAGCAGGGAATTCTCTGCCTGCTTTTCCCCAGTGCTCTGCAAGCTCTCCAGGACAACATAGAATCTGGGGCTCTGTGCTTTCTTTCGTTCTGAACAAGTGTTACTGTTTTCTGCACAAAAGCGATTCTGCCAAGCAATGGGAACACTTCTGCTTCCCAGGCACAGAGAAGGTGCTAGCAGGAAATTCTCTGCCTGCCTTTCCCCAGTGCTCTGCAAGCTCTCCAGGACAACATAAAATCTGGGGCTCTGTGCTTTCTTTCGTTCTGAACAAGTGTTACTGTTTTCTGCACAAAAGCGATTCTGCGAAGCAATGTGAAGACTTCTGCTTCCCAGGCACAGAGAAGGTGCTAGCAGGGAATTCTCTGCCTGCCTTTCCCCAGTGCTCTGCAAGCTCTCCAGGACAACATAAAATCTGGGGCTCTGTGCTTTCTTTCGTTCTGAACAAGTGTTACTGTTTTCTGCACAAAAGCGATTCTGCGAAGCAATGTGAACACTTCTGTTTCCCAGGCACAGAGAAGGTGCTAGCAGGGAATTCTCTGCCTGCTTTTCCCCAGTGCTCTGCAAGCTCTCCAGGACAACATAAAATCTGGGGCTCTGTGCTTTCTTTCGTTCTGAACAAGTGTTACTGTTTTCTGCACAAAAGCGATTCTGCGAAGCAATGTGAACACTTCTGTTTCCCAGGCACAGAGAAGGTGCTAGCAGGGAATTCTCTGCCTGCTTTTCCCCAGTGCTCTGCAAGCTCTCCAGGACAACATAAAATCTGGGGCTCTGTGCTTTCTTTTGTTCTGAACAAGTGTTAGTGTTTTCTGCACAAAAGCGATACTGCTAAGAAATGTGAACACTTCTGCTTCCCAGGCACCGAGAACGTGCTAGCAGGGAATTCTCTGCCTGCCTTTCCCCAGTGCTCTGCAAGCTCTCCAGGACAACATAAAATCTGGGGCTCTGTGCTTTCTTTCGTTCTGAACAAGTTTTACAGTTTTCTGCACAAAAGCGATTCTGCGAAGGAATGTGAACAGGCACAGAGAAGGTGCTAGCAGGGACTTCTCTGCCTGCCTTTCCCCAGTGCTCTGCAAGCTCTCCAGGACAACATAAAATCTGGGGCTCTGTGCTTTCTTTCGTCTGAACAAGTGTTACTGTTTTCTGCACAAAAGCGATTCTGCGAAGCAATGTGAACACTTCTGTTTCCCAGGCACAGAGAAGGTGCTAGCAGGGAATTCTCTGCCTGCTTTTCCCCAGTGCTCTGCAAGCTCTCCAGGACAACATAAAATCTGGGGCTCTGTGCTTTCTTTTGTTCTGAACAAGTGTTACTGTTATCTGCACAAAAGCGATTCTGCGAAGCAATGTGAACACTTCTGCTTCCCAGGCACAGAGAAGGTGCTAGCAGGGAATTCTCTGCCTGCCTTTCCCCAGTACTCTGCAAGCTCTCCAGGACAACATAAAATCTGGGGCTCTGTGCTTTCTTTCGTTCTGAACAAGTGTTACTGTTTTCTGCACAAAAGCGATTCTGCGAAGCAATGTGAACACTTCTGTTTCCCAGGCACAGAGAAGGTGCTAGCAGGGAATTCTCTGCCTGCTTTTCCCCAGTGCTCTGCAAGCTCTCCAGGACAACATAAAATCTGGAACTCTGTGCTTTCTTTCGTTCTGAACAAGTGTTACTGTTTTCTGCACAAAAGCGATTCTGCGAAGCAATGTGAACACTTCTGTTTCCCAGGCACAGAGAAAGTGCTAGCAGGGAATTCTCTGCCTGCTTTTCCCCAGTGCTCTGCAAGCTCTCCAGGACAACATAAAATCTGGGGCTCTGTGCTTTCTTTCGTACTGAACAAGTGTTACTGTTTTCTGCACAAAAGCGATTCTGCGAAGCAATGTGAACACTTCTGCTTCCCAGGCACAGAGAAGGTGCTAGCAGGAAATTCTCTGCCTGCCTTTCCCCAGTGCTCTGCAAGCTCTCCAGGACAACATAAAATCTG
The DNA here is from genome assembly GCF_047716275.1 of Strix uralensis. Classification (NCBI taxonomy): domain Eukaryota; kingdom Metazoa; phylum Chordata; class Aves; order Strigiformes; family Strigidae; genus Strix; species Strix uralensis. Next base: position 655,778 of record NW_027436715.1, on the reverse strand, counting down.
GGGCTCTGTGCTTTCTTTCGTTCTGAACAAGTGTTACTGTTTTCTGCACAAAAGCGATACTGCTAAGAAATGTTAACCCTTCTGTTTCCCAGGCACAGAGAAGGTGCTAGCAGGGAATTCTCTGCCTGCTTTTCCCCAGTGCTCTGCAAGCTCTCCAGGACAACAGCAAATCTGGGGCTCTGTGCTTTCTTTCGTTCTGAACAAGTGTTACTGTTTTCTGCACAAAAGCGATTCTGCGAAGCAATGTGAAGACTTCTGCTTCCCAGGCACAGAGAAGGTGCTAGCAGGGAATTCTCTGCCTGCCTTTCCCCAGTGCTCTGCAAGCTCTCCAGGACAACATAAAATCTGGGGCTCTGTGCTTTCTTTCGTTCTGAACAAGTGTTACTGTTTTCTGCACAAAAGCGATTCTGCGAAGCAATGTGAACACTTCTGTTTCCCAGGCACAGAGAAGGTGCTAGCAGGCAATTCTCTGCCTGCTTTTCCCCAGTGCTCTGCAAGCTCTCCAGGACAACATAAAATCTGGGGCTCTGTGCTTTCTTTCGTTCTGAACAAGTGTTACTGTTTTCTGCACAAAAGCGATTCTGCGAAGCAATGTGAACAGGCACAGAGAAGGTGCTAGCAGGGAATTCTCTGCCTGCCTTTCCCCAGTGCTCTGCAAGCTCTCCAGGACAACATAAAATCTGGGGCTCTGTGCTTTCTTTCGTTCTGAACAAGTGTTACTGTATTCTGCACAAAAGCGATTCTGCGAAGCAATGGGAACACTTCTGTTTCCCAGGCACAGAGAAGGTGCTAGCAGGGAATTCTCTGCCTGCTTTTCCCCAGTGCTCTGCAAGCTCTCCAGGACAACATAAAATCTGGGGCTCTGTGCTTTCTTTCGTTCTGAACAGGTGTTATTGTTTTCTGCACAAAACGATTCTGCGAAGCAATGTGAACACTTCTGCTTCCCAGGCACAGAGAAGGTGCTAGCAGGGAATTCTCTGCCTGCCTTTCCCCAGTATTCTGCAAGCTCTCCAGGACAACATAAAATCTGGGGCTCTGTGCTTTCTTTCGTCTGAACAGGTGTTACTGTTTTCTGCACAAAAGCGATTCTGCGAAGCAATGTGAACACTTCTGTTTCCCAGGCACAGAGAAGGTGCTAGCAGGGAATTCTCTGCCTGCTTTTCCCCAGTGCTCTGCAAGCTCTCCAGCACAACATAAAATATGGGGCTCTGTGCTTTCTTTCCTTCTGAACAAGTGTTACTGTTTTCTGCACAAAAGCGATACTGCTAAGAAATGTTAACCCTTCTGTTTCCCAGGCACAGAGAAGGTGCTAGCAGGGAATTCTCTGCCTGCTTTTCCCCAGTGCTCTGCAAGCTCTCCAGGACAACATAAAATCTGGGGCTCTGTGCTTTCTTTTGTTCTGAAAAAGTGTTACTGTTATCTGCACAAAAGCGATTCTGCCAAGCAATGTGAACACTTCTGCTTCCCAGGCACAGAGAAGGTGCTAGCAGGGAATTCTCTGCCTGCTTTTCCCCAGTGCTCTGCAAGCTCTCCAGGACAACATAAAATCTGGGGCTCTGTGCTTTCTTTCCTTCTGAACAAGTGTTACTGTTTTCTGCACAAAAGCGATTCTGCGAAGCAATGTGAACACTTCTGCTTCCCAGGCACAGAGAAGGTGCTAGCAGGGAATTCTCTGCCTGCCTTTCCCCAGTGCTCTGCAAGCTCTCCAGGACAACAGCAAATCTGGGGCTCTGTGCTTTCTTTCGTTCTGAACAAGTGTTACTGTTTTCTGCACAAAAGCGATTCTGCGAAGCAATGTGAAGACTTCTGCTTCCCAGGCACAGAGAAGGTGCTAGCAGGGAATTCTCTGCCTGCTTTTCCCCAGTGCTCTGCAAGCTCTCCAGGACAACATAAAATCTGGGGCTCTGTGCTTTCTTTCATTCTGAACAAGTGTTACTGTTTTCTGCACAAAAGCGATTCTGCGAAGCAATGTGAACACTTCTGCTTCCCAGGCACAGAGAAGGTGCTAGCAGGGAATTCTCTGCCTGCTTTTCCCCAGTGCTCTGCAAGCTCTCCAGGACAACATAAAATCTGGGGCTCTGTGCTTTCTTTCGTTCTGAACAAGTGTTACTGTTTTCTGCACAAAAGCGATTCTGCGAAGCAATGTGAACACTTCTGCTTCCCAGGCACAGAGAAGGTGCTAGCAGGGAATTCTCTGCCTGCTTTTCCTCAGTGCTCTGCAAGCTCTCCAGGACAACATAAAATCTGGGGCTCTGTGCTTTCTTTCGTTCTGAACAAGTGTTACTGTTTTCTGCACAAAAGCGATTCTGCGAAGCAATGTGAACACTTCTGCTTCCCAGGCACAGAGAAGGTGCTAGCAGGGAATTCTCTGCCTGCTTTTCCCCAGTGCTCTGCAAGCTCTCCAGGACAACATAAAATCTGGGGCTCTGTGCTTTCTTTTGTTCTGAACAAGTGTTACTGTTTTCTGCACAAAAGCGATTCTGCGAAGCAATGTGAACACTTCTGCTTCCCAGGCACAGAGAAGGTGCTAGCAGGAAATTCTCTGCCTGCCTTTCCCCAGTGCTCTGCAAGCTCTCCAGGACAACATAGAATCTGGGGCTCTGTGCTTTCTTTTGTTCTGAACAAGTGTTACTGTTTTCTGCACAAAAGCGATTCTGCGAAGCAATGTGAACACTTCTGCTTCCCAGGCACAGAGAAGGTGCTAGCAGGGAATTCTCTGCCTGCTTTTCCCCAGTGCTCTGCAAGCTCTCCAGGACAACATAAAATCTGGGGCTCTGTGCTTTCTTTCGTTCTGAACAAGTGTTACTGTATTCTGCACAAAAGCGATTCT